>NC_072478.1:34077820-34377820 GCF_027574615.1 Eptesicus fuscus
GACTGCTGGCAGAAAGAACATCTGCAAATGGTGTTTGAGGGATTCACCTGGCACACGGGAAATTTACAAAAGGGTTTGGAAAGTGCTGCAGGGCCAAGCTTAGGGCTTGTGTAGATGTAAATCACCTACACACTGGCCTGGCTACCAAAACCAAGGTTCCATCAGAATAGGTGTCTAGGTGGCTAACTGATTTTCAGGAGGTGAGAATTAAAAACAAACGCTTACACTCATCGCACACTACACAATTTTACCTGTCACTAAGAAAAGGGCACGTCTAATCCAGAGGGAAAAAAAGTCATTTTTTCCTTCAAGGAGGGCAGCGGTTTGGAATCATTTGCTGGGGATGGGATTGCAGGAAGGGGGGAGGGGAGGGGGCGTGGAATAAGGGAGTGCTAAATAAAGAGGCTGCAAGGGGGTTTGCACAGGGCCCCACACAGGCCACTGCGGAGAGAAGACGGGGGAAGAGGGGAAGATGTCTCACCGGGGGACAAAACCGAGTGCAAACCGGCTGGAAGAAGGAAGGTTCCCCCCACCACCACCACCACCCCGCCCCAGGAGAAGAGCTGGGGTGCAGATAAAAAGCTCTAGCGGCTGGTTATCTTAAGATACAGGGGAAAGGGACAACGGGGATACCGAGGTCTACAGAGATGGGGGGAGGGGAAGGATGAGGCAGGGTCTCTGATAAGTGCGAACCAAGGATGCAGACAAACAGCGGGACTTGGGCCTCCCTGGGCCAAAAGGCGTGGCCAAGGTTCCAGATCAAAAAGATGGTCTTTTTGAGACGCCGGGGGAAGTGCGCGTCAAACCCCTCCTTCAAGACCCCGGGCCCGGCCCGTCAGAGGGGCCCACCTGCGAGGCACCTCGAGGGCGGAACGCGCCCCGTAGGGCCCCGGCCTCGCCCGCGGGGCCCTTCGCAGGACCGCTGGCCAAGCCCCCACCCCCACCCCCGCAGTGCTCTTACCTCCACACCTGCCCCATCTGCAGCAGGTGGATGACCGACTGCCAGATCCACACGGAGAGGCGGCAGAGGCGCTGCGCCCCCGGCGTGGCCGAGCCCCCCGCGCCCGGGCCGCCGCGGGCCGCGCCGTGGCCGTAGCCGGCCCCCATCATGGGGGGACCCCGGCTGCTGAGCCCCTCCACGGCGCCCAGTCCGCCGCCCGTGTAGTCCTGCACGAACCAGCGGAAGCTCAGGCTCTGCACCAGCAGCGACGGCACCAGCACGAAGAAGAGGGTCAGCCCGAAGTAGCCGTAGTCCCCCTTGCGGTAGTAGTCGAGGGCCAGCCACAGGTCGGTGCCCACGTCCCCGAAGAAGACCAGCAGCGCCAGCACGATCCACAGGCAGTCGAGCCACGGCCGCTCCACCTGCGGCGGCTGCGGCCGCGCGGCCGAGGGCGTCGGGGGGTGGCGGTCGGCGCCGGCGGCCCCGGGCGGTTGCAGCGGCTGGTCCCCCCCGTCGGCGGCGGCGGCGTTGCGGCGCGGCTTCTTGCCCAGGAGGGAGCGCAGGCAGGCGGAGCGGCAGCCCCAGTAGCACGAGGAGGTGTTGCAGCAGTGGCAGATGTGCAGCGAGCTGCTCTCGCCGGGCTCGCTGCCGTCTCCGCCGCCGCCGCAGCCGCCTCCCCCGGGCTCCCCGTCCTCCTCGCCGCCGCTGCCCACCGCCTCGTCCAGGTTGTGCAGCTGGGCGAAGCCCACCCCCACGCCACCGCCATCGGATTTCGCCGCCATCTTGACTCTCTTCCCAGCTCCGGAGGTTGGGGGGGGAGGGACGGGTGGGGGGGAAAGAAGGCAGGGAACGGGGAGGGGGGGAAAACGAATGGAGAGGAAGGGGGGCGGGGAGGAAGCGGGGGAGCAAACGAACGAGGGGGGAGTGGGCCAGGGAACCCCCTCCGCTTCCGGGTAGTTGGCGTCACTTCCGGGCGAGCCCCCCAATCACACGGCGCCCGTAGCTCCCCAGCCCTACCCACCCGGCCAAGATGGCCGCCCTCCTATGCCTCAGCTGCTGGGCGGGGGGCCGGGGGGTTCTCCCCGCCAGGGCTCCCCTTCCCCTCTTCCGTTGACCCCGAAACCCATCAGGTTGACCCCTCGGCGTTTCTGAACCCTGCTGGGACGAGTGAGGCGGTCCAAAGTGATCCCTGGAGGGGGCAGTGCCAGACGTTTTGGGGTCCCCTTCCTCAGCGTCGCAGCTCACAGCTTTCCTCCTGGAGAAACGCCCCCTAACACCCTCCCGGCTGCTGGCGGAGGGGCGGGACCTCTGGAGGAAGGGGCGGAGCTAGTGCAAAGCAGGTGATTACATGTCACTTCCGGGAGATAGGATGACCTCATTGTATAGTTAGACACCCCCCCCTCCCCATCAAAATGGCTGTGTCTCACCTCTTTGGCTGTTTTGTGTGTGTTTTCTTTTCAAAAGTACCTTTTATTCTTTTCTTGTTTGGGGGTCTTTAGAAATTACATAAGTCAGTTTAGATTCCTACTCACAACATACTGATTCTCACTACTATTTAAATACCTCCTTCCTCTTTTACCTCTGTTGACCCCCTGATTTTCCTGTCACTGACAACTTTACCATCTTTTGTAATAAAGTTTTCACAGTTCCCTTAAGAAAACTCCAGGCAAAATCCAGTTAAACATCAGCCTGATTGCATCTTGAGTGTTGGAGCAAAGATTGAATTGGCACATTGTGACCTTGAGTGTATCATCTTCCCCCATTGATGTATTTCTATCAACTTTTTTTCTTTTTTAAGTATGGGATTTTAAAATTCTGTGACCTTAATTTGGAAAATTCAGAACTAGCAAGGGGTTAAGCTGTATCGATTACTTTTCAGGCTATTTGAATGTGTGAAGATTGCCTTTTAGAATTTTTGGTGCTAAGACTCTGTCAGTAAACATAGCTTTAAATGAGTGAAAATGTTATCAATGTGCTATGTCATTAAAATAGGTGCAGGGTAAACTATTTAATCTTAACTAACAAATTACAAAAGTGAAGCAGCACTGAATGGATTTGAATTATAATAATCTTCCAGTGAAAGTATATTTGAAGCCTTATAGAGCAAGCTACATGGTTATAGTCGTTACTGATCAGGTGAAAGGAACATTTTGAAGTTAAAAATAGGAAAAAAAAAGTGAACGCATTTTTCTCATTGACCTTTTTGAATTTTTGTACTCATTTTTCTGATTCTGTCTACTTCCTCCTTCAGTAAGACCTTCTAATAATGCCAATAACTTTCTTTGGAATGCTGAGGACAAATTGGGTGATATTTGTATGGATGGCATTGAGTTTTTATGGAAGAAAAGTGCCTTTGAAATTTTTAGTAATGCTATTTTGATGTCTGATATTTAACTCTATAGCACTTTGTTAAGTTTTGGGAGTGGCAGGGAAAGGTGAGGAGTCCACATTTCAGGACATAACTTTTCATGAGTATTTATGCCAAGTTAAATAAAGCTTGTAAAAGACTTTACAGAAAGTACCCATTGAGAATTTTTACACCAGTCATTTGTTTTGGGGGGTAGAGGAATAATTCCAAAATCTTTTGGAAACAAGTCATATAGCTGTAGCCTTTTATTTCATACTATGATTTAAGCCTCTTGTTCTATGGTAGTAATACTTCTAGCCAGCTGGTAAGGGTTATTTCTGCATATAGATGGGGTTCTATTTCTTCCTTTGCTGAATTTGAATTAATAACACCTGAGAAAGATGGCATAAACATACAGTAGGATTGCCCAGGGTTGGATCCCAATTCCACTGAAATAATGTGAATGATGTGAGCAAGAGAGTTGACATCTTTAAACTTCAATATCCTACGTTATAGGATAATAATAGGGCTTTCTTTGAAAAGTTGTAGGGCAAATTAAAAGTGGTAATCCATTCAAATCTCTCACCATGATACTTGATAGATAGTAATAGAGAATAGACACTAAATAAATGGTAACTGCCATTATCATTATTGATATTATCACTATTGTTGTTGCTATTATATTAGCATAGTACCAACATATAGTTGCTTAAATTGTATCATTCAAATTTGGTATCTCTATTAAATGAAAATATTTTAAGTACATATAGGAAATAGATACAATTAATTTGTGTTTTAAAATATATTTCCTCGCCCTAACCGGTTTGGCTTAGTGGATGGAGCGTTGGCCTGCAGACTGAAGGGTCCCAGGTTCAATTCCGGTCGGGGGCATGTACCTTGGTTGCGGGCACATCCCCAGTGGGAGGTGTGTAGGAGGCAGCTGATCGATGTTTCTCTCTCATCGATGTTTCTAACTCTCTATCCCTCTCCCTTCCTCTCTGTAAAAAAATTAATAAAATATATTTTAAAAATATATATTTCCTCCATTTAAGCCTGTGAGGCTACAAAATGAGATTCAAAAGCAAGCAGTAATGGCATATTTATGATTCATATTTCTCCCTACCCTAAAAGAACATAAACTACTAGTGAAATTAGTTAAGTAAGTTACACTCACTCTATAAGGCTGACAAATGAGATTGAGTCAAAAGTGCTTTCACAATTGAAGTTTCAAGTAGATTTATAAGAATCACAGACTATCAAGTGATTTCAACTTTACATTTGCTGTTTCAACAATTTTATTCTGCATTATTTGGAAGTGATACACTGTAGAACCCAGGAGGTTCTAAAATTAAAATATCTTACAATGATAATATAGCTATCATGAGGTTCACTGAAAGGTTAACATAAATTTGGACTGTGTGATGGATGAGTGATACTTTATTTTTTACCTGGACTTTTGGGGCAATTAAGTGTTCCAAGTAAATTCATCACTTAGCACAGTACTGAACACTTCATGGGCTCTCGGTAAATATTGGTTAAATGAATGAATTGATTAAATTAATTTTCCAGGTAACTGAAATTTACTCTTCCAAGTGTCCCCCCCCCCCAAATTGTATTCTACACTTCATAAAACTGATAGATATATTAGAGAGATACCTCTATTCTTTAGTAATAAGGGGTGTGGTGAATTAATAAAAAGAAATGCATTGCCCAAAGGTCTGCTTTCTTAACAGCACACCAGTTAACCCCTTCCTGACGACTTGACTTTAAGGTGGTTTTATGCTAAGAAGCTCTAACTCTATGGGCCTGCTAAGGAGTCACCCCAGGCCTACTAGGCACTTTTGTTGTTGTTTACAAATAATTTCTTTTAAATCTCTGCTTTTCATAGTGCAGTCAGTTAACAACTTTGGCCCCTGTTACTTCCACTCAGATATAAGCTGGGAAGCCAAACTATAACCATGTAAAATAATAGTGAGAAAATTTCAGAGCCTATTCCATGAGTAAAACACAACAGATACAATATATGGAAATTGTGGCATAGGTTTTGGTTGTTTAGAGAAACCTTTGGGGTTTTTCTTCCCGATTCTCTGCTATTTTCAGAACAGCAAAGAGAGGAAAATTAGTATTGAATGCTATTATATATTATACACTGTCCCAAATATTATTCCAAAATGCATGGAGATTGGTATCCCCATATTAATGGTCTAGAAAACAGCCTTGAGTCTACCAAATAACTTAGGCAGAGTCACATCCATGGGAGGTTTAATTCCAAAGCCTAAACCATTGCCCTGGGCCAAGAAGTTACTCTCCCTAGAAATGAAGTCAGTGTTACTGTATTAGTACTGGAGAGACCCAATTATGATGGCTGATAACACATCCAGGAGACAGAAAACTTGAATTCCAACATGAAAATGTGCCCTGGCAAAAGCATTACAAAGGGGCTTCCTCATACGTTCTTCACAAGATTTTCCTAATGTGAGCCTGAGTAAAACCTCAAAACCGTCAGGGGGATGTCATCCTTATCAATTTTATTCCTTGTATCTTACTGTCTTCTATAGAAATAGGACTTCTTTGAGCACTGCAGAGTAAGCTCATAGAACCCATTATCCCTTGAAGCTCCATTTCTGTATTTGATGTTAAGAAATGAAATTTCAGCAAGCACTCTCATATATTCCTGCTGGTGTTACAAAATGGTACAATTTCTATTGAAGGAAATGTCGCACTATATGTCAAAATTAAAAATGCAATCACTCTCTAAGACAGCAGCCCCTCTTATGGGAGTTTATAAATATGCACATGTCCGAAATTACCTGTGGTCAAGGTTATTCATGTAGCATTGTTTACAATGAAAGGGGGGGGGGGAGGAGAAAAGAAAACCAAGTGTCAATCCAAAGGGAAACTACTTGACAGAATACTATGCAGTGATATTGAAATTTCATAGTTTTCTTTTTAGTGATAGAGAGTTTCCAGGATACTTTGTTATACAAAAAAAAAGAGCAAGGCTTGCCCTGGCCAGTGTGGCTCAGTTGGTTGGGTGTGATCCTGTGCACTGAAAGATTGCTGCTTTGATTCCCAGTCAGGGCACATGCCCTGGTTTTGGGCTCAATCCCCGATGTGGGGGCGGGTGCAAGCGGCAGCCAACTGATGTTTTGCTGTCACACCGACGTTTCTCTCTCTCCCTTTCTCTTTCTGTAAAAAATAAATAAATAAATAAATAAATAAATAAATAATCCACTTTTTAAAAAGAGCAAGGTGCAAAGCAATAAAGCACTTTCTGTAAGAAAGGAGGAGGGTAAATTTTCCTTGTGAGGAGAACCAACATGGCAGCGTAGGTAAATGCCAATACTCACCGCCTCCCACAACCACATCAAAATTACAACTAAAATATACAACAACCATCATTCAAAACAGTCTGAAGTCTGGCTTAATGGAATTCCTACAACTAGAAAAGGAAAGAAGAAAGTATGTCAAGACTGGTGGGAGGGGCAGAGGCACAGAAAGGGCTGGTCCAACACTCACGTGTGGTGTGTTTTTATTTTATTTTATTTATTTATTTATTTATTTATTTATTTATTTATTTATTTATTACAGAGAGGAAGAGAGAGGGATAGAGAGTTAGAAACATCGATGAGAGAGAAACATCGATCAGCTGCCTCTTGCACACCCCCCTACTGGGGATGTTCCCGCAACCAAGGTACATGCCCTTGACCGGAATCGAACCTGGGACCCTTGAGTCCGCAGGCAGACGCTCTATCCACTGAGCCAAACCGGTTTCGGCTGTGGTGTGTTTTTAATCGGAGGGAAAACTCCACTGCAGAGACCTCCCATGAGAAGTAAATGGTTCCAGCCCCGTACAAGACCCCCAGCCCAGGGTTCCAGAGCTGGGAAGAGAAGTCCCTATAACTTCAGGTTGTAAAAACCAGAGGGGCTTGTGGCTGAGTGACACAGAGGCTACTGGAGACCCAGGCAGTCCCTCTTAAAGGGCTGGCACCTGGACTTACTTGGACTTGATCCCTCTGGGCTCCAACGCTGGGGCAACAGGTCAGGCGAGATTTAGGGACATATGGGAAGGAACTGGATTGTCTGATATTGGAGAAAGAACTTGGGGGCAGCTTTCTTCCAAACTGGGTGCTCACAGGGGTCATTGTGCCTATGCTGAGACCTCCCCCATCACAGAGCTGACTGGGCAGCCATATCTGAGTTTCCATCAGTGTGACTCACACTGTTTGCTATGCCCTGGTGATTCCCTGAGACCCTGCCCCAACCAATTTGCAGCCCCACCCAAGCTGTTTGCAGTGGCTTTTCCATATGAATGGCCTGTCCTGGCTCAGGCTTCAGACATTCCTAAAATCTCTCAAATAAGCAGCATTTGGCATCAACGTGCCCCATTCCTCTCAATAAGAAACCCAAGATCCGACACTAGTACCAGCCTGCCTTGCTTCACAGCTTGGCCCCACCTGTTCACTTCTAAGCCCAACACAACTAGCAGCCATCTGCAGATAGCTCTATAGCTCCCTCTGGGTGGCCCCAGGAAGTGGCTGACTTTGCACCTCCCAGGAGGCCCCAGAGGCAGTGCACCCCGTGGACGGTTTCAGACCATACCAGATTACAACTCTACACATCCACAAGCGACATACTCAAGAGGCAGACTCAGTAAGCACCAAAGCCCCATTGAAGCAAGACCTGCTCCATAGGGGTATCTCCTGCACAACAGCTCTTCCACTGTAGTCACAGCTAGTTCTCACAGCCAATTGGCCTGAGGTCAGTTCCTCTCAGTGACTCCAACAGCAATCAAGACCCAACTGCAATAAGACTGCACACAGCACACACAGAGGCACACCTAAAGTGTCCAACTCAGGTGACTGGGGAGGTTGAGCCACTGAGCCCTACAGGACATGTACTACACAGAGCCACGTTACCAATTCCAGGAGACATAGCAGCTCTACCTAATACATAGAAACAAACACAGGGAAGCAGCCAAAATGTGGAGATAAAGAAACATGTCACAAATGAAAGAACAGGAGAAATCTCCAGACCTAAATTAAATAGAAGCAAGCTAACTACTGGATACAGAGTTCAAAACAATGGTTATTAGGTTGCTCAATGATCTTACTGATAGCTTCAAGAATCTTAGTGAGAATTTCAAAGATATGAAAAAGGACCAGTCAAAAATGAAGTACACACTAACTGAAATGATGAATAATTTACAGGGAATCACTAGAGTAGAAGATGCTGAAAATCAAATCAACTATTTGGAATATGAGGAAGTAAAAAACACCCAATCAGAAGATCAAAAAGAAAAAATAATCCAAAAATATGAAGATATTGTAAGGAGCCTCTGGGATAACTTCAAGTGTATCAACATTTACATTATGGGGGTGCTAGAAGGAGAAGAGAGAGAGTAAGATATTGAAAACCTATTTGAAGAAATAATGACAGAAAATTTCCCCTACCTGGTGAAAGAAATAGACTTACAAGTCCAGGAAGCTCAGAAAGTCCCAAACAAGAGTAATGCAAGAGGCCCACACCAAGACACATCATAATTAAAATGCCAAGGGCTAAAGTCAAAGAGACTATCTTAAAAGCAGCAAGAAAAAAACAGTTACTGACAAGGGAGTGCCCATATGACTGTCAGCTGATTTCTCAACAGAAACTTTGGAGGCCAGAAGGGAGTGGCAAGAAACATTCAAAGTGATGAATAGCAAGGACCTGCAACCAAGATTACTCTACCCAACAAAGCTGTCATTTAGAATTGAAGGTCAGATAAAGAGCTTCACAGACAAGAAAAAGCTAAAGGAGCTTATCACCACCAAACCAGTATTATGTGAAATGTTGAAGGATATTCTTTAAGAAGAGGAAGAGGGAGAGGGAGAGGTGGAAGGAGAAGGAGAAGGAGAAGGAGGAGAGAAGGAGAAGGAGGAAGAGGCAAATATGAACAATAAAGTGGCAATAAATACCCCTCTATCAACAATTGTATCTAAAAATCAAAATAAATGAACAAGGAACTAATGAACAAAATAAACTTATGAATAAAATAGAACCAGAGACATAGAAACATGGAACAAACTGACAAATCTCAGAGGGAGTGGGGGGTGAAGAAATTAACCAAAGATCTTATATGTATATATGCATTACCTATGGACACAGACAATAAGGTGGTGAAAGTGAGAATTGGGTGGAGAGGGGCAATGGGGGGTGGGGAAGAGGGGCATCTGTAATAGTCTTAACAATAAAGATTTAAAGATTTAAAAAGAAAGGGACAGGGTTAAGATTATCTATTCTTATTTGCTTGTATTTGCATAAATTATTCAGGAAAGATACCCAAGAAACAAAGGAATTACCTATAGGGTGGTGGTAGTGGTGGGGATAAATGGTGTGAAGAAAGAAAGGATGGGAGAAAGACAACAAATGTTTGGAGGAAGTTGTTTTTTGTTTTTTTTGGGGGTGGGGGGATGTGCACACACATTAGTGGTGCACAGATAGGTAGGAATGAAGGGTTAGGCACATCTGTATTTCTCTCTGGACAGTAACACCACTAGGGAGTAGCTCATAAAGGTTTTTTTCTCTGTTAAGAACGCTGACATCTGTAAATTAACTTAAACCCTTTTTGAACTTCCTTGTATTTTTATCCACTATATTGTCTAAGTAAGGATAATTAGCTCCATAAGTTAACTCCCCAAAGAGCAGAGTATATTAAATTCATCATACATACATATAAATTATGTGAAATCAACTATTCATGTTCAACCAAAAGAAAATGAAGAGCAAGCAATAACAAATCAAATCATACAGGCCATTTCAGAGAGGGGGGTACTAGTATATGCTTCTTTTGTTTTTTTAAATCACAGTGGGTTAAGCTTTGTGTTTAAGTTACAGCTCTGTCATTACCTAGCTATAGGATTTTGAGCAAGGTGCTTTCTTACTTAAGCCTCGGTTTGTCAACCATAAAAATTAAGAGAATAAAAGTTGTCTCAGTGTGATTTGTGGTGGTTTCATGAAATAACATGCATACAAAGTACCTGCTACTGAATAAGTGGTTGATGCTAGCCCTTCCCAGATTTATGTAGCCAGGTTTTTATGAAAGTCTTCCCCATCCCTAAGCCCCTGGTCCAGTAATTTATACCACATTTTTCCTGGTTTTCCAGCACTGTGTAGACTTCTTGTGAACTTTGCCCTTTGAACTAGAAATTGTGTGATGGAACAAGGAGCCATACAGCCTTGAGTCTGAATTCCCTAATCAGCCCCTTACTAGGTCATCTGGGCAAGCTACTTCATCTCTCAGATTTATTTTCCTAATGTGTAAAATAGTTACACTGTCCTCCACATGAGCTTATTGTGATATCAATGCCTGGTGTACAGTAAATGCTAAATAAACATCAGTTTTCCCTCCCTAGTCACTCCCTATACGTGTGTCCTAGGGCTGCTATAACAAATCACCACAAACTTAGTGTCTTACAACAACACAAATGTATTATCTTACAGTTCTGGAAGTCAAAAGTCCAAAATGGGTCTCAGTGGATGTCAAGGTGTCAGCAGGCCTGTGTTCCTTCTGGGGGTCCCTTCCTTTTCTAGATATAGAAGCTGCCTGCATGTTCCTTTTCCATCTTCAAAGGCAGCAATTGCTTCACCTCTGCGTCTG
The DNA here is from genome assembly GCF_027574615.1 of Eptesicus fuscus. Taxonomy (NCBI): domain Eukaryota; kingdom Metazoa; phylum Chordata; class Mammalia; order Chiroptera; family Vespertilionidae; genus Eptesicus; species Eptesicus fuscus. The sequence goes on from NC_072478.1 coordinate 34,088,747, forward strand.
TCATCACAGCTCTTCTTATAACTGATGCTCCTTTCTCCCTGTTCCCCTTATAAAACCCCAACCAAATCACCTAGGATAATCTTCCCCATCTCAAAATACTTATTTTAAATATACCTGCAACTTCTTTTGCCATGTAAGGTAACGTGTTCACAGATTCCAAGGATTAGGATGTGGCCATATTTCAGGGCTGTTATTCTGCCTACCAATCTCTATAACGTCTTCCTGATGAGCAAACCTGAGCTCACCATCCCTAGCCTTCAAATTGACTCTGTCCTCCAATTTTCTTACTGCTGTGATACCAGCCTCACTTGGTTATCCCAGACCTCTAGCTGATGACTCACTAAGTCCAAGACCAATGAGGCAGAATGAATTTAAAGAGAATTTTGTGTGTAACTCCCAGGTTACAGATGAGGAAGATGAAGTTGCGCTTAGAAGACATTTATTTAAAGTCACACTAGTTCACATTAACTCAAGTATTAGGGCTTAAATTTCCTGATATCAGGGCCATGACATTTAATACAACATAATGTGGATTATGCTGATTCACATACTTTATAAAGTTGCATAGATCATTCATTTTCAGTTTTTGCTATCTCCTCATTTCTAGTTCTTAATGACAGGACCACTGAGCTTAAAGAGTACAAGGCAAAAAGTAGTTTGAGTTTCAGTGACACCATTTACCAGTTCTATGACTTTACAGAAATCTGAATTAAAGCTCAGTCCTCAGGTAGAAGAAGAATATTAATATCTGTCCTACCTCTCTCCAAAGCTTGTTGCAAGAACCTGTAGGTTAATTGTATGCTTTATAAGTCATAAGGAGATGTAAAAAGTATAAGGAACTATTTTTATCCCTGACGTCATTTACCATCTAGCCTGCTTACCATTATCAGTCTAATAAACCTAAAATACTATCATACTAGTATGAGAATATGTAATGGCTCACTATTGCCTACTGTACAAAATCCAACTGCACCCTTTAGTTTTCAGATCTATAATCTTGTTCCCAACCTACATGGCCAAAATTAATTTTCACTGTTGACTAGAACATTATTAGGAAAATGTCCTCGTGGTCCACACATATCCAGCTCATTCCTGCACTGGAGCTTTTTAAAAAATATATGTATTTATTTCAGAGAGAGTGAGAGACAGAAACATCAATAATGAGAAAGAATCATCGATCGGCTGCCTCCTGCATGCCCCCACAGGGATGGAGCCTGCAACCTGGGCATGTGCCCTGACATGGAATCAAACAATGACCTCCTGGTTCATGGGTCAATGCTTAACCACTGAGCCACACTGGTAGGGCTGCACTGGAGCTTCTGATTTTGCTTTTTATTCATTCACAAAGTCTTTTCTCCTCTTTGTCTATTATTTAATTTAAAAATCTAAATCAATAAACTTTTTTTTTTTTAATATATTTTATTGATTTTTTACAGAGAGGAAGGGAGAGGGATAGAGAGTTAGAAACATCGATGAGAGAGAAACATCGATCAGCTGCCTCCTGCACACCCCCCACTGGGGACGTGCCCGCAACCAAGGTACATGCCCTTGACCGGAATCGAACCCGGGACCCTTGAGTCCGCAGGCCGACGCTCTATCCACTGAGCCACACCGGTCAGGGCTAAATCAATAAACTTTTAGTGCAGGCCTACTATGAAGAAGGTGTCATTGTAGCAATAGCTCAAAATCACTCTCATCTTTCAATGCCTGTTTCAAATCCCACCTTCTTCAGCAACAAAATGTCCTCAATGACTCCAACACAGAATGATAATGTCTTCTGAAATCCAGTAGCATTTACAATCTCTACCACACATTCTAATTTATTTAGATGCATTCTTATATTGTGTAATGATTTTTTAAAAAACATTTGAGCCACAAGGAACCATCATTTTATCTTATCTTTCAATTTAAAAAATAAGAATCTAAGATATTTATTAAATCAATATTTATTGAGTATTACTATGTATTAAGCACATTACCCAAGGAATCTAGAAGCGAGCAAATCCAAGTCTTTGGAACTCCAAAAGAAGGGGATAGACACATGCAAGTAGAGGAAATAACATGTGCAGAGGGAGGCACATGAAAGAGGAGTAGAGCTTGTGAACTGCTTAGTGTGTCTACAGCTTTGTTTGCAGGGAGAAGTGTAAAAGAGAGGAAGAGGGTAAGTATAGACTGAGGCCAATTTTTGAAGATCCATAAATGTCAGGCTTAAGACTCTAACGTTGATCCTATAGGGAGTGGGAAATCAGAGAAGTGATAAAATCAAGTTTGCATTTTAGACAAATAACTTCGATGAGTGTAGAAGTTAGAGCAAAAGTTGACAACAAGTGGGTGTCCTAAGCTGACTAATTAATTGGTATGTGTAGGAAGATTAACAATCCAATTAAAAAATGTGCAAATGACCTAAATAGACACTTCTCCAAAGTGGACATACAGAAGGCCAAGAGGCATATTAAAAAAATGCTCAAAGTCCTTATTCATCCAAGAGATGCAAATAAAAATGACAATGAGGTACTATCTCACACCTGTCAGAATGGCTACCATCAACAAGTCAATAAAAAACAAGTGCTGGTGAGGATGTAGAAAAAAGGAAACCCTGGCACACTGCTGGTGGGAATGCAGACTGTGCAGCCTCTGTAGAAAACAGTATGGCGTTTCCTCAAAAAATTAAAAATAGAACTCCCATTTGACCCAGTAATCCCACTTCTAGGAATATACCCCAAGAAATCAGAAACACCAATCAGCAAGAACATATGCACCCTATGTTCATAGCAGCACAATTTATAATAGCTAAGACCTAAATGCCCATCAGCAATGAGTGGATTAAAAAACTGTGTTACATTTATACTATGGAATACTACTTAGCTATAAAAAAGAAAGAACTCTTACCATTTTCAGTAGCATGGATGGACCTGGAGAGTATTATGCTGAGCGAAATAAAACAATCAGAGAAAGATAAGTATCACATGATCTCACTCATATGTGGAATCTAATGAACAACATAAGCTGATGAGCAAAAATAGGTCCAGAGACATAGAAACATCAAACAGACTGTCGAACCTCAGAGGGAAGGCAGGGGAGGGTGGATGGGTGGGAAGAGATCAACCAATGAACTTGTATGCATATATTCATAACCCATGGTCATAGTCAACAGAGTGGTGAAGGCCTGGGGTGGGGGGCAGGGGCAGGCTGGAAGAGGTCAATTGGGAGAAAAAGGGAACATATGTAATACTTTCAACAATGAAGATTTAAAAAAATAATAATTGGTGTGTGTATAAACCAGCATCTTTTGATTTAATTCATTAGTGAAGACAGGGAGAAACTAATATTTTTTAAATAAAAATCATTCTGAAACAGATAAAATTTTCCTAGCCTAAACCAAATAAATTATCTTTTTAAAATTTGACAAGATATTTCCTTCATTTATATAGTTCTCTTTCACTCGTAGTTCTATTTTTTGATTTTCTAAACTAAAGCACTTTGGGGGAACATATTAAAGGATTTAAAATTTAGATACCAAAATTAGTCACTCCTTCCAAATAGCACTACACAAAGCATTATTTGGTTTTAAAATTTCAGCAGAATGCCAACTTTTAGTTAATTATAATCTTTGGGAAGAAATTTTAACAAAATGTATCTGCCTGACTAGGATTTTTTTTTTCTGTTCCAAACCACTGTCTACTTAGGCATATATACAGACAGACCCTAAGATGACTCTCATCGATTCCCCTCGTAGTGTTCACACTTTTGTGTAATCCCTTCCCTTTGAATGTGGAGGAAATATGACTTGATTCTAACCCACAGAATATGGAAGAAGTGACATGATGTCTCTCTCCCAGATTACATGGCATTATATAAGGCTCCATTTTAGCAAGCTGGAGCTAGAGACTCTCCTCGTGGGCTGGATGAAGCCAACAGCCATGTTGAAGAAGCCCATGTGGCAAGGTGACCCCTAGGACTGGGACACAAGTATGAAGCCAGGCCCTACGGTGATATAACCACAAGGAAATGAATTCTGCCAACAAACTGAATGTGCTTGGTAGTGAATTCTTCCCCAGTCAGGTCTCCAGTTGAGAACCCAATCCAGCCAAAACCTTCATTACAGCCACCTGAGAACTGAGCAGAGAACCCAACCAAGCTCCTGCCCCAGAGAAACTGTTAGATAATAAATGTATATTGTTTTAAGTGCTCAGTTTGTGATAATTTATTATGGAATGACAGAAAACTAATACAGCATATAAATAGAGCCCATTCACATTATGCTAATTATTTAGAGTTGTATGAAAATTCAATTACTTGGCACCATATTTCAAATTAATTCAAATATTTTCATGCCTCTGACAAACTGAATTCCTCTACCCATAGCTGCCCTACTAGCCTGCCCCTTCTTCCAGTTTCTGGTTCAACCTTGGGTGAAAGGGGAGACAGAGAGACAAATGAGGGGGCTTTGTCATGGTCTAAATGAGCTCCTCAGGGTCTGGGCCACAGCAGTGGCATCTGGGAAGAAGAGGCAACAGATTCAAGAAACAACTCAGAGTTTTATTTTATATTTTGACAAAATCATTACCCTTTGCATCCATAGTATCGTACAGTCATAATTGATGCTCATAATAATGATCCTAAGGCAGGATAGGTAGACATCAAAGGAACACTAAGTGAAATATTGGAGCTTCAAGAGTATTTTAATGTTCTAGTGGTGGGTGCACAAGTATTCATTTCATTATTATGCTTTGTTATATAGGAGGTTTTTTTTTGGCATATATCAGTGCACAATTTAAACATAAATAAACATTAAGATCAGCCTAACAAACTTCTTGTTAATCGATTTCTATTACCTACCAGAAAAGAATTGTGCATTTCAAAGGAGTAGTAGAATGTCAGTCCAACACAAACTCTGCTAACCAGAATATCACACTCCCCGAGGACATACATCACTGAGATTGTTTTTGCCACCCATCTTTTGTGGCATAGGTACAATGAGAAAGAGCAGCAAAGAAAATAAACCAGGATGAGGGGACAGAAAAGGAAAAACCAACTGAGAAATTTCTTATATTGCTGAAAAGGGGAAGAGAAAGATCTGGGAGAAAGAAAGGCCGAGCTTGTGGGAGGAGCAGATAGGAGAGAAAACACAGTATTATATATAACAGAGACATATGTAATTTACACTGCATGCAAATTAGGTCCTGTGAGGCTGAGTCAAGCACAGAGTGGGCTTAGGGGCCCACTCATGAGCTCTTTTAGACATGCAGCTTCAGACACAGTAGCCACGAAGTAACAGACATAGCAATTGTCAGTAGCATTTTCTGCTATATACAGCCTAGAGCTTCTTCATCATTGCAACATTTCCAACCAGTCTTCATGGGGCAAAGCAATATGCTCAGTGCCACGCTAGATACAAGATTGAATAAAATACAGTCTTATTGTCCAGGTACCTCAGATTGGGGCTGGGGGATCAGAAGAGAGGCACTTAGACTTTCTAAGGCAGGAACTCACATTGGTGGCCTCAGAGGTGAATTGGGCAGGCATGCATGTTTTATTTGTGTATGTGTGTGTGTGTGTGTGTGTGTGTGTGTGTGTGTGCCTGTTTGCATGCCTGTGTGTGTGAATCTGAAAGTCTTTAAGCACCCTGCATTCTGACCTAGTTCCCACCATTCCCCAGTCTTACCATGACAACTCACACATTATCCAGCTGCTTGGTTCTTGAAGGCATTTGAGTTTGCATCCCTTTTGTATAAGTGGATAAATTTGATTGTTGGGTTTTTATCATTCTTCTATCACCTTCTTACATAATAATGGCTAACATGATGATATTCCTGACTAGATCAAACAAGTTCTTTTTAAACTAACAGGTACCACCTCCAGTTTCTGTGCTTGCTCTTTGCTAACACTGTGTTTGCCTTTGTTCCCAGAACTATACACTAGACTGAGAGTTTTAATGATTTTTCAAGAATAATCCCTAAATCCTTTTCTTGATCTGTGTGTTAGAGGATTATTTTCTGCCCAGACACATCATTGGACTGGCCTTCTTGCTCCCCAATTAATTATTAGTTTGTCTACATTAAATTATACTTGTCATCTGCTGATAAAATCACAAAACTCCTCAAGCCTTTTCCATTGCTTTCACTGTTTATTGCTGGTTCATTTTGCCTTGTAGCAGTTGAATCAGCTGCAAACTGGGAGGCTTGGTTACTAATTCCTTCTCCCAAGTCTCTTCTCTATAGTAGAATTTCTCTGTAAAAAATTTCCAAAGGGTAAAAATTTTCTATACATGTATTTTATATACATACTAGAGGCCTGATGCACAAAGATTAATGCAAAAATGGGCCTTCCTTCCCATGGCTGCTGGCACCGCCTTTGCTCTGGCTGGAGCCACCTTTCCGCCTTCCCATGCTGCCCAGAGGCCGGGAGCAGCTGGGGTGGTGCAAAATGCCTGTGTTGTTGCCATGGCGATGATACAAGTGTCCCTCCCTGCCCCCAGTCGCACAGCACCTGCATATGCACATTAACCCACCATCTTTGTTGGGTTAATTTGCATACTCAGTCCTGATTGGCTGGTGGGTGTTGCAAAGGTACAGTCAATTAGCATGTTACTCTTTTATTAGTGTAGATGGTTTTGAACACTTAACACAAAAATCAGTATAGCCAAGCTTCCTGGATAGCATAAAGAAGTAAGAAATGTACTAGGTGATTCTGAACAACTTCACAATGGGTCATAAAATAATGACTTCTAAAAGAGAGATAAATAAAACAAGGACGAATAGTAAATAGCAGAAATAAAAGGAGAGCCCTCAAAATATGATGTAGAAAAATCAACATGAAACAAAATAGCATTGGTAGTACCAAGTTTAAATCACAGAGCTCAGATTTAGGTGTGCAAGAAATAAGGTTTTATTTTCCATTAAACAAGTGAATTTATATTTCAAGTCCTAATCTTAAAAGATTGGCAAGCCACTGTGGAGAACAGTATGGATTTTCCTCAAAAAACTAAAAATGGAACTTCTATTTGACCCAGTGATCACACTTCTAAGGAATATATCCCAAGAAACTAGAAACACCAATCAGAAAGGATATATGCACCCCTATGTTCATAGTGGCACAATTCACTATAGCTAAGATTTGGAAACAGCCTAAGTGCCCATCAGCAGATGAGTAGATTAAAAAACTGTGGTACATCTACACAATGGAATGCTATGCTTCGGTAAAAAAGAAGGAATTCTTACCATTTGCAACAGCATGGATGGAACTGAAGAGCATTATGCTAAGTGAAATAAGCCAGTCAGAGAAAGATAAATATCACATGATCTCACTCATTTATGGAATATAATGAACAACATAAACTGATGAACAAAAACAGATCCAGAGACAGAGAAACATCGATCAGACCGTCAAACCTCAGAGGGAAAGTAGGGGAGGTTAGGGGTAAGGGGGAGAGATCAACCAAAGGACTTGTATGCATGCATATAAGCCTAACCAATGGACACAGACAACAGGGGGGTGAGGGTATGAGTGGGGGGATGGGGGCATTGGGGGATAAGGACACATATGTAATACCTTAATCAATAAAGAAATTTAAAAAAAATAAAGGAAGATAGCACATGGTAAAAAATAAAGATTGGCAAGCTTTCCACTTCAGCCATCCTGGAGTGATCTCCATAGGATGTGATAAGGTTCTAAGGTCTCACATGAGGTCAATACCTGTGTATTAGTTTGCTCAGGCTGCCATAACAAAATGCCACATTCTGTGTGGCTTAAACAACAAAATTTATTTTCTCTCAGTTCTGGAGGCTAAAAGTTCAAGAACAAGATGGCAGCAGAGTTGGTTTTCCCTAAGGCCACTCTTCTTGGCTTATCTTTCCCTTGTATCTTCACAGGTCTTCCCTCTGTGTGTGTGTCTGTGTCCTAATATCCTCTTATAGGGATCCAGTAAAACTACGTAGATTAAGACCTATCCATACGAACTCATTTTAACTTAATTACCTCTTTAAAGATCTTGTCTCCAAATACAGACACATTCTGAGATACTGGGGATTAGATTCCAACATATGAATTGAGCAGTGGGGAGCTCAACTCAGCCCATAACAGCCTAGAACCGTGGTCGGCAACTGCGGCTCGCGAGCCACATGCGGCTCTTTGGCCCCTTGAGTGTGGCTCTTTCACAAAATACCATGGCCTGGGCGAGTCTATTTTGAAGAAGTGGCGTTAGAAGAAGTTTAAGTTTAAAAAATTTGGCTCTCAAAAGAAATTTCAATCGTACTGTTGATATTTGGCTCCGTTGACTAATGAGTTTGCCGACCACTGGCCTAGAACAATGAGCTTGTGGCCATCAGCCAGTGTTCCACACAGAGATAAGAGCATTATCTCTGGCCCTGAGGTCCCTGTCCATTCAGGCCAACTACTTTCTGTTGCTTTTAAGCAATGCTGGGGTATCAGGATGGCTCCATAAAGCTATGATCCACCATAGTCCCATGTCCTGAGCACATCTTGCACCATTTGAGACCACCAGCACCACCACCCCCCTGCACTTCAGAGAAATTACAGAGTGATCTCTGCTATTCCAACACACCAGTCCTCCCTTCTGTCATCCAAATGGCAAATTTTCCTTTTTGGTTTTGGGAAACCCTGCTAGGCTCTATTTCCTGTCTGCTGTTGCCTTTCCTAAGATGATGAATTATCTGCTTAAATTGAGAGAAGCAAAAATTAATTAGGATCTCACACTACTCTTCAGTTACATATGACAAATACATGTGTCCATGAGTGTTTATGCTTTTTCCTACCCCAGTGTTCTAAGAATTTTATTTCCTATTTTGTAATTATATTTTTTCAATCAAAAATGGTAATGTCTGCCCGGCTAGTGTGGCTCAGTGGTTGAGTGTCCACCATGAACCTGGAGGTCACAGTTCAATTCCTAGTCAGGGCACATGCCTCGGTTGCAGGCTTGAACCACAGAAGGAGGGCAGGAGAGAGCTGATCCATGATTCTCTCTTATCATTGTTGTTTCTATCTTTCTTTCCCTCTCCCTTCCTCTCTCTGAAATAAATAAAAACATATTTAAAAAACAAGCAAACAAATCAACTACCTCCAGAGAGCCTTTTCCCAAAGAAGAGAGACTTATTTCTTTTCCTCCTTTTTTCTTCCCCCACCTCCACACTCACAATGCTTTATGTCAGGGATAAAGAAAACCAGCCCTCAAGGTCTGCTAACTGCTGGAGAACTACAAGTTCACTTGGGAACAGGTGGAGTGACTGGCACCTGAGACTTCCAAGATTCATCTCTATTTTTCATCTCTACTTGTTTCACCAGATTTATCCATGTGGTAGGAAATATGTGCACAGTTGTTTTCAAATTTCACATCTTATCATTTGCACCAGCAGAGAAATATCAATTACCTCTTTTGCTCTGAGGCCGAAATTCCTAGAACAAGAGCTCATGGGCTCTGCTTCCTAGGTGCCCTCTCCTGGGCCAATCAGAGTGAAGGGCAGAGCAATTCAGGTAAGAACATGGCAGGGTAGGCCCCAGGAAGGTTGGGTTTCTCAAAGAAAAGGAAGCCTGGGCAGAAAATCCCATAACAGTCCAGAACAAACCAATATATCATTTACCGGTATACCCATGGGTGGTTACCCAACTGATAAAAGCATCCATCATTTCACTATTATAAAAAAAATAATGAAATATATCTAAGCTTACTTAAATGTGCCTAAAATTGCAAACCAGCTGACTTTTAAACTATTTATTTCAAACTCCTAAGATTCACATTTCAGAAGTGAAAGCTAGCATTTCCCAAAGGAGAGAAGAGTTAATATAAATGCTCTTTTTCTAGAGAATAGAAACAAGAACCAGCGCTCACAGCATGTACATCAGAAAATGTCTGGCCCTAGCTGGTTTGGCTCAGTGGATAGAGCATTGGCCTGTGGACTGAAGGGTCCCGGGTTTGATTCCGGTCAAGCGCACATGCCCAGGTTGCAGGCTCGATCCCCCATAGGGGGCATGCAGGAGGCAGCCAATAGATGATTCTCTCTCATCAATGATGTTTCTATCTCTCTCTCCCTCTCCCAAATCAATAAAAATATATTTTTAAAAAAGAAAAAGAAAATATCTGTTGAGGAATAAAGAGTCTATGAATGTGATTTGTAGCTTAAAACAAAGAGGAGCTAGAGAGGGGAGTGTCCAGAGTAAAAAGGTTTTGCTTGTTTATTTATTTGCTTACTAGAAGCAGAGACAGAAAAATTCACCTCAATTAAGAACTTACTCTGTACTAGGCAGGCATTGGGCCAGGAGTTTAACTTGCATTATTATTTAATTTTTACTCACCCTCCTGAAGACAAAAAAAAAAAAGTATCCCCATTTTGCCCAGAAGACAACCAAAATGCATGAATTTAAGTGATTTCCCTAACTTAACAGCCAACAAGGGGTGAAACCGAGATTTTAATCCAGGTTCATCTGTAAGTTGGCTGCAAGGATTGATGCTCCCTGCAGTATGCTTACCAAGCAGACAAAGTATGACAACGAGAGAAGTGGTCAAAGATAGGTAGGGAATGGAATGGAGTCCTTAGTACCACTGCGGGTAAATTTTCAACTTTGGAAACATAAAATGTGAAGTTAATGAACTACACTTTATCTACTTAGATTAATTTAAGGAAGTTGTTGGAATTATCTCTACTATTGAATGGGAAAAGGAAGACATTGCATAGAACTGCGGCTCGCGAGCCACATGCAGCTCTTTGGCCCCTTGAGTGTGGCTCTTCCACAAAATACCACAGCCTGGGAGAGTCTATTTTGAAGAAGTGGCATTAGAAAAAGTTTAAGTTTAAAAAATTTGGCTCTCAAAAGAAATTTCAATCGTTGTGCTGTTGCTATTTGGCTCTGTTGACTAATGAGTTTGCCGACCACTGGAGAGGAAGAAAAGAACATAGGAGTGAGTAAAAAGGGAAAGTAAAACAATTTATGCATCTGTTCAACAGCTCAGAACTTTTTCTGTTATTTTTCTTTTTTATTTATTTTTTAAAATATGTTTTTATTGATTTTTAGAGAGAGAAGAAGGGAAGAGGGATAAAGAGCTAGAAACATTGATGAGAGGATCATTGTTCACAGCCTCCTGCATGCCCCCTACTGGGAATTATGCCTGCAACCCAGGCATGTGCCCTCACCGGGAATTGAACTGGCAACCTCTTGGTTCCTGGGTCAATGTTCAACCACTGAGCCACACTGGCCAGGCATGTTACTTTTCCTTTTTAAATAAAGCTCAGGAGTGAGTTAAGATATGAAGAATTATAGGATCCCTTAAGAATATGGTAAGAATTTTTCAAGGTGTAAACACAGGTTTGGGTTAGGCCAGAAAGATTCCTCATCATCTAGGATTTTAGTATTTTGCTGTTTAATATTTTCAAGGTACTTCAAAGTTTTAGGGTAGTTATATGAAAAAATAAAATCATCCTTGTTATCAATGCTCTTACTTAAAATTTTTAAAATATATGTGAAAACCATATGGAATTTAACAGTCCCTTGCTCAATTAATACTTTTTATGGGTTTGTAATTATAAAAGGATTTTAAGGAAAATGTTTCATTAAAAATTAAAAAATAATTTTAACATTTGTTAAATGTAACATTTTGTTCTTCTCTAACAAGAAATAGTTAAGAATGAAGTATTTGATTTCCTACATTAAATAACTGCTTCACCAGGTTCTATCATTTTTTTTTCAGTTCATGTTTTAAAATCTCAAAACAATACTACATAATGGAAATGTCAATGTCAATTTTTTTGCACTATAGTAACATAAATTATCAGTTGCCCCCACCTCCTCAGTAATTCAAGTACTATTGAAACATGTCACACAATGTAAGGATTTGAGCACCACTCTAAAGATAGAACGATCTTGGATCCACTCTTGTTTAGCCTTAATCCATGTCCTTCTGGGCCCGTTTCATTATATAAAAAATAATCTTATCCCCTATTTCATCTTAAAGTTATTAGGAAGGTGAGGTGCAATCAAGGATTGCCTTATTCATCTCTACTCCCACCCTCAGGGAGCCTGGTCTACAGTGGGCATTCATTGAATGTTTGAAGGGTGTAGTGAAGAAGGAAATCCATCTGAGGAGTCTAAAAATAAAATCAAGCATCTGTAAACCTCAGGGCCTCAACATTCCTGCCCACCATTAATCTTTTACTACCATCTGGAAACAGTACATGTGTTTGTGTACTTCACATCAAGAGCTATAGGTTCACAGTAGAAGAAAAGAAACGTATAATCTAAGCACATACATGTAAAAATCAACTTACTTTAAAGACTTTAAAAGGTTTAAATATTAATTTTTATTCACCCACTTTTCAATTTCAAAACAGCAATAAAATTGAGTAAAAGCTATGAATAAACTTCAGTTTAATATTAAGGCCTTTAAGGAAGACGGGGAAACAAAGGAACAGGGGGGGGGAAATGGAAGGACAAAGCCCACTGGCAGTGTTCCCTTTACCCCAAGGCGCAAAGACTTACCTCATTTTCGGAAACTGCTTTAAAAATGCCTGCTTTTAAATGTGTGTAATATATGTACGTGCTGCCTGAAATTGTTACAAAAAGTTGTAGGAGGGGTTTAAATTGCTACTTTGGAAGGGTAGGCAATATTGAAATCACTTCTAATCTTTGATGGGGGAAAGGGAGATAAGCTCACACTTTGGTATTTTGGAAGGAAAGTGGGCTCTGACACTTTTCATTTTATTAAAAAAAAAACAAGCCGAAACCGGTTTGGCTCAATGGATAGAGCGTCGGTCTGCGGACTGGGGGGTCCCAGGTTCGATTCCGGTCAAGGGCATGTACATTGGCTGTGGGCACATCCCTGATGGGGGGTGTGCAGGAGGCAGCTGGTTGATGATTCTCTCTCATCGATGTTTCTAGCTCTCTGTCCCTCTCCCTTCCTTTCTGTAAGAAATCAATAAAATAAAAAAACAAAACAAAACAAAACAAAAACAAGCATTTAAAAAAACAAACAAACAAAAAACACTCATGAAGATTTAAGACAGCCCAGGCTGGTGTTTCTTAGTGGTTACAGTATCAGCCCACTCAATGAGGTGTCTTAGGTTTGATTCCCTGTCAAGGGCAGGTACCTGGGTTGCAGGTTCCATCCTAGCCCTGGTCTGGGTGTGCGCAAGAGGCAACCAATCGATGTGTCTCTCTCACATCCATGTCTCTCTCTCCCCCTTCTTTCCTTCCATTCTCTCTAAAAATAAATGGGAAAATATCCTCAGGTGAGGATTAACAAGAAAGAAAGAAAAAGAAAGAAAGAAAGAAAGAAAGAAAGAAAGAAAGAAAGAAAGAAGGAAGGAAGGAAGGAAGGAAGGAAAGAAAGAAAGAGAAAGAAAGGAAGGAAGAGGGGGGGGGGGGATGGAGGGAGGGAGGGAGGGAGGGAGGGAGGAAGGAAGGAAGGAAGGAAGGAAGGAAGGAAGGAAGGAAGGAAGAAAAGAAAAGAAAAGAAAAGAAAAGAAAAGAAAAGAAAGAGAGAGAGAGAGAGGGAGGGAGGGAGGGAGGGAGGGAGGGAGGGAGGGAGGGAGGGAGGGAGGGAGGAAGGAAGGAAGGAAGGAAGGAAGGAAGGAAGGAAGGAAGGAAGGAAGGAAGAGGGAAAGAAAGAAAGAATTAAGACAATCATCTTTGTGGCTACCAAGCATAGTACTTTCAAAGACTCACTAGCCATTGCTTTACCACAACTATAAGCAAAGAAATTAAGTCAAAAGTTGGGCATCCTTATGTCTCTTTTCATCCATCTTCACCCTCCAGAATTGATATAAAACAGAATTGATATATAGGTCTCTTCTCTCACTCTTTCAAAAAACATGTCATGTTTTCAGGATGACCTCCTCCTCCTCCTCCTCCTCCTCCTCCTCCTCCTCCTCCTTCTCCTCCTCCCCCCCTCCTCTCTCTCCTCCTCCTCCTTTTCTTCCTCCACCACCACCACTACCACCACCATCATCTTCACATTGCTTCCCCAGTTTACCTTTTCAGTATCTCCTCCTCATTACCAAAGTCCTAGCCATGCTAGACTCTTCCCTGTTCTCCAAGCATGCAACTTTCATGTCTCTGTGCCTGTGCCTGTGTCAGTTCCATTACCCTTTTTGCCTAGAAAAACATCTACTCCTTCTTGAAAGGCTGGGGTAACTTTGATCTCAACAGCTATTGCCAACCCTAGATGCACTAGAATCATCTGAGGAGCTTTTTAAAAATACTAGGACTACTACCCAGGCCCCATCCCCACAGAGAGCATGATTTAATTGGTTGTTTGAAATGTGCTGTCGGGGTTGAGAACAACTCATCTTGTGACCCTTTTCTTCATTATGTAGGCTGATCATGCCTTCACATAACTTACAGAGCTTTCTCTACATCAGGCGTCCTCAAACTACGGCCCGCGGGCCACATGCGGGTGTTTTTGCCGTTTTGTTTTTTTACTTCAAAATAAGATATGTGCAGTGTGCATAGGAATTTGTTCATTTTTTTTTTAAACTATAGTCCGGCCCTCCAACGGTCTGAGGGACAGTGAACTGGCCCCCTGTTTAAAAAGTTTGAGGACCCCTGCTCTACATACTTTCATCATACCACGCGGCACAGAGTATTGGAGTTCTCATTAATCTCAGTCTACTCATGGGTCAGGCCTAAGATCTCCTTGGACGGGAATCTTACTTTTCATCCTTCTTTGTGTCCCATGTCAGAATCACCTGGAGAGCTTTTCCCATCAACATCAACCCCCTAGAAAGTCTATCTGGAATCTTGAGAGGTGGGTATGAGAGCAGGATGGGGGTAGAGGATGAGATTTTTTGTCTTTTCAGTAAGTTCTTAGATAACTCTGATTGTCAGGACCCAACATACCTCCTCCCACCCAGCTACTGATCTGAAGACAAGTGTGGCTCCTTTCTGTCTTCCTTGGAGTTCATTCTCCCTCATGCTTCCCAATTGCATATCCATTTCCCTCTTTTTCATGGCTTGGTATGCTCTAAGAGTCATCTCTCTCAGGTGTTTTGCTTCTGTCACACACCTTCTCAAACTTGTGCAGGTTTCTAATTGCTTCTTGAGTCAAATTTAAATTAATCATGGGCTTTGAGGTTTTCTACTAATTTATATAAGAGCCTTCTCTTGCGTTTATTGTATCTTCAGATGAGCAAAATACTATGTTCCCTCCAGCCTCTATACCTCTCCATATTCCATTCTTCCATGGGGGGAAAAAAAGGCTGGTTCCCCCTCTCTTCCACCAAATCATACCAATTTCCTTAAGCAAAAAGCAAAAGCAAAATTTGTTTAAAAATCACTGCTGAAATCTCTGTAAAGCTTTTCTTCACCACTTCTAACATTTAAAAAATTATTGAGTAGGCATCTTTGTTATTCTTTTTTATTATTTTGCTTTGGGGGAGGGGGTATGTTTCTTTTTGTGTGTGTTTGTTGGAACAATTACTAGTATTTTTCTCAGAGTTTTCCCTTTGGGGAGGCTCAATGTTTCTATCTATGAAATGGAGATAATCACAGTAACATTCACCTGCTTACCTGAATTCAGTGCTGTAGGATCACAGAAGATAGAGCACATGGAATGTGCTTTGTAAGTTCTAACCTGCTTTACAAATACAAGACAGTCGCTATCACTGTCACTATTATCTGCCACCCAAATTCATTTCAGTAGTTCAACACACATCCCTATACCAACAAAAGCCTTTCTTGGAAGCATTTTAAGCTATTTTGCAAGGAAGATGATACAAAATGTTTATGTTCTACCTTCATTACATCATTATTCTAATGGTATTTATTTAGCTCCATGTTTCCAACAAGCTTCAAGTTATTTGCAGTTCTCTATGTGTCCTTCCAAAACTAAGTTTAAAAGAAACCACTTGAAGCCACAGCAAGGCACCAAACGTAGACCAGGGTCTCCCAGAAAGGCAAGCACATTGTGGGAATGAGAATCCAGAATATGTGCTCCTTTCTCCTTGGGGTCTTTCTCAGCAGTAGTTCTGCTTCTGGAACAACCTGGGAGCCCCAAAAGAAAAACACCGCATGCAGCAGCCAGCCTCCCACCCCCATCTTTCCTTCAGCTCTGCCTAAACAAGTCACAATAATATTTGGAACTGGCAAAGCAACTTCTTTCCAGGGCGTTCTCAGCGCTGAGACATTCCTCATTAATGCACTCAGCACTCCCGTGGAGGAGGTGGGTGGCAAGCAATTTCAAATCCTTTTCTCCTTTCTTTCTATACCTACCAAAGAGTCTTTGCTTTCAATAGCTGACACAAATGAGTGAACCATTTTGGTTAAAAGATTATGATTCGCCCATCACCCCCCATTAACACCATTAAAACAACCTTTGTCCTTCTTCAAATCTGTGCAGCCAAGTGTGTGCAGAGTTTAAAAAGAACATAAAAACTGTCCTGGACGTCTGTGTGTGAGACCGGGCATTAGATACGATGTCCTTTGTCTGGCTTTGGAAAACTCCCATAGGACAAATAGGATTAAACGTGACACTTCTCTTTCTCTGGTGAGCCTCTTAACGACTCACCCCTTTTCACAACCTTCATCCCCACACATAGCCCTCTAGCTCTCTGCCCTAGGCACCACGGGGATCGTCCAGGAATTCCTCTGTCTCCCTTGACCTCTTGCCCCACTCAGGCAAGAATTAATCGTTTCCATTAGATAAGAAAGGGCAAATAAAACAGAAGTCAAGCCATTCACTTGGGGCACCTTTAGGCGCCCATTCCTGCATCCCTGCTGGAGGCCCAGAGCCTTCCCGCCGGTCCTCTCAGAGTTTCCTCCATGGCAACTCATCTGGGACTTTGAGCAAGTGCAACAGGACACGGACTGGGATTTTTCTAAATCCTCCATCACAACATGGACTCTGCTAAATACCTGTATTTACTAATGGACAGTTTGAAGTTCACCAAATGGGAGAATAGACAGGGAAACAGGAAGTATCGTTTAGCAAGTGCCTATATATGCCAAGCACCATGCTAGGTACTATAATGTGATGTCATCGTCACAACAGCCTGTAAAGAAAGTATTAACATCCCTGTTTTGTGTGTCACTCACCAAAACCCCAGTGGCTTAACATCACGAAGTTTAGTTCTCACTTTGGGAACATATTTATAATAACTCTGCTCCAAGTGGTCACTTGGGCACCCAGTTGGAGGCACTGCCATTTCATAGCTGCACCATCTGGACTCCATGGCCATCTTGGTCTCCAGGGTGGAAGAAGAAAGTTTGGAGGGTCATGCATGGACTTTTCATTGCTTTAGTAGAATAACTGCATTTACTAATGGACACTTGTGCTCACATTCCATTAGCTATATACCCACACACATGGCTCCACCTAACTCACTGCAAGGGGACAGGGAGATGCCTGAAAGCAGGTGGAATGTTCCATGAGTAGCTGTGGTCATGCCAGGACAGTAGAAATGTAAATGTCAATAGCTATGCTTCTGTATCTTTAAATACACATATCACATTTGTAATGGTTGCATAAAACCCACTGCATGCCTGGACCATACCCGACTCATCGGGACCTCTGTTTGAGGACATTTAAATTGTTTTCCCTCAGTTAGCATTCTTTGAGCACTTATTATGTGCAGGGTGCAGTAGGTAAGTGACCAAGAGGGTGTTTACAGTTTCAGAGGGAAATCACACACATTTACAAATAAATGTCATTTTAACAAAAGGCAGATTTTGATGAATGGAACAAGAAAACTACCAAGTCCCTTGGGACTGCCAAGGAAGCAATCATTTCCTGCCAAGGTGCTAGGAAAGGACTTAGAGGGGATTTATCCATTTCAATTGGCCTTTCAAGATTGATTATTATTTCTGAACGTGTAAAGAAGGGGAGGGCACACAGGCCTCAGGCAGGGTAGCTCAGAAGGTGTTCAGGCCACAGTAACCTTCTGCTCTGTGACTTAGGTGAGGGAGCAGGCAGGGAAGGCAGAAGAGATGAGGCCAAAAAACATGTTAGATTCAGACAGAACAGGAGAGTAGAGTGTGCTGTATTTGGGGGTGTGGATCTGGGGAAATGGGGAGCTCCCCACTGCCGGCCTCTGAGCACAGGGATACCATGGTGAGATCTATCTAGACCAAGCATGTCAAACTTGCGGTCGGAGAGCCTTGAGTTTGCTATGCTTGATCTAGACTCTCCTAGACAGCAACCATCAGAGTATTCATTACTGATTTTTTTTCTCTTCTTCCCTTTTTGAATTTCTAGTCTTCATGAACATATTTATTTTCCTTCTACCCTGGGGTTTATAATCAAACATCAACTTAATCTGCCTAAACACATAGACCATAGAATTAAAGTTTCTTTTATCCAAAGAAGCCATTCAGGCATTCCACTCCTTTAGCATTTGGGGTATTTCTTCTTATCCTCTTTGAAATAAACATTCTTGTAAAATATTGCAACTTCAGAATAAAGATCAAGGGACAGAGCCCCATACTATAGTTTGGTTCCATCATACTGAATTTGGCTATGCTGAGTTTGGACCCCCCCTGTTGTGACTAAAGGCCAGTTTACCAGCTACTAGCCATGTGTTTTTGCCAAGTTACTTAGCCTCTCTGTACTTTAGTTTCTTGATTTAGCAGGAAACAATATTGACTGATGATTTGTTCCTTCTTTGAGCCAATATTGATGAAGCACTTTCTATGGGCCGGGAAATGTGGGGATCATAGACGATGCTTAGTAAGAGCATTTTAGCCTCCTCTGAAGAAAGGAGGCAGAGAAGGAGACGAATGAATATTAATTACACACCTACTGTGTGCCAAGACATCTCCTTGAGGTTGTACATGTGCTATATCAATTACTTATGACACGACTCCCATGAGTTATTTCCCCTTTCTACAATGAAGTAGCTGAGGACACCCACAGTCACTTGCACAGTGTCATTTGGCTGCTGAGTGACAGGCCCAACTTTGGAGTCCTGCACACTGTTGGGTCCCAAGGCCCACGCCATTTCTACTCCACCACAGCATGAGCCGCTGGGAGTGAAAGCCTATGTTTGCCACATGGCGTTTTTCTTCTCAGAGCATCACTGTGCCTCTTGGTATCCATGTGAGGTAAGAAAGAGACATTATTTGGCTCTCCTGGCATACTTTTCTGGAACACATTCAGCTGTGATGAATCAACCCCAAAGTTCTGGGCTCCAGGCTGCTTCCCCAGCCCCTAGATCCCCTGCCCACCCAGCAGACTGCTTCCCTGGTGTCTTTGTTGCTGGAGGAGTCCTCTGAATCACCGTTTGGTCACTCCCTCTTAATTGCTCACAATTACCCAAGTTCCTGGTCCTACAATAAGCAAGGAAAAGGGTAGCATTTTCTAAGACATATGTGTTTAGTGTTGCTGGCAGATTTGTAAACTTATTAGTGCCTCTGCATACCATATAATTAAGATCGAATTATCCAAGAGTTTTAAGTAGTGCCTGCTGCTATTGTGCTGCTGAAGATCCTAAGGAATAAATATATGCCTTTTTTTTTTTTTTTTTTTTTTTACATTTATAGCTCACCTCTCCCCCATTTTCTCTGCACCTCTTGTTCTCAGAAGAGGCCAAGGACAGTTGGGTTTAGCTGGACTGCTTAAAAAGGCTCACTACGCTGCAACACTGCTTTTAGAAATGTTGCCATATCAGAAGCATAAAGGCACACTTTAAAACATCTGCTGTGGCACCTTCTAGAAGGGCCTGCAGTGCCGGGCAGGTGTGTAAAGGCAGACGCTCAGACGCTGGGCCCGAGTCTTAGTGAGACTTGATCAAAAATGGCTCGAGGCTGCTACTTCAGGAGAGTGGTATACAACTATGTGGGTTACCAATATCTGGTGCCATGAATAAACATATAAACACAAGTATATATGCACCATGGGAGCCTGGAGAGAAAGATGGGACAGAAAAGGGATAATCCAGGCACATGTGTGAAGTGCCCAAACCAAGACACTGTCTGGGCCTGTCCCTGTCCTTAGAGAGCTCAAAATCTACTGGGGAAGGCAGAATAGAAAGGCCAGGAAGATATGCCTGTGTGGTAAGCGATGAATGCCTGTAGGGTGTATGGGTGAGTGGTAGAGTGGGAAGGGTTTCCATGGGTTGGGAACTAAGGGCTCTTGAAGACTACAAGGCGTTAAGCATTACAGAGGGGAAAGACATCCCAAGGAGAAGACACAGCATAAGCAAAGCCTCAGAAGCTAAAGAGAGCAGATCAGTGAGTAGTTCTGCTGGGTGTGAGTCCCTATGTGGCCCCTAAAACAAGGGCGAAAATGCTGATTTTAAATAGAAGAAAAACATGAGATTTGTATTAAAAACAACAACAACCAACAACTCATTACTGGTTGTCATTGAATGGCTTGGAGTATAAGAGCAAAGATGGATGAAAACTAATTCCTAAGTGTGGTGTTTGTGCCAGCAGCAACAGGGTTACCTGGCACTTGTTAGAAATACCACTTCTCAGGCCCACCCCAGACCTGGTGAATCAGAAAGTCTGGGGGTGGGGTCTAGTCCTCCGTGTTTGAGCAAGCTCTCCAGGTAATGCTGAGGCATGCTCAAGGTCTGAAGAGGCCACAGCAGTAAACCAGCTAAACAAGGATCCAGGTGAGCAATGGACAAAGGCAATGATAAAAAGGAGGTAGAAAAGGCAAGAGATTGGGTAGGTTTTTGGTGGAATCCCGTTGTACCTGTCTCATAACATTTTCTCACTTTCTACCATGTCTCATCCCTTCCCTCTGTGTTTTGTGCCCCTGGTGTCTTGGGGACAGAGACCTCATTTTTCCGCTGGGCTCTTGTAGCCCCCTGCATGGTCCCTTGAAGACAAGCAGAGCTCAGGTGAGGGTTGGCCAAGCAATACTGCATTGTCTCCTGTCACTGCTGGTCCTGGGCCCTAGGGGTGGGATTGAACCCTTGAAGGACTATTGAGTCTTCCCAGGGAAGGGAAGGCTACAGGGAGAAGCAGCTATGTTCACAGCAACCCAGAATCAAAGGATAAGTAGCAAGCAAGGCAGAGACGTTCAAGAAAAAAGCTAGAAAGGGAAGGGAGTGGGGAGGGCTGAAGAAGGAAGAAAATAAATGAAATGGAAAGAGGCAGGGTGGGATCAAGAAGGAAGAATACAAGAAGGAAGAGAAAGAGAAGTCTGGGGAAGGTAGATGGATTTGTACATTAACTCCCCACTCTCCAATCCCAGCACTCCCAGCTCTGGCAGGAGCTATCCCTGATACTCGTGCTGTAGTTCTGGCCATCTTCAGTTGGCATGGCCCTTCTTCAGGCTCTTCCATTTTTCTATCCACTGCTTACAGAGCTCCTATACATGCTCTGATTGCACACACACACACACACACACACACACACACACACACACACCTTGCTAGAATTTTAATTGGAACTGCATTAAATATTAACTCTTTCTATCCAAGAATATGGTATATCCTTCCAAGACCACCTAGGTAAGCTTCTCCCAAATTCTATTCCCACCAAAGTGGTGTGATATAATGAAGGTTTATTGTTGTTTGAAGCTGCAACGTTTGGGAGTAATTTGTTAAGCATCAATAGATAACCAATACAGGCCAAATACATATACTTTAATCCAGAGAAATTATATACCTATTTTTAACTTAACTTAAATAATATTTTTTCTATCTTGTTTGGCAGCACTGACTCTTTTGATTTGTTTTCTTTCCCCTTTTCCATAAGATCACTTAACATGAGATCTATCCTCTTAAGAGGCTTTTAAGTGTGCAATACAGTATTGTACATTTTGAGCGTACAATATAATGTTGTACATCAGATCTCTAGAATTAATTTATCTTGCAAAACTGACATTTTATACACATGGATTAGCAACTCCTCATTTTCCCCTCCCTCCAGTGCCTTAAACCACTTTTCTATTCCTTGTTTCTATGACTTTGACCATTTTAGATAATTCATACAAGTGGAATCATTCATATATATTTTTAAATTCCTAGATTTGGATGTACAGCCATGGTTAAAAACTTTTGACATATTTTGCTTTTACCCTTAGTATAGGACCTATCATTTTTTATTAGTGATATTTCTTGCTGGTCCTCACTGATCAACTGTGAGCTCATTAATTGGAGGAATGTTGTTCATTCATTTGGGTACAATGAACCCAAAAGAGCACATGGCAGAGTGAATTATCCACAGATATTTGTTAAATTGGAGTGACCCTGCCAATAATCTTAGAGGGTGGGACCTCTCATTGCTACCAGCCAGCCAAACCTCATTTGTTTGTTTTGTGGGTGTTTTTTGGTGTGTTTGTTTTTTTAAATATTTTATTGATTTTTACAGAAAGGAAGGGAGAGGGATAGAGAGTTGGAAACATCAATGAGATGAGAGAGAAACATCGATCAGCTGCCTCCTGCACACCCCCTACTGGGGATGTGCCCGCAACCAAGGTACATGCCCTTGACCGGAATCGAACCTGGGACCCTTCAGTCCGCAGGCAGACGCTCTATCCACTGAGCCAAACCTCTTTAATGTAGCTTTTCAATTCAACATATATTTTTAAAGAGTCTACTTTGGTTTTTTTAATATGTTTTTATTGAGAGAGAGAAAGGGAGAAAAGATAGAAAAATCAATGATGAGAGAATCACTGATCAGCTGTTTCCTGCACGCCCCCTACTGGGGATCAAACCCACAACTCTTGACTGGGAATGGAACCATGACCTCCTGGTTCATAGGTCGACACTCAACCACTGAGCCATGCTTGTCAAGCTAAAGAGTCTACTTTGAATCAAACACTGGACTGGTGTTAGAGGTGCAAAGAAGAGGAAGGTCAGTCCTTGTAGCCAGATGCTCAGTCAAGCAGTGCCAACATCGGAGACCCCCAGGGGCTATGCTAGGCAAAGGAGCCTCAGATGACGTGATCAGTTCAGATCTGAAATGTTTCCAAGAGTAAGTGATGGTTGAGACACATGCCATAGGGCAACTAGGAGTTTGCCAGGTGAACAATGAGGGAAAACCACTTAAAACCATGTAGAGTGTTGGTGAAGGGCAGAAGGGTGAGAGAAGAATGGCTAGTAGGGAGGTTGAATTTACCTTGTAACTGATGGGAAGACACGAAAGGGTGAAGCAGGAGAGTAGCAGAACCCAACTTGTGATTTTAGAGAGATCACCCTGCTTGCAGCATAAACAGTGGTTTATAAGGCAAAACTAAAGATCTCAGGACCACATGGAGAAGGTAGAGGTACTGTAATGATCCAGATGGGAGGAGGCAAGGTCTGAGGGTTGGAGATGTGGGATAGGTGTGAAGGAGAGGCCCCTACTGGTTAACAAAGTAGAACTGGGGTCAGAAGATTACCCACCTTCCCCTGTAAAAAGGTTGGGGGGAGGGGAGGTGAGTAAGAGGTATATTATACAGGTATCATTTTCTTTCCAAATTTTCCTCCTCAGAACCAGAAAAAGACAGAAAATCGGAAAGGAGAGAGGGGGCGGGATTCAGGAGGAAATGTAGCACGTATGCCAATGTCCCTTGGAGAATATAACCAGCCCACAACTTCCGTCTATTATCTTCAGTGAAAATACATTTTCAGCCAAAAAGAATTATTTTAAAACATGGGTGTGAAATAAATGAGTGCATGAAGCCATGTTGTCCAAAAGGCCTCAGCAGAATGTTTTCCTTACATAGCAGCCTCAGGGTAACACTGCCAGCTTTCCACAGTCCCAGCAAGGATCTGTGCTTTTGGTATTCAGTGATTTGCAATGGAAAAGAAAAAACACAACAACCCGCTTATCTAAGGAATGCATCTGAAACTCCATAGCTGGCAGATGCTTAAGAGCACTGAACAGATATTTGTCTGATGCACCAAAAGTCCTATGTGTACATTGAAAAGCACGTGTGCTCCAGTTTCCTGCTACTGTCCTGGAGAAAAGATACCAGACATGTGTCAAGGGGCTCTGCCTTTTCCTCCTGACTATTCTCCTGCAGGATATGGAGCCCAAGTTGATGGCTACTCAGAGTCCTCATCTCACTGGCATCTGGAAAGGTCTTAACTGACTCCATCTACAGCAGGTCCTCAGGTGACGTCATTTCATTCAGGCATTTCGGTATAACATTGATGAAAGGAAAAAATTAATTCCCAGCCAGGGCCACTGAGTGGAGCTTGCAGGTTCTCCCCCTGCTTACATGGGTTTTCTCTGGGGACCCTGGTTTCCTCCCACTTCCCCAAACATGTGCACATCAGGTGATTGCTGTGTCCCTGTCTGAGTGAGTGTGGGTGGGTCCCAGCAGCCCTGAGATGGAAGGGCATCCTGTCCAGGGTGGGTGCCAACCTTGTGCCCTGTGAGCTGCAGGGAGAGGCTCCGGCCACCTGTGACGCTGGGAAAAGTGGGTTGGAAAATAATCATCTCCTTGTTTTTGTTAACCTTTCTTGAATGTATGCATAGTTCACATTTATTTTAATGTTTAATATTAGAAGTGTGTTAGGTCTATATTTAGAAGTTTGGTGATGTCTTTGTGACCAGGAATATGCCATAAAAACTTAACTCTTATTTATATCAATTAGTCTATAATAAAACTGGTTTTGTTGTACATCATTTTGCTTAGTCACAGTTTCCAACAACCTATCAATGATGGTAACTGAGAACTAACTATACTTCATTGCCTCCAAGCAAGACTAACAGCTAACCATGGATTTCTGAGCAGCATCTGGTGTCCTCTCCAACTCTTGCAAGCCTTCATTCCTTATTGTTAGTCCTGCATCCTGGATGCCCTTCTCACAAATCTTGCTTTCACAGGTTTAGGGTAGTTACCTGTTATCGCTCAGGCTCCTTCTCTACCAACTTCTTCCCCTCTCACCAGCCACCCATAGCGATGAGGTCCTTCCATTCATCCTCAAGTTGACTTCCACACCCTCTTTTTTCCCTTTTGGAAAATAGATGGTGCCTCTCCTCCAAGAAAAGAGGAGAACCCTACTTTACATGAAAGACATCCTGGAGCCCTTGGCAGGGCTAGGAAATCAGGAAAACATGGATCTCTATCACAGCTCTTCCTGTCCTCATTTTTAGGATCCTGGGCAGCTCACATATCCTCTCTACTCCTCTGTTCTCCTCTGTTTCTTCCTGCAGAAAATGAGGGCAAATCCCCTTAAATAACACAATCCTTCCAAGTATCCAGCTGGGGAGGACACAAGGCAAAGCAAGTGGGTTCCCTTGTGTAGGGATCTTTACACACACAGTGGTTCTATCAAAGGACATCACAGCCCTGGCCAGTGTTCCTCAATTGGTTGAGAATCGCCCCATGCACCAAAAGGTCAGGGCACATGCCAGGGTCATGGGTTCAGTCCTGGTCAGGGTGCTGATTAACGTTTCTTTCTCTCCCTCTCCCTTTCTCTCTCTCTCTTTCTACAAATCAATAAACAACAACAAAACAAAAGGTATCACTAAATGTATTTCACATACAAGGAAGCTGATAGGGGGAGATGATGTGAAATGCTCAAGTCAGGCAGCAGAAAGGTCAGAATTTGAACCCAGGTCTGCTTGCCTCCAAACCAGACCCTCCCTCTACTCTGAAGTGCCTTCCTCCATGACATGACCTTCCAATCGTCCATATTTCTTTACTGTTTACTTTCCCTTTGCCTATAATATACTCAGGGCTGTGCCACTATTAGAAATAAAATCCCATAGTCTTAAAAAGTAAGGACATTCTGACACGTGTTACAATATCAATGAATCTTTTTTTTAAATATATTTTATTGATTTTTTACAGAGAGGAAGGAAGAGGGATAGAGAGCTAGAAACATCGATGAGAGAGAAACATCGACCAGCTGCCTCCTGCACACCCCCCACAGGGGATGTGCCCGCAACCAATGTACATGCCCTTGACAGGAATCGAACCTGGGACCCTTTAGTCCGCAGACCGACGCTCTATCCACTGAGCCAAACCGGTTTCGGCATATCAATGAATCTTGAGGACATTATGCTAAGTGGAATAAGCCAGTTACAAAAGGACATCCTATATAATAAAAGCCTAATATGTTAAGTGTCCAGTTGACCGATTGGCCATTCAATCAATCAAAGCATAATATGCTAATGATATGCTAAAGCCACTCAGCCACTCGCTATGACGTGCACTGACCACCAGGGGGCAGATGCTCCAACCAATAGATTAGCTTGCTGCTTGGGTCCAGCCAATCAGGACTAAGTGAGAGGGGCCGGACATGCCTTGGAGCCCTCCCACGGTCCCTCCCCAGCTGGCCAACCTCCTGTCCCTCCCCAGCCCGATCGTGCACCAGTGGGGTCCCTCCACCTGGCCTGCGCCCTCTCACAATCTGGGACCCCTCAGGAGGGTCTTTTATTTTCTATATACTAACGATTTGACATCTGGCACCTTGTTGACCCCGAAAGGACTGCCCCTCCCAAAGTTAGCCAATTCCTAAAGATAGTAAGCAAGCTGCCCAAAAATGAGCTTTTAAAATACAAACCAACCAGTCCAGAGCCCACAACCCAACCATCTCCTCTGTTGCCTCACACACTGTGGGACACTCTCCTCTTGCTCTAATCACCCCAAGGCCAGGTACTAGGCAACTGGGGATAGTCCCATGCTCCCAAATCTACTGAAATTATTTGCACTAGCCAATTCTAAACCCGCTTCCCTGCCACACTTGTTTCTTCCTGTGGAAACCACAATAAAGACTCTTTTCCCCTCACTCCCTCTGCCTCCTGACCAACCCTGGTGCTTTCCCCTGTGGCTCCCCTAACTCAATGTGGCCCCTCCTCTTGGGAATTTTGAATAACAAACCATTATTTCAATGGCAGTCATCTTCTCATCTGTTGGCCTTACTATATCTCAAATTTTCTATTAATATATTATATTTTAAAACAAACAGAATTATACTGCCAGACATTAGGAAATGGTTTCTTGCCCCTACTTATAATGAATAAGTTTAGATTTAATAAAAGCCAGAAGATCAGGAGTCAGCAGAAAAATGGCTAGACAGAGGGCAACATTTAGTATTAAGTATTTACAGAGCTGACTGATTTGTAAATTATAGGAAAAAGCGGAAAATACTTTAAGTAGGAATAAGATGCCAAGATGAATTATAGATTGTAGAAGCAAATAAGAAGATCAGATATTCTTGCAAATTATTCAGGCCTTTTTAAAGAAGCACAATGTCTAAATAATTCCTTGTGATAACATGGAGTGTAAGAGTAATAAAATATTGCAGAAAGGACATCCCAGATCTTGAAATTCCATCGTAGGTTGAAGCAGACATTCTATCTGAAGTCGCATGGGACACAGGTAAATTCTTCCCTGTGTGACCAGTCTGGGCATTGCAGGGCACCCAGTGTCCCTCCCACTAGACATGGTAGCACCTTC
The DNA here is from genome assembly GCF_027574615.1 of Eptesicus fuscus. NCBI lineage: Eukaryota > Metazoa > Chordata > Mammalia > Chiroptera > Vespertilionidae > Eptesicus > Eptesicus fuscus. The sequence continues at coordinate 34,116,039 of NC_072478.1, forward strand.
CAATCATTATGAGAACCAAAACCTCCTCCATGGGTTTTTCAAGATGCCCACATTGCAAAAACCACTAAATCGGACAACTCCCAAGCTCCTCCCAAAACTGGCTCACTTCAATTTCATGGCCCTAAGATTGCTGAGGGAAGCCTCAGATGAATTATATTATTAATGTTCTTTTTTTTTAAAATATATTTTATTGATTTTTTACAGAGAGGAAGGGAGAGAGATAGAGAGTTAGAAACATCGATGAGAGAGAAACATCGATCAGCTGCCTCCTGCACACCTCCCACTGGGGATGTGCCCGCAACCAAGGTACGTGCCCTTGACCGGAATCGAACCCGGGACCCTTCAGTCCGCAGGCCGACGCTCTATCCACTGAGCCAAACCGGTTTCGGCATATATTATTAATGTTCTTTAAAAATTGAGAGTTACTATTGCTAGACGCCAAAGGCCATTACTATGAACTGGCCATAACATATTAAGACACAAAAGGAACAAAAATATAGCCAGAAAATAATGACAAACCAAGCCACAGTGGCTTACTTTTGAGAGAAAATTACAACCTCTAGTGAACATCAAAAAACTACTTTTAGATCTTACCAGAGCAGTTGTGCAAGTGACTATAGTTCTGGAAGCACAGTTTGGGGTCTGCACTCCTCAAGCCTCCAGGTTCTGAGATATAGATCTGGTAGTGTGTTCTTGGGGGTTAAGAGCTTGAGCTCTGGAATGAGATAAAACTAGGTTCAAATCCCAGCTCTGCCACTCTCTAGCTGTGTAGCTGTGGTTAATTTACCTGACCTCTGGGAGTTAGTTCTATACTTGTTAAATTAGAATCAGATGCCTAATTTGTAGACAGTTGTAAGAATGAGCTAATGCATATAAAACTTAGTCCAATGCATGGCACTTAGAAAACAGTGTATGCTATTATTTTCTACAGTACCTGCTCTTTCTATTTTCAAACTTTCCACCAGAGGGCGCCAGACACTGTCCTGGAACTTGAAAGGTTATTCCGTTTTTTCTCCAATTATCAATTTGTAAAACATGCTCTAAAAATCCTAAGCATTGAGGCCTGGGAAAAGGGATTTAGCAGAGTTTACATTTGTTTGTCCCTTCACTGTTGAGAGGTCTTATGCCTAAAATAAAAATGCTCAACTTCAAGACTGTCAGTTTAAATAAAGATAGATGCATAACCTTGTAGTGTTGAGGCCACCGCTTTAGAACAGCAGCAGATGAAGGACAGAGCTATGGAAGCAGCCTTTCCCCGGTGCGGGCAGTAACGGATGCAATGCTTGTAGAGGATTTAAACACAAGAATAAAACTGACTAAAAGCCAGTTTGTTGTTGTTTTAGGTTGCCAGGTGCCAGCAATTCTGGATAATGTCAGTGATAAAATACTCCACAAAAAAATCTTTTGCTGTTCAAAGCTGTAAACAATTTCAGTAAGTATGATTGCATTTTAATAATATAAACATAAGCTTCAATTTGATACATTGTGATATTCTTCCATGGAACCTATTTACATTAATTCTTTGACTTGAGCTTGAAGTGCATTCCTCGAGTGAATTTTTGCATTTGCTTTTGCAGGCACCTGATAGATTAGCAAGCCAGAATATCTTTAAACTAGATTATCAGTTAAGTGTTTCCAGCATTCTCAGATAGTATACATTCTGACCCTAAACCTATGTGAGAGTGAAATGTAAACCTCTCAGGGTGAAACTCTTAAACATATTTGTGTACCCTTGACTCAAAGGTAAAGTCAAGATAGACAAGTTTTGTTTTGTTTTTTTCTATCACCTTAAAAGAGGTGAAATTTTTTTTCTCCTGAATTACCCAATGAGGTATGGCTTCCAGGTTTCCAGCCTTATGAAGGAAGGTCTCCAGATAGACTTCGAACTTGTGTAGGCACTAGACTTTGTCTTCTTTCCCCCTTAACCAAATGATTTAAGTGGAAAATCCAGGCCCTTAGATATTCCATAAGCAATAACTGCTTCAGTATCCTTGCTTTCTTCTCTGAATTCATGATTTCCATTATTTTTGGTTTTTACGGGTTTTCTTTTATTTTTTGCCAGGCCAACTTATATGCCTTTAATAATTTGTCATTTTAAAAATATTTAAAATTTGTTTTAAAAAGACATTTATAGGTGTTTATACCTATATATGGGGATTATTGCTAAAAATATAAGGCAATAGTTTTGTTTATTTTTATAGTTAAAGCTTTATTTCTAACTAGATTTTATTTTTGTGATTAGTTCTTAAGTAGGGCTAAATTTCAATTATGTAGATTCAAACAGTATAAAAGGAAAGGTACAATGGACAATGGGTCTGATGAAGGAATGTGTGTTAGGAACTCTATTGAGTCAGCTTTAGAAGCAAAATGATACACAAACACAAATATCAAGCTGGCTGCCCCACCTTCCCCGTCATTCACATATGCTAGCCATTGTTTTGAACACTCACTGTATCAATGTGTGATGATCAAGGTGTGATGGTTGCTGCAGAGTCAGCTGGGGGAACTTGTGAAACAAGCTTAGGCTCCCAGGGGTTCTGATCCCATAGGTCTGGGAAGAAGCCCAGGAATCTACTTGTTCCCCAAGCCCCACCCCCACCCCAGGTTTAATGATATAAATATTTTACACTCCACAGTTCAAGAAACACTGCCTACAGCCAACAATGATCTGCCGTCACTGCCAAGGTAACCCCAATAGGATGAAGACAGGCGGGAGGAGGCTCTCAAGCAAAAGCAGGGTAAGAGCAGCTGTAGAAAGCAGTCTCCGAATCTGCAGGCCGTCCTCCTGCCTTGCAGACCTGATTTTCTAGAGGATCGGTGCAGGTCACTCCTCAATGAGGCAGACTATCAAAATACCCCTTCCTGGAATCCACAAAAGTGGTCACAGGAAAGGCTTTGGCAAATCCTCCTAGGAACAGACAATCTCTCCATTTCTCACAATCACAAATATAACGTTTACCAGAACAGTCCTAGCAGTCAAAGGGAAGGTGCCTAGCCAAACAGCAAACAGTAGTGCGCGCTGCTCTCAATTGTATGAATAGTTGAGAAGCAGCAGGCTGTGTGTTAGGAACATAACCTTTTTGGAACACTTTATGCATTGTAAATAATTTTTACTGAATTTTATTTAATCCTCTCAACAGCCCTGGGAAGTCTGTTAATCTTCATTTTATAGATGGGAAAAGTGAAGCTCAGAGAGTTGTGTGAATTGTGGAGGCCACACAGTTGAGTAATGCTGAGGCAGGGCTCCACAATCTTTCAATGAGTTGACTGCTTGTGGGAGAATGCTGGGCTGCCACAGGGCACCACCTGGCCCACACAGTAGGCTTTCTCGGCCACTGGCAACTGCTGTCCCCAGGGAAAGCCCCCTGGGAAAGCTGCATGGACTTGGGGATCCAGCCTCTGCTTAGTGCACAGCATTCCCAGGTTCCCTCAATGATTAACTTCTCCCACAGTGGACAAACACAAAAGCCTAGGAAGCTGTGAGAAAGTTGGGAGGACAAGCTGATGAGCTGTGACCCAAATATGAGACAGAGATAAGAATAGTGTCACATAGAGAACCATGATGGAGGAGTGAAGACCAGAATTGTCTGGGCTGTTCTTGCTATTTCATAATCTGTTATATATATATATATATATATATATATATATATATATCCTATGTCTCCTATATACTGGTAATAAAGAGCTAATATGCTAATTAGACCGAACCACAGAATGACTGTCCAGACGACCTTCCGGACAAAACCAGGGCTGCAAGGGGCCTCTAATACTAATATATATGCAATTGCATTAATTTACTTGAGCTCCATAAGAAACTACCATATACTGAGAGATTTAAGCATCAGAGATTTATTTTCTCATAGTTCTGGAGACTAGAAGTCCAAGATCAAGGTGTTAGCAGGGTTGGTTTCTTCTGAGGCCTTTCTCCTTGGCTCTAGATGGCTGTCTTCTCCCTGTGTTTTTACATGGTCTTTCTTCTGTGTGTATCTGTGTCCTAATCTCCTCTTCTTATAAAGGTACTAGAGGCCCAGTGCACGAAATTCGTGCACAGGTAAGGTCCCTAGGCCTAGCCGGCGATCAGGGCCGATGGGGGCCTTCCGGCTGCGAGCTGGAGCCTTCCTTTGTTCCGTGCCACCCCCTGGTAGTCAGCACATGTCATAGCGAGCGATCAAATTCCCAGTCTCCTGGTCGAACTCCCGAGGGGACCCTTTGCATATTAGCCTTTTATATATATAGATTAGTCATACTGGATCAGGACCCCACCCTAATGACCTCACTTAATTTTAATAACCTTTTTTATTGATTGATTTGAGAGAGAGAGGGAAAGGGAGAGACAGAAACACTGATTTATTGACCCACTTATTTATGCATTCATTGGTTGATTCTTGTATGTGCTCAAACCTCCAACCTTGGTGTATCAGGACAATGTTCTAACCAACTGAACTACCAGGCCAGGGCTTTAATCACCTTTTAAAAGGCCCCATCTCCAAATACAGTCACATTCTGAGGTGTACTGTGAGTTAGAACTTCAACATATAAATTTTGGGAGGACACAATTCAACCCATACCTGCCTTCAGTCCTATTTGCCCCCCCCCCAAAAAAAAAAAAAAAATAGTGGTTAAGCACAGAGCTTGGCATCACTAGATCCTCCTCCACCATTTTCCTCTGCATGATGATGACCTGCTACCTTCTCTCATGTGTGCCTCAAATTCTTTTACTGCATGATTATAACAATGTAGAAAATGTCACATGGATTGGAAGTACCATCATTACAATAACACACTCAGTCATAATAGAAACCTAAACATCACACTGATCTTATATTCCCATGGCCACTTTACAGTTTACAGTTTTATTTCATAATCAACTTGATGCTTACTGTAACTTTGTTAGGTAGATATGTCTATCCTCATCTTGCAGGTGAGACAAGAGTAGGAAGTGAGAGTAGAAGTGACCATCTCAAGACTATATAACTAGTAGCATGTGTTAATAGGATCTGCAGAGGTCTCCTCCATAGCTTGATGTTAGCTTAAGGACATTAGGATTAAGGATATATATGGGAGAAAATGTTGGTCTTACTCCAAAGACAATCAATTAACCTACCAGTGGCCAGGATGGGTAATAACACTTTTTAATCTCTAAGTAAGAATGAGTGCTTTAGACAACAAAGGCAAATAAATATATTGGGGGTAAGGACCCACAAGTTAACTTTAAGTCTAAAATAAACCCTTTCCAATTAGAACTGTAAGAACTTCTCTCACATTGCTTCCCTAACTTTACTTTCTGGCCTTATAGAATTAATGACAGACATGGTTCCCCCGCCCCTTTTTATTGTTTCTTTATTTAACTAACAGACATCTGTTGAGTACCTTCTATTTGCCTACCTAGCACAGCGAGGAGCTCTGAGAGGGGAAGAAGCCCCAAGGTAAATGGGATTTAGACCTTTGTTCGAAAGAGCATCAAGGCTAGTGAGAAACTAACATGATCAGGAATATTACAAAGGAGAGAAAGAAGGGAATGAGGAAAGGAATGTCAAGTGTGAACCAAGTAATTATGTGACCATATCCAATTTTCAGATTAAAATCTGATGATACAGTGGATGAGGCCAATTAGAAAATTATGTTCCCTGATGAGCCCCCCCCAAAAAACAAACAAACAAACAAAAAATGTTTCCTGTCCTGGCCGGTGTGGTTCAGTTGGTTAGAGTGTCGTCCCACGTATCCTGTGCAATGAAGGGTCTCAGGTTCAATTCCTGGTCAGGGCATACACCCAGGATGCGGGTGTATGAGAGGCAACAGATAGATGTTTCTCTCTCTCTCTCCCTTCCTTCCTCTCCCTCTAAAAACAATAAAAACATATCCTAGGGTGAGGATTTTTTTAAAATTATGTTTCCTTGGTAGTGATGACAAAGATTCTCTCTTTGACCTCTAGTCAGACCCTCTGAGCCTTCTTATTCATTGGGACTCAACCCTGGCCTATAAAAGCTGCAGACTCTCAGCACAGATGATTTCATCCACCATCACCACACATTCACACACACATTAAAGCCTTGGATAAACCCTAACATGATTTCTAACAGCTTAAGGTCTCATCCTTAGGATGACCCTAGCCACCTTAAAGCACCTGCCTGAAAAAAAAAAAAAAAACACAGAGAAAAACTAAGGCTACCAAAGAATTTTTTTTTAAAATATATTTTATTGATTTTTTACAGAGAGGAAGAGAAAGGGATAGAGAGTTAGAAACATCGATGAGAGAGAAACATCGATCAGCTGCCTCTTGCACACCCCCTACTGGGGATGTGCCCGCAACCAAGGTACATGCCCTTGACCGGAATCGAACCTGGGACCTTTCAGTCCGAAGGCCGACGCTCTATCCACTGAGCCAAACCAGTTTTGGCGCTACCAAAGAATTTACTGCTTGTCCCAGTCAACATCTGATAATAGGCCCTTTACCTGCCATTACTGAGAATTTATTAAAAATGACTTACAGTAGCTTCCCCTTGTCGGTGGTTTTGCTTTCTGTGGTTTCAGTTACTTACAGTCAACCACTGTCCAAAAATATTAAATGAAACATTCCAGAAATAAACAATTCATAAGTTTTAAGTTGTGTACCATTCTGAGTACTTCATCTCATCGTGCAGGCATTGTATCATCTCACATGTTCACAAAAAGAAGGTGAGTATAGTACAAATAGGTTTTTTGAGAGAGGCCACATTCACATCAATTTTATTACAGTATATTGTTAGAATTGTTCTATTGTTTTTTATAATTGTTCTATTTTATTATAATTACTAGAGGCCCAGTGCACCAATTCCTGCAAGGGTGGGGTCGGGCCGGCCCAGCACTAATCGGTAGATTGGGGCCGGGCCTGTTGGGAGGAGGAGATGGGGGGGGTTGGCCGGCCGGCCCGCCCCGATCGGGGCCAATTAGGGCCAGGCCAGCTGGGGGGAGGGGCCATGGGTGATTGGCCAGTGGGCCCCGCCCCTGATTGGGGGGGCCAATCGGGAGCCAGTGGCCTGGGGGAGGGGCCATGGGTGGTTGGCTGGCTGGCCCTGCCCCTGATCCGAGTGGGGGGGCCAACCAGGAATGGGGCCGGCCAGGGGGAAGGGCTGTGGGAGGTTGGCCGCTGGCCCGCCCCCTATTGGAGTGGGGTGGGGGGGATCATGGGCAGGGCTGGCCAGGGGGAGGGGTCACAGGAGGTTGGCTGGCCAGCCCCACCCCGATCAGGCTGGTTCACTGGCCGCAGTGGGGGTCATAGTAACTGGTTATTCTGGTTGTTACCGCATTCTGGTTGCTGGCTTTTTATATATATAGATTGTTAATCTCTACCCGTGCCTAATTTATAAATTAAATTTCATCATAGGTATGAATGTATAGGAAAAAACAGTGTATATAGGGCTCTGTACTATCCATGCTTTTAGGCATCCACTAGGGGTCTTAGAATGTATCCCTCATAGATAAGGGTTTGGGGAGTCTACTGTGAATTGTGGATCCTTCCTCTGTCCTTTGAGATGTATGTATACCTCCTACAACTCAGGCATGTCTTCCTCAAGGACCTCAAAGCCATTCCTTGAAATGCAACCCTCAGGAAGGATAGGATCCTTGTCCCCCAGTCTGCGGAAGGATAGAATCCTAATTTCAATAACTGCCAGCTCCCAGACACATCTGGCCTAATGACATTTACATTGACCAAGGTTTTGTAATTTTTCACTTCCCTGACTTTGGGCAAGTCCCTGGCTGTTCCTCCCTATTTCCTCATTTTTGTGGGGGTGATTATTGTATAGCTTTCCCCTTGAGGTGGTCATCTCTGAGGAAAAAAACTGGGAGAAAGGCAAAATAAGATGAAAAAGAAAAGGATAGTGAAGGAAAGTCAAAGGAAGAAAGACATAGGAGGGGAAAGTGGAACCGGTGTCATAGTCTATAAAACAGACTCAAGAATTAAAAACAAAACTATACGTCACACTGAAAATTATATATATAGCTTCCCCTCAATAATGTGGGGAAAGAAGAAATGGAAAGCTAGGAAGATGTGACTAAAAGGGTAGAGAGCAGACTGAGGTTGCTTCCTGACTGTATTGGATACAGAACCTGATTTAGGTTCAGTGACAATAAAATAAACTCTAACAGTAATCATTGGATTAGCATTGTTGACATTCCCACCTAGTAAATTTTTCTACTTCTTAATTATGCCTTTTTTAGATGTGCCTCTTTATTTTAATTATATATAATTAAATGTAGTTTCATATTCTTCATTCACTTTATCATGGCTATGAGCAGAAAAGCGCTTTGACAAAAAGATTGTGCTGACTTTTGGGATATTTTCTTTATTCCTCTTTCCAGCTGCCAGTGTGTATAGGGGAAGTCAAGTTCATTCAAATGTGTTTCCCACTGCCAGCTTCATCCCTGAGGCATACATTCTTTAACACTGGTCCTATTGGGAGATGGGGGTCTCTGTCCTCTCTCCTTGAAATTGAGTGGGTTATTTAACTGTTTAAGATCAATAAACTGCAGTGGAAGTGACATTATGTGTCATCTCAGCTTAGGTCATAAAAGTTGATGCAGCTTCTGCTATGCTCTTGGGAATACTCACTCTTTTTAAAATATACACTTAGTGGCCTGATTATTATGATCTCTGAACGCATAATAATCTGGCCACTCAGTGTATATCCTATATAATAAAAGGGTAATATGCAAATTGTCCCCTCAACCAGGAGTTCGACCAGCAGGCAGGCTGGTCAACCGCCCATGTCCCCTCCCCTGGCCAGGCTGGCTGGCCCCCACCTATGCACGAATTCATGCACCAGGCCTCTAATATATAGATAGATAGATAGATAGATAGATAGATAGATAGATAGATAGATATAGATATAGATATAGATATAGATATAGATATAGATATAGATATAGATATAGATATATACCAAGTGGCCAGATTATTATGTGTTCAGAGATCATAATCTGGCCACTCAGTATACATACATATATATATATATATAGGTACATATATATATATAGATGCATACACACATATATGTACATATATGTTTTTATTGATTTTCTTAGAGAGGGAGAACAAGTGAGAGAAACATTGGTGTGGGACAGAAACATCAATCAGTTGCCTCCACACGTACCCCAACTTGGACCGAACCGGCAACCTGGGCATGTGCCCTGACTGGGAATCGAACCGGCAACCCTTCAGTGCACAGAATGATGCTCAACTATCTGAGCCACACCAGCCAGAGTAGGAATACTCATTTTTGACACCCTCAGCTGCCATATATGCAGCCCACCTGCTTGAGGCCAGGGTACTAAAGGAATACCAAATTAAGTCCCAAGGAGACCATGAGGAACTGCAGAAAGAGGTGCCTGAGCAGTCCCTAGCTGCTTCAGCCTTTCCTCCTCCCACTATTCCAGCTCTAGCTACCAACTGCTGGATGTTATTTTAAGCAATTATGCTTGGGCTGACTTATTTTATGCACAACAGCAATAGTCCCTCTTCCTTCCAGTTTGCCACTTTCTTCTGAAGTGCTAGGTTCCTGTTCTTCTTCCTGTTCTTCTCAAAAAATGAAGTGGCTCAGTGATTGACACACAGGAAGCAGACACAGGGAATGTGGCTATTAGAATGAAGTATCTGAATACAGACTCTTTGATCATATCATTGTCCCCAGAGCTTCCCCTTTGTTGCCGTGTTCTGGTGAAACGATAGCCCTCCTTTGCTTAAGAATGGCTGTCTTCTGCCCAGCTGGCATGGCTCGGTGGTTGAGCATCAACCTATGAACCAGGAGGCCACGATTTGATTCCTGGGCAGGGCACATGCCTGGGTTGTGGGATTGATCCCCAGTGTGGAGCATGCAGGAGGCAGCCAATCAATGATTCTCTCCATCATTGCTGTTTCTATCTCTCTTTACTCTCCTTCCTCTCAGAAATCAATAAAAACACTTTTTTAAAAAGAATGGCTGTCTTCTCCCAACATTCACAGTTCAGAACCTTAACAGACAACAGCTGTGGAAAATAAGTCTAATTTAAATTAGTGTGATGGCAAGGGCCCAGGTTTTGGATGCAAAAGAGTTGTCTTTGCCTCTGTGCCTCACTGCTTGGTTTTGTCAAAGAGCCTCAGTTCTTCCTTCTTCTCTGAGCTGGAAACAATACCTCTCATACTGACTTCACCAGGCCACTGAGAGGCCCACATGTGATAGCATATTTGAAAACACTTTGTGAATTGTAAAACAGTGACCAAACATAACAGCTTATCACTATCATCCTCTACTCTCACCAAAGTGCTGCTGTAAACATTGGCAATAATATGTAAGTCGCTCAGATAAGAGTGTGGGAGAGAAGAGGAGTATATTAAGTAAAATACAGGGTTTCTAGTAAAAAAAAAAATATATATATATACATTGAGTGGCTACTATGTATAGGCGCTAAGCTAAGATTCTGGGCATAATCCAATAAAAAAAATGGTCCTTGCTCTCAAGGAGATTACTATCTAGTGGAATGTTATAAACATATATAAAGTCTATTTCAATACAGTTTATTAAGAGGTAAAATCAGAGACAGTAACCAAGGTGGGCTCGGGTCTCATGGGTGGTGATGTAGCAGGGTGGTGAGAAGCACAGAATCTGTACCAAACTGCTTGAGTCTGAATCCTGATTACACCACTTATCACTGTCTGACCTTGTGGAAGTTATTAAGATCACTGTGCCTCAGTTTTCTCATAAGTAAAAGGACAATAATAACCAACTTCAAAAAATTGTGAAGGGACTACATGAGACAATACATGTAAAGCATTTATCACAATGTCTAGAACACCGAGTAAACACTCCAAAAGTATGAACTTTTGGAGGAGGAAATCAGGGAAGGCTTCCCAGAAGCAGTGGCATCTGATATGAGATCTGAAGGATGATAGGAATTAACAGGTCAAGGGACAAGGTATTGTGAGATGAGTATATACCAGGCAGAGAGAACACCCAGATTCATTAAACAGCGATTTCTCAAACTTTCATGTGCATAAAAATCATCTAGGAATCTTGTAAAGTGCAGATTCTGAATCAGTAACTCTGTAATGGAACATTTCTAACAATGTTTCTAGAGAAAGCTGATGATGCTGGTATCTGTAATACACTTCCACTCAGTAGCAAGGTTTTAACTGGGTGCAAAATTTTCAAGAAGAGACTGCAAGCTATTTAAGAATAAAAGGCATAAAAGTTGTACAGAATAGGGGTTGGGGCTGTTGTACTGGATGGAGAGTAGGAGAGATGAGATCTCTGATGCTGATAACTGCCTAAGGGGATAAATCACAAAGGGAGCTACAAGTGCAGAAAAGAAAAATAAATTTAGAACAGCAAAAAGGGCGTTAGCTAGCAAGTGGAAAAATGGGAAGAAGGGGAACCCCACTCAAAGAAAGGAGACCAACTAAGAGGCTTTTTCTGTTATAAAACAGTAGGTGAGAAATGATGGTGGCCTGAACTAGGTGGCCTTGAAAACTGAGAGAAGTGGGGGAATTCAAAAGCTATTAGAAAATACAACCAACAATTTATTTGGTGGGGGATTTGCTTGGGGGATAAAAGGGATGGAGAACACAAGAAAGACAGGGCATGAGGTTATCAGGTTCATTTCAGTTGCCCATAGTTCACACATAATAACAAAGCACATGGAGAAGAGCTACTCATTAATGGTACAGATAGGTAGGGTCTTCTCCATCAGAGATGCTCCTGCTACTTTTGGCAATTGTTGACCTATTTTCTTCAAACTACCTCCAAAATGCCTCAATTTCTACTCACTGCTCAAGGCATAGTAGAGAAACACAAAACCAGTAAGGAAAATCAGTACTTCAAAGTTTAGCACTCTCTTTTTGTTTTGTTTTGTTTTTGTAAAATGTATGGGGTGTGTTGGCCTTCCCAAATTAGCTATTACTTTGAGAGCAAGGGCCATGTAAAATCTATTGAATTCATTCCCACAATGCTGATGACCAACTAATGCATACTAGTTGACTATTTGATAGAATAACTTCTATCAATGTCACTTATTATCTCATAAGATGATAAAAAGAATAACATCTGTAAGGTGTTAAGTGTTTTGCATGCATTATAAATGCCATCATCTTCTTTGGTTCCTCTGAGACCCTTATATCTAGGCAATTTGTATAATAACTTGTTTGACTATAGTTATGTTGAATAATTCTTAATAGAATGGAAGCCTATTTCATTACTGTCAAACTTTACTGCCATCTACTGTTCATACAATAAGTTAACATATTGTGCGCTCCACCACCTCTATTTACTACTCAATGTTTGTTTTCTTCCGACTTCAAGGGCTTTCTGTGCTTTAAGTTTCAACCCAAAATAGATGTAATTGTCTAATAGTTTCTGATTTTTTTAATAACAATTCTGCATGATATTGACAGTGTTCTATCATGATCAAAAAGACTTTAAACCCTTATGGAATAGTAAACATTTTAAAATTTAATGACACAATGATCTTTTCATAGCCCTCCTCCACCCACCCACCAAGAAACTAAAAGAAAAAGTTAGTGAAATTAATGAATAATTTATCCTTACCTCTAGTAGACATCATTAAACTGGTTATACTTCATTTAGGGTATAAATCTTACTCATCCTTCAAGGTCCTCCTTTCAAATGATACCTTCTCCATAAAACTTTCCCTCACTCTTCATCTTGGAATAAATTCTTCCTTCCACAATTGGTAATTGTTATAATGAACCACATAGTGGAAGGACAACAAAAATTCCAATAAAATAACTTTATAAGTCATTTCCCTTTATTCCCCCTTCTCTATTGGTTACAGTTTATTCTTTTGCAGATAAAACTGGACTCTCAGCTGTAACAATCATATAAGAGGTTCTAAGAACTGCACCTTTTTGGAAGGGCAGGGACAGAAGCAGAAACACGTGTTGAATAATCGGATGAGATTTGAGGCAATTTGTCTTTGCTGTGAGACTTTAGCCAACTCGCTGTGTACTACATGGTGAGGATTTCAAAAGTTAATAAAATGACAGTAGACCAGGACTCAAATCCTTGCATATTCACCTCTAATTCCCTATTTTAGACTGAAAAACGCCAGTTTAAAGGGGAGGGAAGCACCCATGAAAGAAAAATTAAAGTAACTTTCTGGCATAATTTAGGTGACTGGAGTAGTTTGGTTGTATTGTATTTAATGGGGAGGCTGGGCAGTGGTGACCAAAGCCCCAATGCCTTGTATTTCATAGATCTAAATTGAAGTCCAGTTCGTGCTACAAATTAATTGTGTTTTAGCAAGTCACTTGAACTTCCTCACAAGATAGGATCACCTCCTCCTCTGTGTATTGTATGTATTTATACCTAGGGCCTCTCATAGGTCTTTGGATGCTTTTCTTTTCTTGTTCAAGGTCACAGCGCCTTAGCGCGGCGCTCTCTGGGAGACTGCAGCGTCCGGACCTTACACTAGGCGTCTTCTCTGGGGTCACAATCACCGATTCCATCCCACACTTGCAATCTCTTCACGGCGAATGGGTGGAAATCGCCACAATTAATGACAGCCCGGCGCTCTGAAAAGCCCTTGGATGGGCTTACTACTCAAGTTGAGGGAGGGAGGTCAGGGACCTCTTCTCGTCGTCCCATCTTCCCCGGCCTTTTCAGATACGGAATATCTGAAGGGTGTGAGGGGTACAGCGGTGGCCATGCGGGCAAAGAAGAGCCATCTCCTAGTAGGAACACAAATCTTTGACTTGCGCTATGTTTCCGGAGACATTCTCTACGGACCCAGGCGGTGACCGACTTCCGGATCTGACTTCCTGTCTTCCGAGTTTCGAGCTCCGTCGCTTCCGCCCAGAGTTGCTCTAGGTCCGGCTGGGAGCAGCTACTTCCGCCAGGAGTCCCTAGCGGCTGGCACTTGGAAACTGGCCCTCAACAGCTTCCGCCTTCTCCTCTCGGCCCGCTCACCCAGGCCAGGTCCCCAGGTTGGGCGGCGGCTGCTGGGCCTGTCACGGGGACGTTCTCTCTGGCCTAGTCCTTGGTCCGCGGAGGACCGGGAGGTGCGGCAGAAACACCCCGGCAGCCAGCGACAGCGGCCGCAGGCCTCGCCGAGCCCACCCTGGCCTGGGGCGGGGCCCGGCCTTCCCGCCCCGGACCCCGCCCCTCCGGCCAGCCCTGCACCGGGTCATTCTCATCAGCCCTGCGGTGTTACCGCCTTCCACCTCCGGGACGTGGCAGTCCCCTGGCTCCGGCCGCTGGGGACCATGGAGTTTGCGGAGCTGATTAAGACCCCACGGGTGGACAATGTGGTGCTCCACCGACCATTCTATCCAGCCGTTGAGGGGACCTTGTGCCTAACTGGCCACCACCTGATCCTGTCCTCCCGGCAGGACAACACGGAGGAGTTGTGGCTCCTCCATTCAAACATCGATGCCATCGACAAGCGGTGAGTGCTCATCCCCCCGCCCCCCCCCCCCCCCCCATTCCGCTGGGAACCTGGGGTCCGTAGGTGTACCCCTGAGGATTGCGTGCCAACCAGCCAGCACAATAAGCCCTGTCTGGCCTAGATTGAGGATTTGAGTTTTAGAAAGCAGAAAACCATCCACATGAGATCCCTGGTTTCTCTCAAATCTGGATGGAATCCCCAGGGTTATCACATGGTTGTTATCCTGATATTATTTTTGGTAGATAACACTATTTCCGTGACTTTTCTTTTTAAATTTCTTCTCCTTGCACCATCATATTCTTTGAATAATAATTGTGCATCACAGTTCATGAAGTTGTGATTCAATGTGACTTAGGGAAAGTCATTATTTGCCACTTTTGAGGAAAACTCAACCCAGTATGTAGTGTCTAAATTCCACAAAACCTTACCCCACCCCCAAAAATGTTCAGTTGATTATGTACATTTCTCCTTATTTCTTACCTTTTGTGTCATCCATTTAATGTTTCCCACAATGGGAGATTATAATGTCTTTTATTTCTCTTTACTCAGTTCTGCTTTTGGAAAGACCAGAGTTGGCATTTAAGCAAAGGTATTAATTAACCTCTGTTTTTGTACTTTTGTCTTTCCAAAGTGGTGTCTCAGAGTCAAAAAGGTTACACTTCCATCTGCAATCAAATTTTCCATTTCCCCAATGGCTGTGTACTTACTCTAGTCAGGAGAAGATATATTGATTATCCAACTTAATACTAACACTGTATTATACTGACACTGAAGAAAATAGAGGGAGTGCCTTGCTCCTCCCAAGTTTCTTAAACATTTATTGAATGTCATATTGCAGATATTTTGTGAGGTATTAAGGACACTAACGTGAATAAAATATAGTTCTTTCAGGAGTTTATAGGCTATCATCCAATTGTTACCCATCTATCAGTATTCATTTTAACTGCCATCTCTTTCATAGATTGTTCTGTTAGTCCCACAACTAACTTTGAAATCCTATAGCTCTTTAATGATAGCTCTCTCATAAATTTTTGTTAAAATTTGTATTTGGATAGTTACATATATTAGTCCCTTAAAGCCAGGACTCACATTTTTCTTTCTGACTTACCTCTTTTAATGGTTGCTTTTCACTCTTTCATTTCATATTTACCTAGCATTTACTACATGCTGGGTCTGGTAGGGCTTAAGGTAGTATATAAGACATGGGCCTTTTAATCTGTTAGGCGATAAATGACAAGCTGTACACACATTTGTCTTTTTTCCTGGGGAGCAGCATGATGTAATAGAAAGAGCATGAGCTAGGTGGTCAGGTCAGAGGTTGTTTGTTGCTTTCAAGAAATATTCACTTCGATGTGTCTTCTATGTACTGAGCACTGTGAGGGCCTGCAGATGCAGTGGTGACTAAGACAGGTGAGGAGCTTATGTACTGTGGAAGAGATGGACATTCAGATAAATCAACAAATCAATATGTATAAAAACCTAAGCTACCGTTACAACCAGTTGACCAAATGACCAGTTGACAGGTCGTTATGATGCAGACGCTCAATGCAGGAGCTGCCCCCTGGTGGTCAGTGCGCTCCCACAGCCAACCTCCTGAGGCTGGCCAGCCTACCTCCCATGGTCCCTCCCCCTGGCTGGCCAGCCCCAATGAACCCCGATCGCCGGCCAGGCTGAGGGACCCCACCATGCATGAATTTGTGCACTGGGCTTCTAGTAAATATATAACAATGTCAGGCAATAAGTGCCAGGAAGGAAGATGGAGGGTAAAGAATGCCAGGAAGACAAATGGCATTTGAATGAATGGAGGAAGCTAGCAATGTGAATATTAGAGGAAAGAGCATTTCAAGCCAGGGAACAGTGGATACAAAGACCTGAGACAGGAACATGCTGGCATGAACTAGGAAAAACAAAGAGGCCAGTGTGACTGGAGGGTAGTGAGCAAGATGTAGAGGCTACTGGGACAGCAGAAACTATGGTTAGAGGGATAAGCAGGGCCTTACATACCATTGTGATGATTTTCATGGGAAGCCCTTGAAGAGTTGAAAGCAAGGAAGTAGCAGTTGATAGACTTTTTAGAAGATGATTCTGGCCTCCGGTGGAAAATGGACTCTAGAGAAGCAGGAGTGGAAGCAGCAGACCCAGTTAGGAGAATGTTGAGTAGTTCAGGTAAAAGGTGATGGTGACTGCCTTGCTGACATGGCTCAGTGGTTGAGCATCAACCTATGAATCAGGAGATCACGGTTCGATTCCCTCTCAGGGCATATGCCTGGGTTTCGGGCTCAATCCCCAGTGTGGGCTGTGCAGAAGGCAGCCGATCAATGATTCTCATCATTGATGTTTCTCTCCCTCTCTCTTCCTCTCTGAAATCAAGAAAAAAATTATGTAAAAATATATATTTTTTAAAGTTGATGGTGACTTAGAGTGGAAGTAGTGGAGAAGCAGACAGATTTGGGATGTATTTCCTAGGCTGAGCTGCCATGCCATGCTGATAATTGTAAATGGGGTGTGAGAGGGAGAGTAGTATTAAGGATGACTCTTTCAGTTTGTCTCTTGTTAGATAGGTGCCCTTGGACAAGCTACTTAACCTCTGTGAATCTCAGTTCTATCACATAAGAGAAAGACAACCCCTCTCATATCTAGTAGAAACTTATATTGAATAATGCTTTAAAGCTTATAAAATACTTTCCTGTACACTGCATACATGATTTTATTTGATCCTTTCAGAAGACAAGGCTGTACACAAGTTTTTCAATTGTACCTTTTTTCTTTTTTATGGACCTTAGATATAGACACTTGAGTTACTCCTACTCAGTTGATGACTCATCATTTCCATGATTGATTCATTATAAGGTTTTCTCAGTGTTTTGTTTTATTCTTCTTTAGTGCTAATTTTCACTAGAATTTCCCATGTCATCCTCAGTCCCTTTAGGTAACTATGTTAAGTGTTGTTGTTTGTCCTTGGATATATATATATCTCTATAAAGTATATAGCACTCTTGTGTGTGGGTGTGTGCACACATGCATGTGTGAGTTTAATTTACTGAAGTAAGATCATGTTGTAGATCTTCTATTTCTCAACATTTTAACTCAGTACTCTTTTTCAAGATCTCTTTATATTGCTGCGTATATCCATTTCACTGCTTCTGACTGAAGTATAGAATTCCAAAGAGTCTACAACATTTATCTAGCCCGTTAGGTAACCTCCAGTTCCCTGTTATCACAAACAACTCTGATAAACATACTCAGGTCCCATTATAGTCATGTGTCTGAGATTGTGCCTAGGATGGGAGGGAGCCAGAAAGTAGATGCATAATTCATTTCACAAAGTAATGCTAGACAGCTCTCCAAAATAACTATTCTACTTTGTTCTCTTACATTCTTAACCAATATTAGGTATTATTGTCTCCTAATTTTTGCCAGTCTAATGATTGTGAAGTATATCTCTTTGTTTTAATTTGTATTTCTCTAATTGCTGGTGAGTTTAAGTATTTCTTTATACATTTGTTAGCAATTCATTTAAAAAATGTTTTCCTTTATGTAAAGAGCTGGGTTTGTTGCCTTATGTTGATTTGTGCCAGTTCCTTGTATACTCTCTAGATATTAATTCTTCACTTTTTGATTTTGCAAATGTCTTCTAGTCTCTCACCTATTTGTTAACTTTCCTGTGGTGTCCTTTGTTGAACAGAAGTCCTTAATTTTAATGAAAATTTTGTCAATTCTTACTTTATGGTTTGTGTTTTTTAAGTCTTACTTAAGAACTACTTCCTTATCCCGTGTATATATAATATATACAGCTCTCACTGTGTCCCATAAGTTTTGTAATGTTGTGTTTTCATTTTCATTTGTCTCTAAGTATTTTCTAATTTCCCTTGTGACTTCTTCTTTGATCCATTGGTTGCTTAAAAGTGTGTTGTTTAATTTTCACAATATGGTGAATTTCTCAGCCTTCCATTTGTTATTGATTTCTAACTGTATCCTATTGTGGTCACAAAAGACACCAGGCAAACATTGTTTTATTATGCTTCACAGTTGGATTACAATTTACTGTACTGGTATTGCAGTACTTGCTTTATTATGGTTGTTTGGAACTGAACCCTCAGTATCTCCGAGATGTGCTTGTACCTTGTATGATGTCTGTCTTTTTTAACCTATTAAGACTTGATTAGAAGCCTAACATGTACTACATATCCTGAAAAATGTTCCATGTACACTTGAGAATAATATGTGTACTATTGTTGTTGGGTAGTAGTGTTGTTTAAATCCTCTATTTCCTTACTTATCTTCTGTGTGGTTGTTCTATACATTATTGTGAGTAGGATATTAGAGTTTCCAACTATTATTGTAGAACTCTCTTCTCCCTTCAACTCTGTCAGTTTTTGCTTTATATATTTTGATTGTCGTTAGGTGTATAATTGTTATATCTTCTTGCTGTGTTGAGCCTTTTATTAATATACTAGAGGCCCGATGCATGAAATTCGTGCAAGGGGCTCGGCCTTCACAGTCGCAGCAGCTTGCCTCGGCCCTTGCAGCCCCAGCTTCGTCCAGAAGGTCATCCGGAAGGACGTCTGGAAGGTCATTCGGCTGTCTGGTCTAATTAGCATATTACGCTTTTATTATTATAGATAATGTCCTTTGTTGTCTCTTTGAACCATTTTTTTAAAATATTTTTTTATTAATTTCAGGGAGGAAGGGAGAGGGAGAGAGAGAGATAGAAACATCAATGATGAGAGAGAATCATTGATCAGCTGCCTCCTGCACACCCCCTACTGGGGACTGAGCTGCAACCCTGGCATGTGCCCTGACCGGGAATTGAACCGTGACCTCCTGGTTCATAGGTGGATGCTCAACCACTGAACCACAGTGGCCGGGCTGAACCATTTTTCATTTAAAGTTTATTTTGTCTGATATTAGTATAGGTTGCTGTCTTTTGGTTACTATTTACATGTAATATCTTTTTCTATCCTTTCACTTTCAACCTGTTTGTCTTTGTATCTCAACTGAGTCTCTTGTAAGACAGCATATAGCTGGATCATGTGTGTTTAACCATTCTACAATCTCTGTATTTTAATTGTAGAGTTTAACCCATTTACATTTAAAGTACCTATAGCAAGTCCTTGAATAACATAATTGTGTTCAGTGTTGTTTTGTTATAACATTGATGAGATGCCATAGGAACTTAACTCTTGTTTATATCAATTAAGCTATGGTAAAATTGGTTTTGTTACACATTGTTTCACTTAAAGTCACAGAACCTATTGATGACATTGAGAACTTATTGTATTGATAAGGAGAGACTTTTGTTAATATGTTATTTGTTTTCTATATGCTTTATAGCTTTTTTGCCCCTCATTGCCTGAATTACTGTCTTGTATATAGTTGATTTTTTGTGGTGAAATGTTTAAATTCCTTTCTCATTTACCTTTGAGTATATTCTGTAGCTGTTGTCTTTGTGACTACACTGGGGATTACATTTAACATCCTAATGTTATAACATTCTAATATGAAATTATACCAGCTTAACTTCTGTAACATGCAAAACTCTACCCCTTTACAGCTCTGTCCTCACCCCCTTTTCATTGCTAATGTTACAGAATTACATCTTTATGTGTTGTGTGCCCCAAAACATAAACTAATAATTCATGTAATGCATTAGTCTCTTAAATTATGTAGAAAAGAAAAGTGCAGTTACAAACCACTGTTACAGTAATACTAGCTTTTAAAAAAAATGTATTTTTATTGACTTAAGAGAGAGGAAGGGAGAGTGAGAGAGAGATAGAAACATCAACGATGAGAGAGAATCACTGATTGGCTGCCTTCTGCATGCCCCCTACTGGGGATCAAGCCTGCAACCCAGGTATATCCTGACTGGGAATTGAACCTTGAACTCCTGGTTCCTGGGTTGATGCTCGATCACTGAGCCACACTGGCCAGGCCCCAAATAATCATTGTTAAATGATTTGGCCTAGTATAAATTACTTTATGTTTGAAATTTTTTTCAATATAGATTTTAAATAACTTGTGGCTCACATGTTTATGATGCAGGCTTGACTTTTCCTTAGATTAATTAGAGAGAAGGAAGTTGAATAGTTGAATATAGATGATGATTATAACTACATTCTCTTTTCACAGAAATAATCATATGCTTAAAGGTTAGAAACCTGTATGTTCTTAACCATAATTTATAATTTTTTACAGATTTGTGGGGCCACTGGGTACCATAATCATAAAGTGTAAAGATTTTCGAATAATTCAGTTGGATATTCCTGGAATGGAGGAATGTTTGAATATAGCCAGTTCCATTGAGGTAAGTATTTTGGAAGCAAAATGTGTTGAAACTAAATAGTTATCAAAAAAGCCTTCTGCCCTGACCGGTGTGGCTCAGTGGATAGAGCGTCGGCCTGCGGACTGAAGGGTCCCGGGTTCGATTCCCGGTCAAGGGCATGTACCTTGGTTGCGGGCACATCCCCAGTAGGGGGCGTGCAAGAGGCAGCTGATGGATGTTTCTCTCTCATCCATGTTTCTAACTCTCTATCCCTCTCTCTATCCCTCTCTCTTCCTCTCTGCAAAAAATCAATAAAATAAAATAAAAAAAAAATAAAAAAAAATAAAAATAAAAAAAGCCTTCTATTCTGACTCATTGTAGCTCTTATGTTTCTTCATTAAATATTTGGTCTTGTTCTATAACTCAAATATTGAAGACTGATAGGAAAAGCGTCACCCTGATTCATTGTTATAGGAATGTAATAGGATTTTAGGGTTACTTTTTCTTCCAGGTTCATCCATATTTAGCA
Source organism: Eptesicus fuscus (assembly GCF_027574615.1). Taxonomy (NCBI): domain Eukaryota; kingdom Metazoa; phylum Chordata; class Mammalia; order Chiroptera; family Vespertilionidae; genus Eptesicus; species Eptesicus fuscus. The sequence continues at coordinate 34,137,245 of NC_072478.1, forward strand.
TATGACAATTTCCTTACCTTTTAAGGCTGAATAATATTCCATTGTATGTATATGTATATGTATATGTATATGTATATGTATATGTATATGGTGAGACTTTAAAAAAAGTTATTTCTTTTATAAAGGAAGTAATTATCACTAGTGATCATTATCTCTTGTTTGTTTTTAGTAAATCTGAATTTCCATATATCAGATTTGCTTAAGATAGGATGTGTTTGTTTTCTGTTTGTTTAAATAATATTGAATATCTATTCAGATTATAAATAATAGAAATTTTACTGGATAATTTGATATTTAAATTGAAGAGCTCACACTATACCCTTCCTCATTCTAACCAACTATATTGGTATACACTTAAATTTTAAATTGCCTTATTTTAAATCACTGCTACTAAGTTGTAGCAATTAACTTTATGTTTATAATATTTTCTTGATAACAATAGAGACATGCTGATTTTTGTTCTGTCTTTAAGTGACTAATCTGAGCTTTGTGTCCGAAACAAATGTTATTGCTTTAACATGTTAAGCGCCAAGTCAGTCAACGGTGACTGACACTATACTTTCCATTTGGACCTCATCAGTCCCCGGCCACCAGCATATCGGTGAAATCGGTTATTGTGGGCTAAACGGAAGGGAAGACAAAACTGGCTTGGTGCTTAACGTGTTAACTATTACAAGGGGGAAGAAAGGCTTTAAAATCTGTAACTAGGATTTCGTTTTTTTAAACGTGAAGAGAAGAATAAAGGAACAACTGTTGTGGTACTGCAAAACTTGGTATGCAACATTTTTCTGAGTTTGCTAAATTTTACTTAAGGAAATGAGAAGATGAGCCAAACTGTCTTACATATCTGTCATTTGGAAGTAACACAGTAATGTTGATTTGGCTGGATTCACTAACATGAGTAAGAAATGCCAATGACTTCTAGGCTGTTAAATTGAAATACAGTCCTGTTAGTTGGGCAGGAGAATGCTGCTGACCCACTGCAGTTAAGCATGTGGTTTTTGGGTGTGGTTTTGTTTTGTTTTGTTTTGTTTGTTGTTGTTTTTTCAGTTGTAGGGTTGGGTTTTCATTGACCTGTCTACAATTTTCTTATCTCTTTTCTAACTTGTAAGATAACTGATTGGTGGTTGTTACTGAAGTTGCCCATGGTGAAGCATAGTGAAGAAATAGGGCAAGGCTTATTATTCCTCTTTCTGATTGCATTTATTTAGCTAAGTAATGCTAACCAGTTTTTTAGTTAGCTGTAGATGTTACCGAATGCTCTATAGAAAATGACTGATTATATGGAAGTCATTATGACTGAAAAGAAGCCATAAATTATGAGCCATTCTCATAATTTGATATCAGAATGTGAATCCTCTTCTTTTTTTTTTTTTTTTTAACAGTTTAGTAAATACACATAGTGAACTTGGCCTTTAGCCTTTTACTGTCTTCCAATTCCCTCCCCCAAATACATTTTGACATAATTTGGGAGTAATAAGTGAAATTCTTATATAGCATAGTTGAGCTATTCTTTGTAATCAAGAGTCCATATACTCAAATATATTCTGTTGCCACAAATAGAATCCTATTGGAAGGATAACTGGCAAATGCTCAGTTTTCTAAATTATAGCAGGAAGTCTGATGAAGCTGTTTTCTGTTTACTTTCAACTGCCTTTGGGGGTTGAAATGTTTTTAGTTCTTTCACCATTAATATGTTTAAAGGAAAAGCCCTATCTCTAGTGACATAAAATATAATCACAAGTGCTTATTGCCTGCCAGAGTGGTGCTGACTTACTTGCATTTAAAATAATGGTTGTACCAGCCAGAATGGAAAACAATATGGAGGCTCCTCAAAGAATTAAAAATAGAACTATCTTCTGATCCAGCAGTTCCACTCCTGGGTATGTACCAAACAAAATCATTATCTTGGAGAGATACCTGTACTCCCGTGTTCATAGCAGCATCATTCATAATAGCCAAGGTCTGGAAACAACCTAAGTGTTGATGGATGAATGGATAAAGAAAAGAGAGAGAGAGAGAGAGAGAGAGAGAGAGAGAGAGAGAGAGAGAGAGAGAGAATAATGAGAGAGAAATTATTCAGCTTAAAAAAAGAAAGTAATCCTGCCATTTGCGACAGCATGGATGAAACTGGAGGGTATTATGCTGAGTGAAATAAGCCAGACAGAGAAAGACAAGTACTGGATTGTATCCCTTATATATGGGATCTTAAAAAGTAAAGCCAAAATCATAGAAATAGAGAATAGAAAGTGGTTTCAGCTATAAGATGAATAAAGCTTGTGGATCTAATGTATAACATGGTGACTATTTTTCAAAACACTATATTGTTTGAATGAAATTTGCTAAAAGAGTCAAACTTAAATGTTCTCAAAAACAACAGCAAAAGATGATGTGAGGTGATAGTGTGTCAACTCAATGGGAGGAGGAATCCCTTCACAATGTGTATGTATCATATAGTACACTTTAAATATTTTACAGTTTTATTTATCAATTGTATTTCAGTAAAGCTGAAATTTTTTCTAAATGTTGCAAAGAATATCTTAAAAATAAATAAATGAATAAATAAAATAATGTTTGAACTGACTAATAATAGCCCTGGCCTACATCAGATATGGATACTGGCTTTTCTGCTTCTGTTTGGTGTGACTGGCAGCCAAAGACATGTAGAAGTAGATAATAGATTAGTGAGCCATGCTTCTCCATATTTTCTGTTTTATGAGCTTTCGAGGAAGTCTTCATGATTTATGGACAGAAAAAAGAATAACTTTGGATGGGGATGTTTTTGTTAAACCGCTGAATGACTATTTTTTTAATAAGTCGTGTACCCATCCTTTTGTGTCTGGTCTTTCTATGACCTAGAAGGAGGTAGCTTCATTCTGAGAGTTTTGGGGTATTAGCATGATGTTGGGCCCTCTGTCCTCCAGGTGTATGTGTCTCCATAATTACTGCAGTTTGAATTATGTTTATTGATTTTGGTGCTTTTTTGTTCAGCCATAGAAATGCTTTCCATAATTACCCTCTCGAAGGATGAAACTGCCACTCAGTGGAGGATATTCTGTCGGTTCATTGCTCCTATCTAGTCAGGTTTTCTGGTGTTGCCACCCAGAATTCAAGTGCTGCAGATGATTATAGGCTCATTGCAGGACCTCAGAGTTATTGTCCTGGCTTGAAAATGGGTCAGTGTAGCATAAAGATATGCTGATACCTGACCAAATGGCATATCACTCTAGGTAGGGAGTGAACATTGATGAAGCATATGTGGAGTATATAATATGTGGACCATGTAATAGCTAAAATTATTTTAGAGTTTATTTTGTGCCAGGAACTGCTCTAGGCCCACACATTCTCTCTCTCTGAATGCCTGTAACAGCCTTATGAGGTAGGTACTGTTATTTCCCCAATTTTACAGCTGAGGAAAGTGAGGCATGGAGCAGTTACATAACTTAATTACTGTTGCACTGGAGTTTGGAATTTGAATCCAGCATTCTGACTCCAGTCTGACTCTTTGACTGCTAAGCTCTATCACCCTATTTTACAGTTACTAACCAATGCTGATTTTATTTTATTTTATTTTTTTAAGATATTTTTATTTCAGAGAGGAAGGGAGAGGGAGAGAGATAGAAACATCAATGATGAGAGAGAATCATTGATCGGCTGCTTCCTCCACATCCCCCACTGGGGATGGAGCCCACGACCTGACTGGAAATCGAACCATGACCTCCTGGTTCATAGATCCACGCTCAACCACTGAGCCATGCCAGCTGAGCACAGATGCTGATTTTAAATTATTTTAAAATGTTTATACAGTTGATAACTAGATTTTGAGCCAAGCTTTACTGACTACCAAAACCTGTTTGTTCTCTGATCCCCCAAAAATATTTAAACTGTTTTATTAGGCTTTATTAAATGATGTCAAAGAGTTATTTCATTTTTCTCCTAGAACAGGTATGCACATTTTAAAATTCTGTTCATTCAGCAAATGCTAATTGAGTGTATGTTATGTGCCAGATATCTTGTTAGATTCCAGAAGCACAGAAATTAGCTTCAATAAGCTATAATTGTATCTAGTGACAAATATAGTGTTAGATAAATATGCCCATCATTAGTAGATCATATTTGTTTAATACCAATTTGGCAGTCAGAAAGTGTTTCAAATTGTGGTATGTTCCTTTTTCCTTTCTTTATTTCTTTTTTACCCCCTAGGCATTATCTACCCTGGACTCCATCACTCTGATGTACCCTTTCTTTTACCGGCCCATGTTTGAAGTGATAGAAGATGGCTGGCATTCTTTCCTTCCTGAGCAAGAGTTTGAGCTCTACTCTTCAGCTGTGAGTAACTTTTGAGAGAACTATGGGTAATAGTTGAGAAATAACCCAACACCTTACTTTGCTTCCTTTTGATGAGTGATAAGGTACATTTGACTTACTCATGCCTTTTCTCATAACACTGAACTCAGCATCCTACCTTGTCCTAGTTTCTCCTTTTTAATTTCTTTAAAAATATGTTTTTATTGATTTTTTTTTTTTTTTAGAGAGAGGAAGGGAGAGAGAAAGAGAAACATCTGTGAGAGAGAAGCATCAATCGGCTGACTCCTGCATGCCCCCTACTGGGGATCGAGCCTACAATCTGGGCATGTGTCCTGACCAGGAATAGAACTTTTTGGTGCATGGGACAACACTCAACCAACTGAGCAACACCAGCCAGGGCTTTCTCCTTTTTTATTTTTTAAATATATTTATATTGATTTCAGATAGGAAGGGAGAAGAAGAGAGAGATAGAAACATCAATGATATGAGAGAATCATCGATTGGCTGCCTCCTGCATGCCCCACACTGGGGATCGAGCCCACAGCCCAAGCATGTGCCCTTGACCAGAATTGAAGCTGGGACCCTTCAGTCCACAGGCTGATGCTCTATCCATTGAGCCAAACCAGCAAGGGCTCTTCTTTTTTAAATAATAGAAAGGAACAAGGGATTTGAAGTAAGTAGTAACTCTAGTCTCACCTGTTCTGGTTCAGCATTATAAGAAGTATTACAGTCTTTCTGTTGCTATACTTTAAGAGTACCATTGACTTGTTAATGGTACCCAGAAAAGGATGAATGAGATAATGTGTTGGCCCTGATAGTCATGGATATACTTAATATATTTAACATGGAGAATAAAAGACAAAGGGAGAAACAACTGTCTATCACACATTTGATGAGATGTCATGTAAGATAGGGAACTTGTACTAAAATCATGGTAAAAACCAATAGAGGAAGTTATAGAGCAACAAATGTTGCTAAATATGAGGAAGAACTTTCTAGGAACTGGGGATACATAGCATTGCAGAAAGCTGACTAAAGAATGGAGCTCGTTTTCTCTGGAAGTATCTAAGTATTGATAGATATCCTTCTATTCAATTTCTCAGATGGCTTCTTCATTGTATGAAAGTTGATCTCTAAGGTCCTTTAAATTTTTTCAGATTATTTTGTGACACTGAGATACCAGCTCTGAAATATTATGTATTTTTCAGACCAGTGACTGGAGGTTAAGCTATGTTAATAAGGAATTTGCGGTCTGCCCCTCTTACCCACCAATTGTCATAGTGCCGAAATCCATTGATGATGAAGCTCTTCGGAAGGTGGCTACATTTCGACATGGAGGACGCTTCCCAGTACTCAGCTATTATCATAAAAAAAATGAAATGGTAAGTGTACAGTACTGCTGCTTAGTCTACTGAAAGACTTGGTTTGAGGATTTTTTTTCTTAGAAATGGTTCCCTTCTCCGTGTACCTGTCTACTGAAGTGGTTAGTCACTCCTGCTAGGACTTCCTTCATTTAAAATTCAAGGAATCGGGAGTAGAGTGTTTTCTGTGATCAGTATATGACTTTGAATTCTTTCTGTGATGCTGCTCAACCTTAGAAAAGCCCAGTTAGGTTTTTTTGTGTCTTTTGTTTTTTTTATTGATTAAGGTATTACATATGTGTCCTTATCCCCCCATTGCCCCCTCCACTCCCCCCAATCATGCCCTCCCCCTCACCTCCTGTTGTCTGCATCCATTGGTTATGCTTATATGCATGCATACAAGTCCTTTGGTTGATCTTTCCCCCTTATCCCTACCTTCCCTCTGAGGTTTGACCATCTGATCGATGCTTCTCTGTCTCTGGGTCTGTTTTTGTTCATCAGTTTATGTTGTTCATTATAATCCACAAATGAGTGAGCTCATGTGATATTTATCTTTCTCTGACTGACTTACTTCGCTTAGTATAATGCTCTCCAGCTCCATCCATGATGTTGCAAATGGTAGGAGTTCCTTCCTTTTTAAGGCAGCATAGTATTCCATTGTGTAGATGTACCACAGTTTTTTAATCTACTCATCTGCTGATGGGCACTTAGGCTGTTTCCAAATCTTAGCTATGGTAAATTGTGCTGCTATGAACATAGGGGTGCATATATCCTTTCTGACTGGTGTTTCTAGTTTCTTGGGATATATTCCTAGAAGTGGGATCACTGGGTCAAATGGAAGTTCCATTTTTAGTTTTTTGAGGAAACTCCATACTGTTCTCCACAGTGGCTGCACCAGTCTGCATTCCCACCAGCAGTGCACGAGGGTTCCTTTTATTCCGCATTCTCGCCAGCACTTGTCGTTTGTTGATTTGTTGATGATAGCCATTCTGACAGGTGTGAGATGGTACCGCATTGTCGTTTTGATTTGCATCTCGGATAATTAGTGACTTTGAGCATGTTTTCATATGTCTTGGCCTTCCTTCTGTCTTCTTTCAAAAAGTATCTATTTAGGTCCGTTGCGCATTTTTTGATTGGTTGTTTATCTTCCTTTAATTCAGTTGTATGAGTTCCCTTTAAATGTTGGATATTAAACCCTTATCGGAGATAACATTGGCAAATATGTTCTCCCATGCTGTGGGCTTTCTTGTTGTTTTGTTGAGGGTTTCTTTTGCTGTGCAGAAGCTTTTTATTTTGATGTAGTCCCATTTGTTTATTTTCTCTTTAGTTTCCATTGCCCTAGGAACTGTATAGGTGAAGATATTGCTTCGGCATATATCTGAGATTTTGCTGCCTGTGTATTCCTCTTAATATTTTTATAGTTTTCCGTCTTACGTTTAAGTCCTTTATCCATTTTGAGTTTATTTTTGTGTATGGTGTAAGTTGGTGGTCTAGTTACATTTTTTTTGCATGTATCTGACCAAATTTCCCAGCACCATTGATTGAAGAGACTGTCTTGACTCCATTGTATATTCTTGCCTCCTTTGTCAAATATTAATTGAGCATAGTGGTTTGGGTTGATTTCTGGGTTCTCTATTCTATTCCATTGGTCCTATTCCATTGGTCTATATGTCTGTTCTTGTGCCAGTACCAAGCAGTTTTGAGAACAGTGGTTTTATAATACAGCTTGATATCTGGTATTGAGATCCCTCTTACTTTGTTCTTTCTCAGGATTGCTGAAGCTATTCAGGGTCTTTTTTTATTCCAGATGAATTTTTGGAGAATTCGTTCTAGGTCTGTGAAATATGCTGTTGGTATTTTGATGGGGAGTGCATTGAATCTATAGATTGCTTTGGGTAGTATAGACATTTTAATGATGTCGATTCTACTAATCCATGAACACGGTATGTTCTTCCATCTGTTTATGTCTTCCTTTATCTCTTTTTTCAATGTCCTATAGTTTTTAGAGTAGAGGTCTTTTACCTCCTTAGTTAAGTTTAAAGATCAGAGCAGAAATAAATGACATAGAGACCAAAAAAAAAAAAAAATACAAAATATCAATGAAACCAAGAGCTGGTTCTTTGAAAGGATAAACAAGATTGATGAGCCTGTAGCCAGGCTCACCAAGAAACAAAGAGAGAGGACCCAAATAAACAAAATCAGAAATGAAAGAGGTGAAGTAACAACTGACCCCACAGATATACAAAGATTGTAAAAAAATACTACGAACAACTCTACTCCAACAAACTGGACAATCTCTACGAAATGGGCACATTCCTAGAAAAATACAAGCTTCCAAAACTCAATCAGGAAGAATCAAAAAATCTGAATAGGCCAATAAATACTGATGAAATTGAAACAGTCATCAAAAAGCTTCCAGCAAACAAAAACCCTAGACCAGATGGCTTCACAGGGGAGTTTTACCAAACATTCAAAGAACTAAAACCAGTCCTTCTCAGACTATTCCAAAAAATTCAAGAGGAAGGCAGATTCCAAGCTCTTTCTATGAGGCCAGCATTATCCTAACCCCAAAACCAGATAAAGACACCACAAAGAAAAAGAATTACAGGCCAATAACCCTGATGAACATAGATGCTAAAATCCTCAACAAAATTCTAGCAAACCGGATGCAGCATTACATTAGAAAGATCATACACCATGACCAAGTGGGATTTATTCCAGGGATGCAAGGCTGGTACAATATCCGCAAATCAATAAATGTGATATATCACATAAACAAATTGAGAGACAAAAATCACATAATCATATCAATTGATGCAGAAAAGGCATTTGACAAAATCCAACACTCTTTTCTGATAATAACTCTCAGCAGAGTGGGAATAGAAGGATCATATCTCAACATAATAAAAGCCTTATATGACAAACATACAGCCAACATCATACTCAATCGGCAAAAACTAAAACCATTTCCCTTACGAACAGGAACAAGACAGGGATGCCTGCTTTCACCACTCCTGTTCAACATAGTACTGGCAGTGCTAGCCACAGTGATCAGACAAGAAGAATAAATAAATGGCATCCAAATTGGAAAAGAAGAAGTAAAATTGTCATTATTCGAAGATGACATGATACTGTACATAGAAAATCCTAAAGACTCCATCAAAAAATTATTAGACTTAATAAATGAATTTGGCAATGTAGCAGGATACAAAATTAATGCCAAGAAATCTATGGTATTTTCATACACCAATAGTGAACTTACAGAAAAAGAGATTAAAACAACAATCCCATTTACCATTGCACACAAAAAATTAAGATACCTAGGAATAAACTTAACCCAGCTAAGTTTATCCTCAGGACTCAATACAAAGGGAACTAATAATGTCCATGTGCTATTTAAATTAATGTTCTCAGGCAGAAAAATAAATTTCTCTGATCCGAATAATGGTAAGATACTGGTAAATTGAGCAGAAGTTTTTATTTTCAAAAGGGAGAAGAGTGGCACATGTCATTAGTCACAATAAGTAAACATGGGCATCTGGAATTGAATAGGCAAGTGCTTGTGGTGTATTTGTTTCTTAGATATTTTCTAAATCTGTTTCTGTCCTCTACTTTCTCTCAGTCAATGAACAGCTTCATTTTGAGACCAATAGTAAATTAGTGGATAAATTATTACCACCTGTTTTCCTTTTCCCTGGTATTAAGTCAAACATGGATATTTAGAATAAAAAGATTTCTAAAAATCTGCTATTTTTGCATCAGGCTGTCTATTCTGCTTGCTTAATAGTATATCTGTTTTTACTAGGGTTCATTACAAAGTATTTTAATAATTGATGGTAAATACATTGAGTGTCCATTTACATAGTGAGTGCCATCTGAGAGTTAGCTATTGTCATCCAGTGGATGACCTTTCTTGATCATGTTAAATTTCAGGGTAGTTAAGATAACAATCTATACAAGGGGTGAAGTTGAAATAACTCTTAGCCATTCACCAGGTAGAGATCAGTGTAATAGTTAATGATTTCTTGAGAAAAGTTTCAAAAGCAAACCTTCAAAATACATAGTTCGTAGTATTTGGAGACAAGTGGTTAAGTCCTGGAATACTGAAAAGGATGGAAGAGGGCCACTGGAGGATAAATAATACCAGGCAGCTTTCAAGATATTGAAAATGATTCCCAAAACAAGAATAATAAGTAAAAATTTTTATTTTGCAATTGGTGCCTTTTTCTTTATAATTCTTGCCAACCCTAAGTTTAGGTAGTTGAAGCAAAAGTTTACTGGTGCATAGGTCATTATTATCTTCATTACAGGGCTAGATCAACTGGATAATTACTCACTGACTAAATGAATTATAATACCTCATCTTAAAAAGGAACTAAAATTTATTATGTGAAAGTATTTTGAGATAATGGGAGGAAAAATCATTTGAAAGTGCAAGGCTTATTTTTGTTTTACAGTTATTAACTTTGTCAATAAATAGAAATGTATCTTTGTTTTAGGATCAGATCCATCTCCAGTTGTTTTTGAAATACTCTTAATCTAGCTAATTTACTTCTGTTTTCAAAAACTTTAAATGCAGCTACTATTAAGTTTTTTGTGTTTGAGAGAGAAAAGGGGAGAGAGAAAGAGAGAGAAATAACATTGACTTCTTGTCTGCTTATTAATGCATTCATTGGTTGATTCTTGTATGTGCCCTGACTGGGGATGGAACCTGTGACCTTGTAGTGGGATGATGCTCTAACCAACTTAGCTACCCAGCTAGGGCTTAAGTTTTAAATTTTATTGTGATTCTAGGTAATTATGCGAAGTGGTCAGCCACTGACTGGCACAAATGGGAGACGGTGCAAAGAAGATGAGAAGCTGATAAATGCTACCCTCAGAGCAGGAAAGCGTGGCTACATCATTGATACTCGATCTCTAAATGTAGCTCAGCAAGCTCGAGCCAAAGGAGGCGGCTTTGAGCAAGAAGCTCATTATCCCCAGTGGAGGCGGATTCATAAGTCTATTGAGAGGTAAAAGATTCTGGAGACAATGATGGGCTCTATTTGAAGCTAATTAGAGTGGGTGAACCCTTAGCTGTTCAAAAATTACAAGTTTTCAAATGAATCTAAACATTAACCTAGAGTCCAAAATTGACTGGCTAGCCTGTCGTTGTGTTTGGTAAGATAAACAGAACACTTACCTTGGATGCTCACAGGTGAGTTTTAGTCAAATAGCACTGTTTCTGCAAGCCAGCTCTGAAATTTCATCCCCCACAAGGTCTGCTCCTCTTTTTATAGATCAGTGGTCACCAAACTTATCCAGATAGGCTATGGATAACTATTTTCCTAGTCAAAAGACTTTACACATTTAATTTCCCCCACACCCACCTATTTTCACACCCTGTTTCCTCCACCTCTCTTGTTTATGCTTGCAATTAGTGGTTTATAGGTACTTCTGGGTAGGTAGGTGGGAGTCGGAGCTGGCTTTGGGCACCCCTGCTGATAGTTCCGGGTAGACCCATTGGAGTAGGATTGCACATGTCAGTGGTGCTGTCTCTGACCTGGCTCTCTCCCCAATCAGATAATTCAACTCTTCAACTTGTGTTTAATCTACTCAGATGAGGATCAGTTACCTTGACAGGCACTTTAAGCATCTTTGCAATCATGTTGAAATATTAACTTTTCATTATTTAATCCTTAGGTTATTGTATAGCAAGGTAAATATTTTTATAGTATTTTGAGCTACTTTTGCTGTTGGATTAATTGAAGGCTGAGTTTTTGGTTTGGTTTCTTCCCTCATTGTTTTTGTTTTGTTTTGTTTTTCTTTTCCTTATATTTGAAAGGTATCACATTCTTCAGGAGAGCTTAGTCAAACTTGTGGAAGCTTGTAATGACCAAACTCATAACATGGACCGATGGCTCAGTAAATTGGAGTCTTCCAACTGGCTGACTCACATCAAAGAGATTCTGACAACTGCCTGTCTAGTGGCTCAGTGTATCGACAGGTAAAGTACATTTCAGTGCTCCAGAATGGGACATGCACTGCTAACTAGACTTTGCTTTTATCCAGATATATGTTTATATATTAGCATATGCCTCGGAGATATTGTGGGTTTGGTTCCAGACCACTGCAATAAAGCAAATACTATCTCAATAAAGCAAGTCACACAAATTTTTGATTTCCCAATGCATTTAAAAGTTACATTTATCTCTACTGTAGTCTTTTAAATGTGTAATAGTATTCTTTCCAAAAAAAAAAAAGTGTCTACCTTAATTAAAAAATACTTTATTCTAAAAAAACTAACCATCATCCGAGCCTTCAGTGAGTTGTAATCTTTATGCTGGTAGAGGTCTTACCTTCAATTTGTAAAAAATGCAATATCTGCAAAGTGCAATAAAGTGAAGTTTAATAAAGTTTGGGCCTATTCTATATCTTATGTTCAGATCATTTTATAAATTACTATATAAGATAGTCAATGGCATTCAGTTATCGATGAAGTATGTGCATAGAGTTTGTCATGTAATTGATAATTAATGTTTGTTGAATGAATTGTGAACCATGTACATATATTGTCTTTGATGACACAAGTTTTTTAAGTACCAAAGACCTAACTTTTTTCGATACAGTCCTTAAATTATTAATCTACCAATTTTCCTTTTCTGAAACTGTGAGAAAGGAAAGTTTTTCTATGTCTTCTCAGAGGGCCAAACTAGTCTTCTTACTTTTGAAATAACAATGAAAGGAAGCATATGATTTTGTTACACAGTAAAATAATCCTTTCTAATCTCAGGTATCTTATTACAAACTACTCGATGTGTGCAGTTATATCAGGATCTCAAGTTGAGAAAACCTGATGGTAGTGATGTGAAGTATATGAAGTGATTTTAGTTTATTCACTCAGTTGAAGGTTGCTAATCCTTGAGGCTTGAGGCAGAAGACTTGAACAGAGGCAGAAGGATGGTATAAGTTGTGGCAGAAGCTTAGCATGCCCTTTTTAAGAAGGGGATTCCCACTGAAACACTAGGTAGGTATAAGTATTGCCACCACATAGTTGGATGGCACTTTTCTTTGAGAATCTAATTTGTTTTATTGATGCTTCCAAATTAGGGAATGATGTATGTAATTTTTTATGGTTAGTGAGAAATTGATCATAGAATGGATTGCTTAAAATCACGTGTTAAGTTAGTGACAGAACCAAGAATGGGCTTGAAATCAGGATTCCCAGGCGGTCACTGTTCTTTTTAAAATATATATATTTTATTGATGTTTTTACAGAGAGGAAGGGAGAGGGATAGACAGTTAGAAACATCGATGAGAGAGAGACATGGATCAGCTGCCTCCTGCACACCCCCTACTGGGGATGTGCCCACAACCAAGGTACATGCCCTTGACTGAAATCGAACCTGGGACCCTTCAGTCCGAAGGCCGATGCTCTTTCCACTGAGCCAAACCAGTCAGGGCTGTTCTTTTATTTTAGACGAAGCTCATTTATCTAATAAAATATGGGAAATGAAAAATACAGAATGATGAAGTGCATATATTAAGGGTTTTGTTTCTTTTTAGCCTAAGTTTAAAAGATTTCCCCTTACATGATAAATACAGAGGCTCCTGTTTTCTTATGAAACGTGAATTATAATAGACACTTATCACCATTTGTCCAAGTTTTCAGCCATAATAGTGAGATGATGCAGGTCTAGGTGCAAAACAGTATTTGTTATCTCCACCTTCGTTTAGTTTGAGCTGCTGCCTTAAACAAACAGGAACCTCCACACTCCTAGGAAAGTTGAAGATTTTGGTTATTTTGCAATGTTTCGTTTCCCTTTTCTGGTATATATTAGCTTGTTACTTGTACCACCATAAAAATCTGCCCTTATATTTAATTACTAAAAATGTAAAAATTGACCTTAAGTTAAATAAATTAAATTCAGAATATACCACAGATAACAAAATATATATTCAGTATATATCAGAAGCCTTAAAATATTTGCTCATACCTTTTTCAGGCTACTCATTAGATTTCATACTACAAATGAGGTTGTTAGCCTAGCCATAAGTGAACATCAGGGAGTCTTATTTTCAAATTAAGAACTCAATTCAGCAAAAGGCAAAAAGCTAAGTGCATCATCTGCAGTGTAACAAAAATTGGCAATAACCTTAATATCCAACCATAGGATTAAATAAATTGTAGTTGATCACGTAATAGAATATTTAATAACCATTAATAAATACAATACTTCTAAAGATGGCATAGATACATGGGAAAATGTTTATAATAAAAGTGGAAATAATAACAAGTTACTTTTCCTTGCAGCTATACAAAGTATATATGTACATGGGAAGACAATTAACAGTAATAACCAAACATGAAACTTTTATGAGAAAGTGGTGAATTTCTTTTCTTTTTTGCCCAAAATTTTCTTCACTGTCATTTCAATATAAGACATGGAAGAAGGAGAGGAGAGATGTAGTTAATTTAGTTTTTGATGTTTCATCCCACTCTCTTTAGAATATTGAGGTCCCAGACACTTCCTAAGTTTCTTGGTATCATCACCACTTCCTTTCTCGATGGACAGTTTTATTTTTTTAATTTTTTTTTAAAATATATTTTATTGACTTTTTACAGAGAGGAAGGGAGAAGGATAGAGAGTTAGAAACATCGATCAGCTGCCTCCTGCACACCCCCCACTGGGGATGTGCCCGCAACCAAGGTACATGCCCTTGACCGGAATCGAACCTGGGACCCTTCAGTCCGCAGGCCGACGCTCTATCCACTGAGCCAAACCCGTCAGGGCTATTTTTTTAATTTTTTTAATGTTTCTTCCTGTTTCATGTTTCTCAAAGTACAGTTCAAGACTTGTTTCCATTACAATTGATGAAGGTGTCAGCTAGCTGTTAGTGAAAAGATAGAATCAAGGTCAGAGAGATACAGAAAAATAATTTTAAGTATGTTTCTAGGTTCGATGAGAAAAGCCTTTAATCAACTATTAAAGCAGAAAAGGTAAGTGCCTACTGTGTGTGTGAAAGACTGCTTTTGTTTTTGTAAAGGTAGAAATATTTTAGCTAAAAACATTCTGTAAAAATTTGTTATAGCTTGAAGGGATTCTTGCCATGTGAAATTTGAGACTCATACTAGAGTTTTACTTTTTTCCCCAGGGAACTCTCTTCAATATGCCTTATTTAGACTCTAACCCTATGGGACAGTGCGGAATACATAAGACTTTGTACTCAGTAAATGTTTATTATTAGCAGACTTGATTGACCATGTTGCGAGTATCCCATTTGTACTCTGAATTTTCCTACCAGGGAAGGAGCATCCATATTGATTCATGGAACAGAAGGAACTGATTCCACACTTCAGGTGACCTCCCTGGCCCAGATCATCTTGGAACCAAGAAGCAGGACCATCCGTGGTTTTGAGGCCTTGATAGAAAGAGAGTGGCTGCAGGTGAGAAAAGCTATTTTGTGTGCAGAGGAACAGCTAATAATTGATTTCGTGATCCTGGTTTGTGGGTGCAGATATAATGTATGACATTTTGATGTTTAGGTCCATTTTCTTTGTGTCTGTTTCCTGAACTAGACCAAAATAAAGTGACTTCTTTGAGGTCAGAGACCTTGCCCAGTTCATCTGTTTATCCTTAGTACAAAACACTGCTATCACATAAGGCTGTGGATGAAAACTGAAATAAAGGCCTCATAAGCTAGGCAGAAATCCTCCAAGGCAGAGGTTAATTTGTGACTGTACATACACTGTGTAACTTAGTAAACAATTGTAACTAAAAATAAATGTTTAAATATATCTTGGAAATGGAAGTATCTCTGGAGAAAATAATTTCTGGCCCTTCTAGTTACAATCTGGATTTATTATGTGTTAATGCTTTGGATAGATAGAAGGTGTTAACTGCCTTTTGTTTAGTACCTGAAAAGCTTATGTTCTTTGACTATGCTCCAAATTACACAGACAAAAAATTTATAAGTTTAACACTGGGGGGTGAGGGCATGTATGGGAGTGGGGTGGGGTAGGGGGGGCCAATGGTAAGATATGTACACATATAATACCTTAATAAAAAAATTAAAAAAAATATATAAGTTTATTCATTATTTTATTTGGCATTCCAAGGACAGTTTGGGTTCTTATGGTTAAGAATTTGGAAATTGTTTTAAACCAAGAAATCATAATCTAAATAGTAGTCACCAAAATTACATTATGTTTCCTTTAATAGGAGTTTCATTGCACCTGTGTGAAATAATATTAATAGAATGTGGAATCTCACTAGGGTCCGACTATCTTTTCCCTCTTTCCCTTATCATTTCCCCCCTTTTCTCGTAGGCTGGTCACCCGTTCCAACAGCGCTGTGCACAGTCGGCCTATTGTAATAGTAAGCAGAAGTGGGAGTCGCCTGTATTTCTTCTCTTCTTGGATTGTGTGTGGCAGATACTTCGTCAATTCCCTTGTTCTTTTGAATTTAATGAGAATTTCCTCATCATGCTCTTTGAGCATGCTTATGCCTCGCAATTTGGAACATTTCTGGGCAACAATGAAAGTGAAAGGTGGGTACATTGCTCACATGGGGGCCATTTCATTTTATGTTGTTTTGACCACTCCCTAAAAGATTTGTTTCTGCATTAATCTATATATAAAAAAGCCAGTGACCAGAACGCCATAATGACCAGAACAACCAATCGCTATGACGCCCACTGTGGCCAGTGAACCAGCCCAATCTGGGGGCGGGGCCAGCCGGCCAACCTCCTGCAGCCCCTCCCCCTGGCTGGCCCCACCCCAGATCAGCACCACCCCCCCCCCCCCAATCAGGGCCAGGGCCAGCTGGCCAACCACCCATGGCCCCTCCCCCAGGCTGCTGGCCCCCGATCGGCCCCCTCCACCCCATTTGTAGCCAGGCCTGTTGGCCCACTGCCCACAGCCCCTCCTTATGGCCGGCCCAGCCCCCAATTGGCCCCCCCACCCCAATCGGGGGTGGGGCCTGCTGGCCAATTGCCTGCGGTGCCTACCCCCAGCCGGCCCGGCCCTGATCAGGGTGGGCTGGTTGGCCAACCTCCCACTGTCTCCTCCTCCTGACAGGCCCGGCCCTGATCTGCTAACTGGGGCTAGGCCAGCCAGACCCCACCTGTGCACGAATTTGTGCACTGGGCCTCTAGTGTTATTTATAAGATGGTAGAGATTACATTTAGTATAAATTATGTGAAGTGTATACAGTATATTCTTATTGTGAGCCTATCCTATGACTTTGTTTCGTTAGATTAAAATCAGCCCATATACTGATTAAAAAGCTTTGAATATATTGGGTAACTATTTTAAATTATAATTTATTTACATAGAATTATAGTATTTTACATCTGCAAGAAGCCTTACCATATAACTGTTCCCTTCATCCGGTTTTATAGATTTAGAAGGGTAATGTGCAGATTAGTTAAATGACTCATCTGTCCAGGGACACCCAGCCAGCTGGTCAACAAAAGTCAGGCTAGAGTACAGGTCTTCCTACTCCTGCTGTAGCCTTTCTCTGTTAAAGCAGTGGATATAACTTTAACTCGGCATTTAAATAATATGTTTGACTATGGATTCTTTTTTGGTGTTGTACCTATTAATATCTCTCAGACCTACATTCAATATAGGGGTCACAAATAGATTTTATCTCACATTCTGATTCTCATTTAATAGAGGAGGATTCTTAAGCTGTGTGGGGTGGGCTCGGCCTGAAAAAGTTCAGTGATTGGCTAGTCGTAGGTTTGGGGGCAGGGGGCTGGTAGGAGCAGTGGTGCAATGATTCCTTATCCTCATCATGCCTGGTTCCTGGGAACGTGTCTTAGCAATTAAATGCTAGTACTACATGGGGTCTGTGATTATGTGGATTATTTTTTATTACTAGCATAATTGCTAAAATGTGCCCATTTATTTTTCATCCCTAATAATTTATTCCACAATATAGAGCATTACAGAATTTCAGGATTATTGTGAAGACTGCTCATTGTAAATGAATAGAGATTAAATCTATATTTATATCAAGATACATATTTATTTTTAATCTATTTAGATGTTTTGAGTTAAAATACAAAACCAGCTACAATGTTGTGTGTTACATGACCAGATTCTAGTTTTCCTTCTTCTGGTTTTATTGTTATTGAGAATTACAGTGTTGAATTTTCTGAAAGATATTTTTATTTTACAACATTTTATTCCGCTACTAAAAATCTTGCATTCCACCTTCTAACATACAGAAAAGAAGTTGTCCTATTAGGAGGAGCATTTGATAGTTATTATAAATTAACTGCTCTAATGGCAATTTTTTTTCTTTATCAGATGTAAGTTGAAACTACAGCAGAAAACGATGTCTCTGTGGTCTTGGGTCAATCAGCCCAGTGAACTGAGTAAATTCACCAATCCTCTCTTTGAAGCCAACAACCTTGTCATCTGGCCTTCGGTTGCTCCACAGAGTCTTCAGCTCTGGGAGGGTAAGCCATGCATCCTTTGCAAACTTTTTATCATTAGTCAAGGATGAGCTTTTAGCTGCCTATGAGGACATGCTATTGTTGATATTTGAAGATGGTAAGGTGGACCTCACTCTCAGACCTGTGTGTATTTTTTTCTCAATATTTTTTGAAGAACCTTCATACTGTATTCCATAACGGGTGTACCTTTTTAAAATCCCTCCAACAGTGCACAAGCGTTTCCATTTTTTCACATCCTTGCCAGGAGTTGTTACTTTCTTGTTGGGTTCCACACCCCACACCCTCACCCCCCGGTAGAATCCATCCTAATGGAAATGAGGGAAAGTACATTACTTTTTGTATAAGAAAAGTTGGTAGATAGTTGGGGCAGGAATAAATTGTAAGCTCCTAGGAGATGGTTTCTGTTTCCTTTATTAAGCAGTCATTAGGGTAGGCTCTTCCGTTAAATGTTACTGAAGGGGGAATGAGCTGGCCATTCTAGTTAGGCTTTATACTGTACACAGATGCCATCCACCAATGTATTGCTCATGTGGAACAATAATCCGTGCTTAATTTTCAAATCTATTCTAAAGGAGGTGTTTCACCTGCATTCATTTTTCAGACTCCTGAAACTTATCTTTTTAAATACCAAAGCCTGTTTTTTTTTTTAAAAAAAATAGCCCAAATTAAAGAAAGACTGAAATATACCATTTAACTTACTTTAAATCATTTTTTAAAGGTATATCTTTATTTATCTTTGTAGTAAAACAGCATCAGGCATATACACAAGGATGGCAGCTATTTGGTAAATTGAACTGAATTTCCATAAATGTCAATTATTCTACCGTGTTCTGATATGCTCTCAAGGACAATTCATGTGTGTGCAGCAGTTTGCCCTCTATATGTGTCAAAGGATCTCAGATTGCTTGGCTCTCTCGGCTGGAGATCAAGTCTGTTTCTGTCACTTCTCTGGACGTCCGCTCTCACATCTTGGTTCTTAGCACATCTGTCAATAGCTGCCTTCTTCTTCCTCAGTCTGTGCTTCTAATCTTATCTGTCAAGGTGTCCCCTCAACAGAATTGTGGGGGAATGGCCTCAGAATGTCTCGGGGTTCTCTAAGCCTGAGCATTAGTGCTTAGGGAATTTGAGGCTGCTCAGAACTTCTCTTTGCTTACTCTCTTTAATGCTGTAGGTAGTCACAGGTGCAGGATAAGTGATCTCTCTAATGGGAGATTTCAGCTGTACTTCTTGTTTAAGACTTCTGGGACAATTTACCTAAAGCCACTGTCATGCTTAATAACTGAAATGAGAGACTAGCTTACTTGGGAGAAAAGCCAAATTTGGGAGTTGGATGACCTAAACTACTTTTTACCAAATCTTATTGAGAATTTAGGAATTAAGTGATAGGAGGAAATCTTTGCTGTTATGTGAATGAATTCCTATCACTCTATTAAGAACAGAGTTCCCATATGTGTTTAGTGTCTACTCAGCTTAGAACTGGAAGAAATTCTGTGTTACATAAAATCTTCTCATGGTAGGTATATGGCGTGTATAATGAGACTGCTCTTCGGCCTTAAAATCTCTCTCTTCTGTTTATATTTACATTATAGTTAACCATTAAGTAATTCCTGTATTGAAGAACAGGATTTTAAAAATAGGCTCATATATATGGAAAAATCAACACAGGTCAGTCAATCTTTAAGCTAAGTTTCTACCTTTCTGATACAGAGTAGCATTTGGACATATATAGAAAGACTTTTGCCTGGCCAGTATGGCTCAGTGGTTGAGCATCAACCCATGAACCAGGAGATCACAGTTCAGTTTCTGATCAGGGCACATGCCCAGGTTGTGGGCTCGATCCCCAGTAGGGGGCATGCAGGAGGCAGGCAATCAGTGATTCTCTCTCATCATTGATGTTTGTATCTCTCTCCCTCTCCCTTCCTGAAATCAATAAAAACATTTTTTTATAAAAAGAAAGATGCTTTAGGGCCCATGGCAGTTTGGAGTTTGGTTTATGGAGTGTATTTTTAATGAACCATAAAACATTTGTAAACCTGCCAGCCACTGACATGTTGCCAACTTGGAAAGTTTTTGTTCCTCCTTACTTGGATATCTTTAAGCCATTAATTTGAGGTGATATAGTTAACATGGGTCTATGTAGAAGAGAGAAAATGTCTCCTTTTAGTCCACAATAAAATGATAATTTTTATTTGGGGAAAAAAGCAATTGCCTGCATAATTGAAAGACTGCCTATTTAGTAACAGAGGGAGGGAGGGAGAGAGAGAGAGAGATATGAAGCGTAGGCTTTTAAATAAGTTTCTGTGGTTCTGCTTTTACTGTAACTTACATTTCCAGCAAAAGTGATTTCACACATGTAGAAGGTCTCACAGGTCTGAATAAAGTTCTATAATTGTGGGGGGAACGATTTCTGTTATGAAACTGGAAAGTTTATGCCATTGTAAATTATCAGCTTGTTTTCCTGAATATATTAGAGAAAAGTACTTTGATCTATTTCATAATTTTGTGTGTGGGGGAGGGTGAAGAATTGAGCATGTACATAGAAATAGTGATTTCTTGAATACTCTATTCAGTTGTGTTCTTTTAGTAGCTTGAGATTCCTGTGTATTTTAGAATATAATAAAACATAGATGTGAACTGTGAAAAAATTAATACATGGAATTATATATTATCCACACCTTTAGTGTTAATCATTGTATGTATCTTTCTCCCTTCTGTTTTCCTTTCCTGGACTCAATAGGTATTTTCCTGCGTTGGAACAGATCCTCCAAGTATTTGGATGAAGCATATGAAGAAATGGTTAACATCATTGAATATAATAAGGAATTACAAGCAAAAGTAAATCTCCTTAGGAGGCAGTTGGCAGAACTGGAGACTAAGGATGGGATGCAGGAGAGTCCCTGAAAGATGTCCCCACACCTGTGTAAGAACCTTCCCACACCCGTGTCCCACCTCTCTCTCCTTTTGATCTTCAGCTCACTTTTACATAGTAGCCTTGAACTTAGGCTTTAGATGTGAGAACCCTCTAATCTAATGGATTTCTCAATACTTTATGAATGCAGTTTACTATAATTACACGTTTTATGTGGCCTCTTAGGCCTCTTTACTTTGGGAGCAGGAAGGAGGTGCTAGTTATTTTATGTGAACCAGGTGACCTATGTACTACCATTAGTGTTATGCACCATTTCATCATAAGCTCTCTGTGTCCACTTTCCAAACAGTGCTTCAGACCAGTCAAGGTTATGACTAATCTCTTTAGGGGATATGTTAGTTTAAAAGAAAGATCAGATACTTAAACACTTTGAAAATATAAATATTTTTCAAAACTGAAATGGTGGATAAACCAAGAATGTTATGTTTAACATGCCATTTCCAATACCTTTGCCATTCTCTTTAAAATAGTTTTGGACTAACAAAGATGAATTCAGTCTCACTCTGGTTTGTCAGGAGAGGAAATTCTGAATATTTATTCAAGGTAAATTATTTTTACAAGGGCAACAGGTATAGTCAGTCCTCTGCTATTTACCTTATGAAGTAAATTTAACAGTAGACAGTAAAAGTATGTGCAATATAGAAATAAAGTAGGAATTTGTTACTGATATGGTATTGTTACTGTTGAATTGGTTTTTCAGGTTTTTATCATACATATTAAATATGTATCAGATGCTGGATGTAACATTGAACCATCATTTTATAATAGATGTTAATTTGTTATAATTAAGCTACAAATATGGTTTCTTTAAACCAGAGATACACTGCCCTTGTCTGACATTCTCATTGCACTGGTTTATGTATATATGTGTATGTTTTATTGTGTTTTGTTTTATTTTTAAGTATTCTAAGTGTTTACGAATACTAAAATTACAACTTTCATGGTGGTTTGAGCCTTTTGAAAATTTATCTGGGCTCTGCTGATTTGTCCATTATGTGTTAGGCACATGTAATTTAAGTAGAGGTGAAAGTTTATGAACACGATGCAGCTATGTTTTAAACTTCAGATTGAAATGTTTCAATGTTATAGGAAAAGTGATGACTATTTATGCTGAGCTAGTTCATGCCTGAAACTCTAAAAGTTTGCAATTCAGTGCATTCTGTTTCTCTTTTGTGGAATTGCTCATTTTAACAAATATTGTCAATTCCAGTTATTCTTTAAAACGAGTGTTGAAAAATAATCATTAATACCATTTCTACCCCATCTATAATAACCATTTCAGTGTAAAACATACCAAATCTGAACCCTGCTTCAGAGCTATGTATTGAGCTAAAAATACAATTTTTAAAAATTGATTCTATCAGAATCTCTAGCCACATTCAGAAGCTTTAGAAAGTGGCAAATTCTTTGTATCTCCAGTTGCCCAAGTTTTATATTTTTTTCTGTCTCCTCAAACTTGCAGCAAAAGGCTGGACAACAATTCATAGTCAGAACTCTCTTTTGGTAAATGTGCCTGCCTTCTCCTATCAGCTCCGTTTTGTTCTCGACTTATTTTCTTGGCTATAGTTGTGTATCTCGGGCATTAAAGCCCTCACCAAAAGGCTAAGGCAAGGAACAAAGGAGGTGTACTATCCTGTTATATATACCTCTGTGTTGTGTGAAATGTCTATGTTTTTTAAAAGAGGAAAACACCCTAGCTTTTTTATGGCCCCTCAAAATTGCTTGCTGCTTTATTCAGGCAGCTGACTTTTTTGTTTTCTCCTAATTTTGTCTCAAGACTAAATAGGAAGAAGGTGCCCCTTTCTTCTCTGTTAATGGGAAACCTAGACATTTCTTTTTTTTAGTAATTTTTTAAAAGTGGGCCCCCACTAGTGATATTGATTAGCCATAGGGCTTCTATGGGTTTTAACTTTTAGATGGAGTTTTTATTAGGTTTGGTTATGGAGAAATTGTATGCCATTAATTTATACCCACCTTCCTGATGCACATTTTATGTGTGAGCCAGAGTACAATAGCATAGTGGTTTAATTTCTTTTTATTTCTTTTATTGAAATAGCAGTCTTAAGCTGTTTGGAAAAGTTTGCATTTTAGTATTAATTTATAATTAGAGACTAGAGGCCCAGTGCACAGATTAGTGCACAGGTGGAGTCCCTTGGCTGGACTATGGGGATCGGGCCAAAACTGGCTCTTCAACATCCCCCAAAGGGTCCTGGATTGCGAGAGGGCGGTTCTCAGGTGACACAACCCGGAATCAGGCTCCCTCCTCTCTGGTTTCAGGTGTGTCACCCAAGAACCACAGCTGCCAAGTCACCGCAGCTCGGCAGCTTCTGTGTTGAGCATCTGCCCTCTGGTGGTCATTGTGGTCATAGCTACCGGTTGGACGGTCGAACGTTCGGACAGTCACTTAGGCTTTTATATATGTAAGTTGTCCAAATCACAGTTCTGATTATAGCTTGTAAAAACAAACTTTGGTGTAAAAGAGTGCACTTTCAAAGGAGTCATCTAATTATGTGAATATTAAGGTTTTCCCAAACTGAAGAATTCTGTCAAAAACAAGTGCATTAAAAATATAGCAAAGAGCATTGTTAGTAATACTATTAAGTTACCCATCCATTGGATAAGAAGAATACCATATAATGGATATACTCTTGAGAAGATACTTGTTAAACATTAAGTTTGGACAATTGTCTTTGACAAATGTGGCTTTAAAATCTTTAATGAAGAGAATGATGGCAGAAATAGTGAGCAAGCAAATTGGCCCATAGGAGTCAATAAAAATCAAATGAGATAAGTGAATTCTTATATATTAGGCATCTTCCGTATTCATTTGCTGGTTTACATTTTGGGATGCAAAAATTACTCTCCACAAAGATCTTAAAAATACAAAGGATTGCTATCATTCCTGTCAGCATACAAAGATCTTTATATTTAAATTAATGATTTTTTTTTCTTTAAATCAGAAAAACATGGTTGATAATATAAAAATGCTGAAACTTTCCCTGGTTAGACTTTTTGGCAATTAATTGTTTGGTCAGAATTTTTCATTTTGATTTTATTTAATGGTAAGAAAACAAGCAGAAATTAAAATCTAAGAGGTTTAAACAACTTATAAATGTGTTTAATTTCTAAAAAGAATTAAGTCTTTGAAGCAAGATTTTAAGGTGATTTTTAGGAAAATTTTGGAAGACAGTAAACAGTTATTTCAGATCCCATTGGGGAATTTAAAAAACTTTTCTTTGAACTCTGAAAGCTGATTTAAGAGATGATGTGTCATTGCTTTTCATTTTCAAGGATGAAATTTGGTGAGATATAGCCTTTGATTCAGTTAGTACTTATATGAAATTTAAAAATCAGTATCATGGAAAAGATTTGACCAGTGATTGCCTCCTGAAGTAAAAACTAGGGACATTTTGCTATATTTTAAAAATCTGCTTAAAGATATGTCTTGTAGTTAATCTGGTTTCAGGATTAGCTATTTTAATTGTCAGTATTAGCTAGGTTATTAGGTTATCAGGTTCACTTATTATAAGATCTTAACCTGAGTCAAAAGTTTTGGTAATTTATCCATATCCAGATTTAATAAATGAAAAGTGTATGAGGGTGTTATGAGCACTCTTTATCAGAAAGTTATTTCTTGGACCAAAAATAAGCAGTTTTTTAATAGTTGATTCTCTGTTCTGGCAGCTATGAAATTTACGAGAATGAAATTGTTCAGTACATCTGATCCGGGTTTATGTTATACCTCAAGGCAATATAGATGAGTTCTTTATTATTCCTTAGCATGTCAGGTCTTCCCTCCCTCCCAGAGCTGATATCCTAAGTTATTACCAGATAGTGTTTTTATGTTAATTCACCATTGTAACAAAACAAAAAAATTGAAAGACTGATTTCACCATTATTATTTACTCTCAGATGGTATGAAATGCTAATTTTCTGACAATATCAGTTTTCTAAATTTTGTTTTACTGAATAAAACTACTTTTACCTTCACTCAGTCTTTATAATAGAGTGTCCACAGCATCTTCTTCCTTTAAACAAACAGCCCAGAAGAGACCCTCTGAAACTCTATGATTAGGTTGTAGAAAATCTGTACTTCTTATCTAAATTCCCTCTACAAAACCCAAGGTCTTATTTTTAAATGACACTGTGGAACTCTAGCTTGTGCTTAACTTAGTGAAACATTGTGGGGCTCACTGTAGACACTACTTTGTCCTGAAAAATAATTCCTGATGAGAACTTACTGACTTTTAGAGTCATCCTGGTTGATCATCTGTGAGTATACAGATAAACCACATTTGTCTGTCTGTCTGCCCAAAACATTTGTTTCACTTTTACAATGCACATATCTTTGGAGAGGTGGATGATTCTTCACAAACTCAACGTTCTATTGTTTAGAATCCTTATAGCTCTGTCACCATCTACACTAAAAATGTTGTATTTGCACAACTTAGTTATTAAAAAAGAATATGTATTTCTTCAATAGCGGGTATTTGAATGTACTCTTGATATATTTGAATGTGACTCTTCGAATTAACTGCACTATTATTCATGTCTCATACAATAAAATTGCACTGTATGGCAAATGTGTCTATAACGTATGCTTTGCTAAACCTCGGAGTGCTGAAATGTACAGGTTTCTGTATTATGAACCTGTCTATATAGTCATTGGGAAAAATATTGAACTTTCATAAGTCTGTGTAACACTTTAATATTATTTATAATGTTCCCTAGGTGGTAAGTTCACTATGTCCTACAACTGGAATCAATTATCTTGAGTTGGCTGGTTTGTCAAGCTTGGGTTTACTGAACCCAGAAACAGTCTTGTTGAACGTGGTACTGTTATCTTAGTGTGTGATTTCTGTGTGTGGTGTTCTGCCTCAGAGGACTGTTGCACAGATGCTACTGTTTAAATTTCTATAGACAATGGGAATAAAATTTGAATACAATCAAAAACTGGTAAATTAAGTCTATAGACTGACTTTAATTTTTTTCAAATATTTTGAAGGTTGTGGTAGTTTTCAATTAAAATTGCTATTTAAAAAAATTCAGACCCACCAAAAAAGTTGCAAAGCAGTACAGTGGTCTCCCATATACTGTTCATCTAATTTGAATAACTGTTAACATTTTTTCACCTTTGGGTTAATGTGTGTATTAGTATATGTGTGTGTGTGTTATTTTGCTGAAACATTTGAGGGCAAGCTGCAGACTTGATGACTTTTCCACCTAAGAACTTCACAGGTATTAGGAGTATGTATTTACATACTGTTTACTTGGTATGTATTTTTATGAATAAATAATTGAGGGAAAAGGAAAGCTACTCAGAGTAGATTGTCAACTATAAAATGTAGAATGACGAAATTAGAAAGTCACTATTTGGCAATCATCACAGTAATAATTGACTTAGGCAGTCACCATCAGTGGATGTTAAAACTAGTTGGATAAAGCTTGTGAGGAAAAGCATCTAGTCTCAAAGTATTTGTCCATAAAATACTTATTAATTACAAAGGGGAAAGAATAACTTTACAATGAAGGAATCTTGTAGATACCACCTTGTCCAAGCACAATTAGCACCACTAGTAATGGGACAAATCAATATGTGCCTTCTGATATGATTCACTGAGAACACAACATCACTTTTGTGGCATATTTGCAAAGACAAAAATAAATAAATAAAAGCACAATCTGAATCTAATTATGAAGACATATCAGGCAAACTTAAATTGAGGGACATTCTATAAAATACCTGGTCTGTATTCTTTAAAGAACTTATAAAGCTTATAGAAGGAAAACCTTTTTATAAATTTGAAATTATTTCAAACATTTTTTAAAAGCAAAAAGTGAACAGAAAACTGGTGGCATCATACAAAACTATTTAAAATGAGAAACTTCAGCTGATAAAAATTATCCCCTAATAAGTAAATGAAACATTAAAAAAAAAAAAAAGCAAACTGTAACACATTCCAAAAGGAATATTTGCCTTTCAACAAAATTGCAGCCAGCCTGTGGACCAAAGGATCCAGGTTCGAATCCAGTCAAGGGCAGGTACCTTGGTTGCAGGCTCCTCCCCGGCCCAAGCCCTGGTCAGGGTGTGTGCAGGAGGCAACCAATCGATGTGTTTCTCCACATCAATATTTCTCTCCCTCTCTTTTCCACTCCCTCTAAAAAAAAAATCAATGGAAAAATATCCTCAGGTGAGGATTAAAAACAAAAAAACACAACGTCCAGACATGATATGAAAAAAACACCTCAAATGAGAAATTACAAAACTCAGAACAGAAACAGGCTCAAAACACAATAAAATAGGAAGGTACTTGGGAAATGCACTCAGAAAAGAATTTGAAGAGTACAGAAAAAGCAAAGTCATCTTAAAGATGAATTATAAGGTACTCAAGGAAAGCTAAATTCAACTGAAAAATTAATAAAAACATGAAAGGCCAAGAGTGAAAATAATAAGCACAAAGGTCAGAGAGAAAGCGGTCAACATAGAGGACACACAAATAGGAGCCCATCTCTCTATATAAAACCCTAATATGCAAATAGGGCGAACGGCGGAACAACCAGTTGCTATGACGTGTGCTGACCACCAGCAGACGGGAGCGGAACATGGTAGGCGTCAGCAGCAGGTGGTAGAGTGCAGAACGTGACAGGCGTTGGCTGTGGCGGGATGGTGAAGCAGGTGAGCAGGGGCGCCAGTCGCTGTCATTGGGGTGAGCCTCTGGTGGTTACTGAAAATTCTTTGCTCCCCGAGCACCGTGGTCCCACCCGGCGGTCGCACTTGCTGCCTGCGCCAGTGCCAGCCCCGCTCACACCTGCTGCCGGCACCTGGCGCCCGGCCCTGACGGCCCCTCAGGGCTTCTCCACCTCCCTCTGTTTCTGAGGGGCGATCGGAGCTGGCAGCTGCCTCTCGCACCTGCTGCTGGAACCAGCCCCGCTCGCACCAGCAGCCGGTGCCAAACCCACTGCCAGTGCCCGGTGCAGGTTCCAATCACTCCGCCATCAACAGGTGCGAGTGGTGGCTGCCAGCCCCGGCTCCGATCGCCCCTGAGGGCTTCTTCACCTCCCCCAGCTGTCAGCAGGTGCAAGTGGGGCCGGTGCCATCAGTGTGTGGGAGCAGGGCTGCCGGCAGATGGGACCAGGGGCCCGGCTAGGGCACAGAGGATGGGCCGAGACCTGCTCCTGTGCCCACCACAGCCTCGCGGCCCACAGTTCCTTTCAAGGTTCATGAATCCGTGCACTGGGCCCCTAGTGTATGAATAATTGGAATCCCTGAAGAAGAAAAGCAAAATATGAAACAGCTAACAGTTAAACATATCATCTGAGAAAAGTTTCCAGAAATAAAATGTCTGAGTGGACTTGGATACAGATTAGTCAATTCCAAGACATATCTTGGACTTTAAATATGAAGAAAAAAATCCCAAAGCATCCTCTAGGCAAAAAGAGTCACTTAAAGTGAGGTTGTGCCTGGCCAGAGTGGCTCAATTGTCTAGCGTCATCCAGTGCACCAAAAGGTTGCCAGTTGGATTCCTGGTCAGGGCACATACCTGGGTTGCAGGTCGGATCCCTGTTTGGGATGCATGGGGGAAGGCCACCAGTCTCTCTCTCTCTCTCTCTCTCTCTCTCTCTCTCTCTCGCTCTCGCTCTCGCTCTCTCTCTCTCTCTTTTTTTTCT
Organism: Eptesicus fuscus; assembly: GCF_027574615.1. Classification (NCBI taxonomy): domain Eukaryota; kingdom Metazoa; phylum Chordata; class Mammalia; order Chiroptera; family Vespertilionidae; genus Eptesicus; species Eptesicus fuscus. The sequence goes on from NC_072478.1 coordinate 34,165,958, forward strand.
CTCTCTCCCGGGCCCCTCTTCCTCTCTAAGCATGTCCTCGGGTGAGGATAAAATAAAAAAGTGAGGTTGCTATTAGAATTCTCAACAACAAGATATAAAAGAAAGAGAACAGTATTTTTGAGAAATACAAAGAAAAATTGTTAGCCAAGGATTTTATATTCAGCCAATCTGTACTTTAAGAATCAAAGCTGTTGAAAAGGTTTTAAGCATACAAGAACTGGGTAATGCTACAGTCAAGAGTGCTTCCTGAGACATCTGTGAAAGGATGAGTTTCATCCAATTAGGAGATGACTGGAAAAACTATAGCTCAGGGCCTAAAATATATTGTAACTGCAGATCCAAGACTAAGACAAAGTAGAGACAAGGGTGGAAGAACATTATGTAAAAATTATGTATTTTGACAAAGTAGAAACAATGCATTTTTTTAATAAGACAAAAGAGGGAGAAAATAGAATAAGCTATTGACTGTCATTTAATAAAATTCAAAGATATCATTTAAATAAAACAAATTGTAGAACATTGACTTAAGACAAAGGTGCCTATAGTGACCTTCAAAAACAGTATTATAAAGTTATCTCCAGAAAAAATTCAAATCATTTTATACCCAAGAAAATAACTCCAAAGGAATAGCATAAAGAAGTATAGTAAATATAATATAACACACATGGTAAATGTAACAAAACAATGTGATAATTAAAACCAAACATCAGAAATATAAATGTTAATGGGCTTGATTCATTTATTTAAAGAAAAGATCTTCAAATTGGCTTATAAAGCAAAACCCAACTCTATGCTGTATATGAAAATTTTTAAAAAGTCACTCAGAAAAGTTAAAAAAATAAAAAGAATGATGTACCAGTACCAGTCAGGGTTCAATATATTACAAAGCTACAGTAATCAAAACAGTGTGGTACTCACATAAACACAGACATAAAACCAATGGAACAGATTAGAGAGCCCAGAAATAAACCCCCATGTATGTGGTAACAGCCTGGGGTGGGGAGTGAAGGGGTAGAAGGGGTTAATGGAGGGGGAAAGGGGACACATGTAATATTTTCAACAATAAAGATTTAATTAAATAATAAATTACAAAAAAACAACACAAAACTATCTCTGGTTGCACCTGTCTTTATATGTCAATGTATGTCTACCTGCAGAGGATATTATTAGAATTGGTTTGTAAAGAGCTCTCTTTAATTGGCTTAAAGAATTTAAGTGATTATATTAAAATTTTTTCAAATAATAGGAACTAACCCAAATGCTTTCAGGATGACATCAGCTAAGAAAATACTTTATATTAAAGCTGGTTTGAGTTTTGGTTGATTAAATAGGTGTGGATTTAGAATTATAAGCATTAAGTATAACACTTTTATTCTACCTGGGTTTTTTAGTCAAAGAAGATCATGTTATCTCTGTTGCAAAATTTGTGAACAAGAAAAATAACTTGATGTGATAAAATGTTCATAAATAACCTAAATATAATTATTGAAAACAAGTAAATTAAATAGATGTAAATAGAATAACAGTGGGTTTTTTAGGTAAAACTTATTAGCAATAATTATGTGATATGTGTACTTAAATATAGCTCCCAAAAAATAAAATATAATTTTAAAAAAAACACAAAATAAATAGTTTCCCAAAAAATTTTGGTAACTTAAAACCTTAAGAGTTTTGCCATGTTAAGTAGTGAGTCAAGTTAAATTTGTTGAATATATAGATAATTGAATATATACAAATAAGATAAAATATGGTTAATGTAAGAAACAGTCAAACCTGTAAAGAATTTTTGTGAGTTTATTTGGGCCAAACTGGCAACAATTGCCGGCAGCAGTATCTCGACAGATTGAGATAATGCTCTGGAAAATGGGAGTTTTTCACCTTGTTTTATACATATAATCAAAGAGGAGACTGTAAGTGGGTTACCTGAAATCCATTGGTGATAGATTAGGGAGGTGGGAGAAAGCAAAGTGGGGAGGGAACCTCAAGCTTCTTTTACAAGGGTGGGTACGGGATAGTTAGCAGTCGACAATTAACAGGATAACAATTACAATGCAGGAATTTGTGGTCTGCCCTGATGCAAAGGTGGTGCCCTGAGGGGTCTGGAAAAAGGGAAGTTATCCTGACATTCCAAAGGTAGGTTATCATAGATGCAAAACAATAGACTCAGGTAAGGTCAAAGTTGATCTTTGTCTTGGAAGATACCCACCTAGGACATGACTACCCACAACAGACTGCTTTTTAATTTTAAAAATTTTAATTTCAGACTATCCTTGTGGTTACTTTAGGTCTCTGAATTTGCAAGGCTGCCACACAGGCCTTCCCTGAGTTTGTCAAGTTAGCATGTGGCCCCTTTTCATCCACAATACTGAGACATTAATTGTTAATTTCAGAGAAGGAGAGAGAGAGAGAAATAGCAGTGATGACAGAGAACCATTGATTGGTTGCTTCCTGCACAACCGACCCCCACTGGGATTGAGCCCCAAATAGGCCATGTGCTCTGACTTGGAATCGAACCTGTGACCTCCTGATTCATAAGTCGATGTTCAACCTCTGAGCCACACCGGCCATATGTTTTGTTAGAGAGTGGGAATTTTTGAGAATGCTTCCTCCTAGTCTACTTGGCCATAAATCCCAGCTGCAACTAACAAAATAGCCTTACAGGATAAATTATTGTCAGTTTTCTTGAGAACAGGATGCCAGTAAACCTTACAAGATAGATCACTGTCAACTTTCCTGATAATGAGATGCAGTTACTTACTCCACCAGGCGCCAGGACCCTGTAAATTACATGCTGACATTACTTAAGAAAAACTGCTTTGTTTTAAATTGTTTGCTCTGCAAAAGCAGGATGTAGTGAATGGGTTTAAATACGGTCGGACACAAAGAGTTGGGGCTGCTCTCTGGGCTCGCTGCGTGGAGAGAGAGCAGTCAGCCGGCCGGTTATTAAAGGCTCCCTAAATTTTAATTTGGTCTGGACTCCAGTGGTCGTTTACTCGCATTCACTCCACAACAGTTTTGAGCTTTGAATGAGAAGGCTAAAAAGGGCTAATTCCAATTTAACCCTGATATTTGGAGGCTAGTGATCTGAATCCATGCCAGCAAGCTCAGTGTACATTCTTGATAACCTATAATTAAGTCACTGCCTCCTTTCCAGATACTGGTCTTGCAGAACCTGTTACTGTGAGCAGTGCACTCCCCCGGAGGGAGGGTTATTAACAATGGTGCCAGGCCAGACCATCAGATATGTCCTGGAGACCCCCAACACCTGGGGGCCTTCTTGCAAGGCCTGTGAAAAGGACCGGAAGCATAATCCATATTTGTGGGACAAAGACCACAGGGAGATATAAAGGAAAGCCCCATGCATGTTCCTTCACTCAGATTTGGAAGGCTGTTCCCTGAGTCCGCCGGTGTATTAAACAGTGTCCCTCCTCTTCTTTGAAGAATCCTTGGTTTTCTTTGGTCTTCTGCAACAGTTGAGGAAGCATATATTTCTAAAAATTATGAAATAAATTTTCCAGTAAAAAAATCAACAAAAAACACCTATGTTTCTAGAAGTTAGGAAAGTATTCATACATTTTTTACTCTAAAGAATGGTAATTGCTTACTCTTTAGTTGTCATTAGAAATTTAGGTTTCTAAGGGTTAAGAATTCTAATTAATGCCCAATTCAAATGTCTCTCTCACATGAAAGTTTCTCTCTCAATCTCTCCCCCTCCCTTTCACTCTCTTTAAAAATCAATGGAAAAATATCCTTGGCTGAGAATTAACAAAACAAAACAAACAAAAAAGGTACAAGGTATGGAAATGTATTTTTGAGGGAATTAAAAGAAAATAGTTTCTCATAAAACAGTTGCTGAGCAGGGCTAATGAGGACAGGACATTGTAGACATCACTAGTTCACAGTGTCACTAGAAGTCATAGCTGACTCAGTAGCACACACTTTCTTTAACCTACGACACACTGTTCTTGCACCCACGACACTGTTCTTTAACACACACTGTTCTTTTACTTACGACACACTTCCTTCCTTCCTTCTGTTATTTATTTATATTAATACTAGAGGCTGAGTGCACAACATTCGTACACTTGTGGGTGGGGATCCCTCAGCCCGGCCTATGCCCTTTTGCAGTCTGGGACCCCTCCAGGGATATCTTCCTGCCAGCCATGAGCCAGGCTTCTGGCTGAGCCGCGGCATTCCCCCTGTGGGAGCATACTGACCTGTGTTGAGCATCTGCCCCCTGGTGGTCAGTGCACGTCATAGCAACCCAGTCATTTTGCCATTTGGTCGATTTGCATATTAGGGTTTTATTATATAAGATGGCCTGGAGGATACTTATTTTATTTATTATTTGGGTGTGTAATCTGAGAGCCTGTGGGAACCCTAATCAGATACACTAGATGATCAAGGTCAATTTGCCATATGCATGTGTGCAGGCAGGGACGTAACCTATTTATGTTAATGTAGCATGAGCATCAGGAATTGGCACAATGTCTCTTTTGTTTGAGCATGTATATAAGTTGCCACTGACCAGCCAGGTGGATGGGGTCACTTTGAAGAACTACTTTAATGGTTCCTATAGTAGCAATGGCTACTTGGTCTACAATAAAGTCTCTCCCATAAATGTCTATGACTTCTCGTGTCTTCTCCATCTAATACCTGGTGTCCGAAGACCTGTGCTCCCACAGTTGGTGTAGTCGAACAGGATCAAGGACCAGTGCTCCCACAGAGCCAAAATCTCAATCCTGACAATGCAGGGAAAGTCTGAATATTATCACTAACCAGACACCCACTTTGCTGACTTAAGCCAAAAGGATATGAGGAAGGGACACACTGGTTGGCAAGGCTGGAGAACCAGCCTGGAAAGGGGCAGGAACCCAAGGCAGTGGCCAAGGGCAGGACTGACTCTGGAGGGCCTCTGCTGGTAGGGACAGCACATGCTGTCTTTAGGTTCTCTGTCATTCCAATCAGGATTCAAGTCTGGAGGAAGTATCTGCCCTTGGCTGGGCGAGGCAGAAGGCTAATGGTATTCATGCCAGAGTATATCCATGGGGAAGAGAAGAAATAGATGCTAGGTAGCTAGAAACCACCCACCTTTCAGTCCCCTGGAAATCAACCCTCCTCCTTGCCCTGTCCTCAGGAATCAATGTTGAAGCCCAGTTTCTCCCTTTCCCCCACCCCAATCAACCAGACCAGGAGCAATATCAGTGGGTTGTTCCACTTGCAAAATCCCTGCCTGCAACCTCACTCGGAGTAAGTTCAGTGTCATCTCCGACCCCACCACAAAGTTTGAAGAAAACAAAAAGTACTCTCTATGATATGATGTGTATTAGAAAGGGCAGGGACCCAGTACCTGGGTCAGCATTCTGGTCCCCTTGGCCTTGACCAAATATCTTCATGGCTCTGGCTGGGGTGCCTGTTCCACTGTGAAGTGGGTCTAAGTGGCCTTAATAATCTCTCTATGAGGTTACATGATGTCAAAACAAGCAAAAGGAAAATCGTTTGGGCAAAAAATGAAAAAGGTTCGCAAGTCAAATTTATAGAAAAGATTCCTTTATTAACTTTTGGTCGAGAATATGTTTGTATATTTTCAGAAAACAACTCGGAGACCATGTGGATTCCTGCAACAGAGAGGAATTGACAGGAGTGCTCCAGCCATGAAGAAAGAAGAGAAACAGTCCAGAGATGGAAGACGCTGATGATGCCTTGCCATACTAGCAGTCAGCAGGTGTGCATCACTGCAGGTTGCTCAGGACCAAACCAGAGAGGGTCGGACCCTGCATTACCACCATTTGTCCACCATCCAGAACTGAAATATCATTGCTGACATGTACACATAAGGAACTGTTTGACATAGAAATTGGGACTCAAAAGAACTGTTGGCTCAGAAGGAAACTCACTATAGACTGATTCATTTGCCTCTCAGCATAACCATTATTGCTTGTCTCATTTTTGGTTCTTATAAGTGTATTTCTAGTATCACATGAGCTCACTCATCTAGGGGAAATGATAACATAGACTGATGAACAAGAACACATCGATCAGACTGTCAGACCTCAGAGGGAAGGTAGGGGAGGGTGGGGATAAGGGAGATCAACCAAAGGACTTGTGTGCTTGCATATGAGCCTAACCAGTGATCACGGACAACAGGGGGGTCGGGGCATGTGTGGGAAGGGGTTTGGGATGGGAATGGGGGGGGATGAGGACAAATATGTGATACCTTAATCAATAAAGTAATTTAAAAAAACCAATCTGTATGAGGCTACAAGTCTGTAATTAAGATTTCAAAAAAATATATATCCTATACTTCTACTCCCTCCCGTCCCACCCCCTCAATGAGATTCTGATTGATTAGTTCTGAGTGCAGCCTGGGCATTGTGCGGTTCAAAGACTCCCTGGTGACACTAAAATGAAGCGAGGTCTGAGAACCAGTGCCTTAGCTCAGGCTTCTCAAACTTCAGAGCTATCCGCATCACCGGTAGGTCTTGTTCAAACACGGCGCTGGGCCTTGCCCCCGGGAGATTCTGACTCCGTCTGGGGTGGGGCCTCATATTGGCATTTCTAACAAGCTCCCAGGTGATGCAGGTCCCTGGCTTTGGAGGTCAATTTGACAGCTGTTTCTCCTACGTGGGAAACTAAGGTGAAGTGACTCGCTCAAGGTCTCTCCATGCCCTGTCTCCTCACTCCCGTCTCAGGCTTTCCCCTCAATTTTTCCAGCTTTCTCTTCTGCGTCGCATTCTTTCCCGTCCACTGCGGAGCCACCAAAGCCATCCTGAGCGGGTTGGGGTAGGTGTGTGTGTGTGGGGGGGGGAGGGAGGGGCCGCAGAGGGGCCGGTTTTCGTTTAGGGGAAGCTGCCCCACCCTGACGGTGCCCACCGGAGATGGGCAGGCTGGCAGCACCGCTGCGGGAGTCGCTGCGCGCGGTCCCCGAATTCTCCACCAGGTGGGTCCCAGACAGAAGTCGGCGTGAGGCGTGCGCGCGCGGCCAGGAGTCCGTGGGGACCCGCAGGGAGAGGGTTGCTGTCTCCACCCGCGCGCTCCCCCTTCCCCAAGCCCCACCCACAGGTGACCTGGCGCCGACAAAGGGTGACACCAATCCGCGGGTGGGGGGAGGAGGGGGGCCGGGTTTGGGCGCCGCGAGGATAAAGGTGCCGCGCGCCTGGCTCCGGCTAGGGTTTCTGCTCGCTGCGCTTCGGCTCCTCGCCACGTGCTGGCTCCGCGGCGCCGCAAGTCTGGGCTACTTCGTCCGAAGGTCAGTGGGGAGGCGGCCGGTGGTCCCCCTGGTGGCCATCCTGGGGAGCGAAGGCCGACGTCGCGAGGGTCCCCTAGCCCGGCTGTCCGGATCGGTGTAACTATGCGCTCCCGGGGGTGAGCGCGGGTCCCCAGTCGTCGCCGCGGAGCTGGGAGGGAGGTCAGCGCTCGGGTTGGGGGGAGCGCCCGGGCTCTGCAGGGGTCTGAAGGGCGCGACACCCTGTCCCTTCCACTTTGGGGAAGGGCGCCCCTTGTCCCCGTCCCCCCCCGATCCCCTCTTCAGGGATTAGGGGCGGGGGCGCGGCTGTTCTCTTATAAAATCGGTTTATCGGTCATCTCCCCGGAGGGTGGGATCCCACCTTTCCACCGGGAACCTGAACCTGGCTGAAACCGGCCCGAGACCGGCGTGGGGCTCTAGTCTCCGAGGCTTCTGGGGTGCCTCTCCCGGGCAGGTGTGCCAGACCTCCTTCGGAGACTCTCAGTTCCCCCTTAGCGCTCGGGATTCTTTCGGATCACCCTTTGGGAAGAGCTGCTAAATTCTTTCCACAGTCTAATTGGGTGGTCCTATCATTGCCCCTTTTCCAAGGATGGAGAAACTTGAGGTTTGGCATGGTAGTGGACACAGGTTCACACAAGCAAGGGAGTGCGCGCCTGACCTTGAGCCCTCCAGGCAGATCCCCCCCGGAAGCCGGGAGGAAGATGCCCCCTGCGCAACCTACAGAGTGTTTCCTCTTTGTCCTCCTAAGTACCTGATCACATATCTTCTGTGGAGGAGAAGGGAGGGCGTGGCGGAAGGAGGGTTTGAAACTCAATGAAACTGGTTTCCTCCCCTCCTCTCTTGGTAATTAGTGTCTTGCGGATTTAGGGCGGGCCACTTCATCCTGTGAAATGGAGTAAGGATCCCAGCTTCAGGGTTCCTGTGAAAGTTAGGTGAGAGTTCAGGAAGGCAGGTGCTTTTCAACTCCCAGCAGTTACGAGGTGCCTGATTTTGCCTTGGGTTTTCACTATTAAGAAAACACGTGTTATTTAATGAACCGGAAGAGTGAAAGCTGAGACTGCCTTGCAAATGTGTTTGATAAGCATGATTGGTCCTTAAAACAGAATAAGATGTGGGAGAACCCAGGGGATGTGAAGGTGAGCCTGGTCAGCAGTGTCCTTTATTTTTATTGATTTCAGACAGGAAAGGAGAGGGATAGAGAGAGAGATAGAAACATCCCTCATGAGAGAGAATAAAATCCATCAGCTTCCTCCTGCAGTCCCCCTACTGGGGATTGAGCCTGAAACCTGGGCATGTGTCCTGACCAGGAACAAACCTTGACCTCCTGGTTCATAGGTCCATGCTCAACCACTGAGCCACGCCAGCAGGCATCAGTGTCCTTTATTTATTTTTTTAAAATATGTTTTATTGATTTTTTTACAGAGAGGAAGGGAGAGGGAGAGTCAGAAACATCGATGAGAGATAAACATCTATCAGCTGCCTCCTGCACACCCCCTGCTGGGGATGTGCCTGCAATCAAGGTACATGCCCTTGACTGGAATCGAACCTGGGACCTTTCACTTCACAGGCCAATGCTCTATCCACTAAGCCAAACCGGTTAGGGCAGCAGTGTCGTTTAGAAGTGGGAGAGGGCGCTGGTGCCCGGAAGTTGTCATCATCCAATGGCTGTCCTTTTGTGAAATCCGTTTCATTGACTGCGGAGCAGGAACCTCACTTTCGGGGACAAGGAATGGAGTTTGGAGCGGCTGACCATTCCTGGAGACCCCTGAGACTGGGAGAAAAGATAAAGTTAGCTGTTGCCAGTGTGACTCAGGTTGCAGGTTCGATTCCTGGTCAGGGCATATACCTAGGTTGTGGGTTCGATCCCTGGTCGGGGCCTGTACAGGAGGCAACCGATTGAAGTTCATCTCTCCTGTCGATGTTTCTCTTTCTCTCTCTAAATTAATCAATTCACATATCCTCAGGTGAAGTAAAAAAAAAAAAAAAGCAGAAGAGTATTTTTGCCTTACAAATGGAAAAATTTGTAGTTATGGCTGGATTGGCCATTTTGTATCAGAGCCAAACCAATCATCAAAGAATAGCTTTTTAGTGCATGCGTGGCAGCAAACACAAGTAAAGGCCAAAGTAGTCAGTGCAGAATAACTTTTTAATTTCATGGTTTATTCTGGAATAAACTGAGTTGAGTTGGCACTTCTGGTGCAGAAGCAGTGCTGGTTAAAACTACTGGTGCCTTAGCACAAATCAAGGCTGTGGCATCCAACTATACCAGTAGACATGGCGTTCTCTATGTGCTTTCAATTAAAAAAAAAATTGCCAGTTTCCCTTAAGAATGCCCTTTGGGAAACATTAAAAGTGATGAATTGCATTAAATCTTGACCCTTGAGGACATATCTTTTTAGTATGCCATGTGGTGAAATGGATGCACTTGTTCCATATGGCCTACAATGGCTGTCTTTTTTATTTTTATTTTTTATTTATTTATTTATTTTAATATATTTTATTGATTTTTTTACAGAGAGGAAGGGAGAGGGATAGAGAGTTAGAAACATCGATGAGAGAGAAACATCGATCAGCTGCCTCCTGCACACCCCCCACTGGGGATGTGCCCGCAACCAAGGTACATGCCCTTGACCGGAATCGAACCTGACAATGGCTGTCTTGAGGTAAAGCATTTATGATTGGGTTGTGAACTGAACTGGCCACTTCAAAACAATTGTTAGATGACGCCACCCAACCTCCACCCGGAAGTGCTCGGAGGAGCTCCCGGGGACCGGCCTCTGGATCCTGGGCTTGGAGCATTGGGTGCTGCTGCTCCACACTGAGTCGCTGCCGCTGCCGAGACCATGGTGTTCTCCTTCAGCAGCAGCAGGTCATTGTCTTGGAATACAGCGTAAAGCAAAAGTCCATGTTGCCCCAATGCTCAAGTGCAGTCACATCTCCTGTTACTTCCAGCATTTGCTGACTGCAAAGGAAGGGCGCACCTGAACTCTGCTCTGCAGCCTCCGGTACTTGTTACTGCTTTTAGCATTCTCCAGGCTTTTAACCTAGTTTAATTGTGCATGGGGGGGGGGGGGGGGTCTATTAAAACTATATACTTATGTCATCTTCCTCTCTTTCTCTTCAAGTAATGTAACACCAACACCATGTGCTATCGTTGGGAGCTTTTAGATGGGAGCACTTTACAGGGGTAGAGGGCAGTATGAAATTCATTGTGATTGGGAGGGGCTGTGGTGGGGAGGGCCTCGGTCCTTTGGCTGAACGATAAATGCTGCTCATGGAATGACCTTTCTCTGGTGTTATTTACAACTTATTTCCACGAGGCGATGACAGAAGCCCTACCTCTTTAGTAAAATTGACTTGTCTCAGAGTGGGAGGTGGGAGGCCAGGGTAGAAACAGGTTTGGACAGAGGGTTTAGGATGGCCCATGAGAACTTGGACGTTCCTCTTTCTCCGTGATGAACTGGAGCTATAACATGGAGCCTTCATAAAAATGGGATAGTGTGAGGACAGAACTAGTGATGGGTGTAAACTTAGCTTTAATCTGGATTGATTAAGTTTAATAGTGTTAAGTGGCACAACCTTGTAAAAGTGATGCTTTTTGTATTTATCTCTTATGGGCCTCTGGCTGGACTTTGGCTTTGGTGGGGATCAAGGCCAGTTTGTTTATAAATTGAATTAATTCTGATGCTTGAGCCCTGCCTGTCCGTTTGAGCCATAGAGGTCAGTATGCTGTCTATTTGGCATCCCACTAACAATTAAGAGTAGGCTACAGGGGAGATTGTCAATATTTTGTGTGGCAAGAAAAGCCACATTTTGTCTTTGCACTGTGGATGCTGAAATCTTCCTGTGTAACATAGCTACATCTAGATAAATGTGAGTGTTCTCTCTTATTAAAATTATTTTCAATGTCTATAAAAATGCATTCTTCTATAGAATATTTATGACCCACATTGACCCTTGTCTGTAAGATACATATTTTAAATAATATTTGGAAAAAAGCAAATAGTTTTTTTTAAATTCCATGTTGTAATTATAATTTTTAAAAGAATTAAGCATTTCACAGCCAGCCAAGTAATTTGTTTATTTACCCTGAAGTAATACTTATTTTGAGTTGTAGCCCCAGAGTTCAGGTTTCTCCATTGTAGACTCAGTAACTTATTATGTAACAGGACTACTCATTCAAACCACCTGCTTTCCAGTGTGATTCTGAATAGAAGATATATTTTTATTGAAGTGTGTAAGAGAACCCCTGCAGAAAGAAACAAAAGAACAAAGCCTGCAGGCCAGGAGGCATACAAATCCACGTTTTAACCACACCCAGAACCGTATGTGCAGCAATCTTACTCTTGTTCTAGCTCAGCAGCAGTGACCTCCAACAGATCTATCTGTAATAGCACCTTGGGATTGTGGCTAAAACCAGAAGACTTCACTGTTTCTATTTATCTCAAGTTGGGGTATGGGTTGAACTGGAAAATTCCCTGAGGCATAAGTTGGCCAAATTTTGAGACAGAGTATGGGAGACTATTCCAGAAATTAATTGTGTGTGTGTTTGTCCAATGATATTCAGCCTGGAGTTCTATGATTGAAAAATTAATAATAAAGAATATTTTTAAACATTTTTATTGATTTGAGAGAGAGAGAGAGAGAGAGAAATGTCGGTTTATTGTTCCAGTTATTTATGCACTCATTGGTTGATTCTTGTATGTGCCCTGACTGGGGATTGAACCTGCAACCTTGTCTATTGGGATGATGTTCTAACCAACTGAGCGACTTGGCCAAGGCTGGACACTTTTTTTTCTCCAATAGAGAACCATATTTTGCTTCAAAGAATGACAGACAAACTATGGTTATTCATATCTGGAGAACTGGAATACATTTTCTAAAACAACAACAACATGTGAGTCTGTGACTTCAAGGAAAAAACTAATAGTATTTGTTGCCAATTAACTTGTATCTACCACCGTGAGCCTGAGACCTTCTCAGTACTTAGGGATAGCCAGTAGGACTTTGATACTATATAGTGAAGTATGTTAACATTTGGAAGCTCTGCATAAATCCCTGAACCAATATTTTCCAAAAGACCAATGCAGGAAATTACAAAACCATGCAGGGGTAACAAATCAATTCAAAGCATTAAATAGACCAGTGAGTTTTAATATAATGGGGTCTGAAAATTTCATCGATATGGCTTCAGTTCTTCATGGCAACTAATCTTTAAGAAACTACCATGTGTTGAGTTTTGGATATTAAAAACTAGTATCTGGAATGGTCTGAAAAGGCTTTTTAAATAACAAACACTTTTCCCACTATTTTGCTGTGTGATTATGTATTTTCTTCATATATTTCAATCAAAACAACAAACAGATCAAGTCCAAAGACAGATCTTAATATGTTATTTGGAATTAAATTAATTAAGATGTTAAACATTTCTCACCCAGCTGGAGTGGCTCAGTGGTTGAGTGTCGACCTATGAACCAGGAGGTCACGGTTCGATTCCTGGTCAGGGCACATGCTCAGGTTGCAGGCTTGATCCCCAGTGTGGGCTGTGTAGCAGGCAGCCAATTGATGATTCTCTCTCATCATTGATGTTTCTATCTCTCCCTCTCCTTTCCTCTCTGAAATCAATAAAACTATATTAAAAAAACACATTTCTCAGTTTTGCTTTCTTATACAGCAAAATATTCTTATATATAAGCCACATAAACAAAAGCTCTTTATAGCCCAAGATTTTTAAGAGTATAAAGGAGTCCTAAGACCAGGAAACTTGAGAACTGCTGCCTTATACATATTAACTTGAACTTGGCAGTAGCAATATAATCTGGACTTAGAAAAGCTATATGCTGTAGGTGGTTAGAAATGCTTTGTTTTGCTTCTGTTTTTAAAGTCCATGCATTGTTAAAGCAACCCCATAAGAGGGACAGTAGTGCCACTTGGTGGTTAATAATTGGGTCCAGGAGGGGTGGTGGCTGCCATGGGTAAATTCGATAGTGCAATAAAGCACTCCACACCTGTGAGCATCAAATGTTAGCTATTAACAGTAGCAAAATAGGATGAATTAACTCAATTATGAATTGTCCACATTATTAAACTAAAAAGCTTTATATTCAATTAGAAATTTGTACCTCCTTCATGCTTTCAAACCCTTACAGAAGGGAAAGAAGAGATGAATAGAGTTGTACCTATTTCGTATCTTCAGGGTTTGCCTTTCCCTGACTGCAGTCTCCTCAACCTTTAAAAACAAACAAAAAACAAACCTTTTAAATTGTCGCCATTTATTTTGTTTTTGGAATTGAGAACTCTCTTTGAGTTTCAACTGTTCTGGTAGATCTAATTTCTTGGCTTCCTCGTGATCCCCTTGAACTTGCTAAAATAGGTGACTTTGAGAATCAAAGTTCTTACCTGGGCTCAGGTGTCAAGACTGGCTGCAAAACGATCTCCCAAAGGTCTCCTGAGGGATGCTTGAAGAGAAGCTTGGGCCTTTTCTGTAACAGGGCACACCCTGGATGCCTCCCTTCCAATCCTGACCCTGAGCATGGAGCCAGAGATGTGTCAGTGAGGGTTCTCTCCTGCTTGTTTGGGAAAGCTAGCTGGGACCAAGGGCCTTGGGAACTTTGTAGGACTCTATCTGATACTGGGGAACTGGCGGGCCAAGCCACTGATCTGACAGAAGTCCCCGCGCTTCCACCCACCTTATTTCTTTCTTTGTCCTAAAGAACTAAACCTTTTATGGCTCATAAAAGGGTGTTAAAGCATATGTTTTCAGAAGATTGGTTCTCCCCCCCCCCCCCCCCTATAATTTGGACTTTAAGGATTACAAGAAAGCTGCTACCTCTGGCATTTTAATTTAGAATTACTGTTATCTACTCAAGACACTGAGTTGAGTGTGGCAGTAGGCTAAATTCAGATCCTAAACTGGAAATGTCTTCAACTGTGGTTACCTTTTCTCCTTTCATGGTGTATAATAAACAATGGTTGAAATCTGGGTTGTCTCTTTTGAGGGGTAGGGCACCAGAATCGGCTCTGAAGGTTCATCTGCAGGTTCTGCTGGAAGCCTTACAACTGAGGGAAGTAGAGGCCACGGGGCTGTGTGCAAAGTGCAATAGGCCTGACACTAGAGGGTGGGAAGTTTGCAAGTTGTGGGGCTCTGATTTACTCTTGTGACATGCTTACCTGGTTGCTGGGGATGGGATGGGGAAAACGGAAGCCCTGCGTGCATTGTCCAGTCTTAATCCATGTGTGATTGGACCATCTTTTTTTTTTCTTTTTTAATATATATATATTTATTGATTTTAGAAAGGAAGGGAGAGGGAAAGAGATAGAAACATCAATGATGAGAGAGAATCATTGACCCCCTTCTTCCTACATGCTCCCTACTGGGGATTGGGCCTGAAACCCAGGCATGTGCCCTGACCGGGAATTGAACTGTGACCTCCTGGTTCATAGGTCAATGCTCAACCACTGAGCCACTCCAGCAGGGCTAATTGGACCATCTTGACCTCTTGAGGCTAGAACTGATTACATGGTCAGTCAGTGCAAAAGTTGAAGAAGAGGAGGAGCCAGACTGAAATAAAATATGCATGGTCTGGGAAGAAAGTAGAAAATGATTTTTCTAAATGGTTTTTTTCTAAAGTGATGGCATTGAAATGGAAATTAGTCACAGCTTACTGAATATTGCTGGGAGCCATTTTACCCTAACCATCTGGCTTTTCTAGTCTGGTTCATTCAAGATAACATCGGAGTGTTACAGAGCACTATGTTATTGTTATTTTTTAAAGTATATTTTTATTGATTTCAGAGAGGAAGGGAGAAGAAGAGAGAGCTAGAAGCATGAATGATGAGAGAATCATTGATTGGCTGCCTCCTGCATGTCCCAGCTTGTGCCTCGACCAAGAATCAAACCTTGACCTCCTGGTTCATAGGTCGACGCTCCACCACTGAGCCGTGCTGTTTAGGCGGCCCTGTGTTATTTCACCTGGGACCTATTTGTCTCTGTGATGGTGCACAGACAGGTTGATAACAGTTGTAAGTGTTAAAGCCTTCTCTAGGATCCCTTGACTTAGTGTTTCTGGTGTGTATGACCCTGTATATAGTAAGGTCCGCGGTGACATGAGAGCCCAGTTGATGCCAGCATTGTACACTTCCAATTCTAAATCTCCGTCCAGCTTTTGTTTGCCTGCACTTTGCATGAGGAGTGGTTTATCCCCTTTTCACAGGGCTCTGCTCCCAGTGGGCTCTTGACTGGCACACTCAGCAGTCTCTTTAGTTCAATTCATGAATCCAAAACACGGCTTTGCTAGTGAGCTGACAATCTTTTTAAAAAAATTCTTTGTTTTTGAAAGTGTTATATATGCCTCCTTTCCCCCCCGCATCGACCTCTCCCTGCCCGCTCCCTAGTGAGCTGACAATCTTAATGTTAATTCTGGTTAAGGAGTTTGTATTATGAGGGTTTGGGACATATAGGTTCCATAATGAACTCTGCTCCTTTTTTCTTGCAGGGTATTTGAGAAAATGCCGGTCCTTAGGATGCTGCAGAGAGTTGTGGGCCAGATGCTGCAGAGCCCCGCCTGTGGCTATAGAGCAACTGCCCTCTCCGGCCGGGTCCTGGGCACCTCCCCTTGGCAAATTCCAGCAGATGCCAACTTCCACTCTGCTTCTCTATCTGAAACAGACCGGCCACGGGTCCTAATTACAGGTTGAGTTTGTGGCTTGATTATTTTATCTTCTGTGCAGCTTCTGCGTGGTTGTGTATTTGTTTTTGGAATGTTTGACGTGCTATCAGCTAACATTTATTAATCACAGACTACCTCTTCCGCTTTTGACTTCCTCCAGACTATTGCAAATCTCTAATCTTTATTTCATCACTGTTGCCAGCTCTTGTTTTCCCTGCCATAATTTTTGTTGTTAATCCTCACCCAAGGATGTTCTTACCCATTGATTTTCAAAGAGAATGGAAGGGAAGAAGGGATAGGGGAGAAGAGAGAGAGGGAGAGAGAGAGAGAAACATCCATGTGAGAGAGGCACATCGATTGGTTGCCTCTTGCACATGCCCTAACTGGGGCCAGGGATTGAACCTGCAACCCAGGTATGTGCCCTTGACCTGGAATCAAACCCTTCAGTGCATGGGCTGACACTCTAACCATTGAGCTTCACCAGTCAGGGCTCCCTGCTATAATTTTTAATTATCTGAGGGAGGAACTAGGTAGCTGGGGGCCCAAAAGCTGTTGTGGATCTCAGTTCTACTGCCTTATTAGGTGTCTTGGGAGCAAAGGCTCATGGTAGTGTGCAGGATGACAGCATGGATTCTGAAATCAGGAGCATCTTTTCTTGTCGAAATTCCTCAATCTAAACTCGGTGTCATTCATCCCAAGCGGTTACTACATGTTTGTGTGTTGGAGACAGAGAGGGTGAGTTAGGGCCTTCCTGGAGGAGCTCACTCCCATCATCTCATGTTACCATCCATCTCATTGTCACCAGACTTGCTCCCTGATCCTCCTTATCCCTTGTACACCCAGTGCCTGATTTTGTACTTGCCTCACTGCAGACTTCACTCCCACATACTTCCAGCCCATCCAAGCCCAGCTCTGATTTAATTTACATGTTTTATTTCCTTCTTGCCAGGTTTTCTTCCCTTGGCTTTTAGTCATGACTCTTCTCCTGCTGTGAATGGGTTTCAAGTGTTGTGGGTTCCCCTCTGCACTTTCCTCTTTGATTCTCTCAGCTTGTTGTCTGCTGTTTTACTCCCTCCTACGTTCACTAATGAAGCATCTTCCAGGGCCCATGTGAGCATCAGTGGGCCTGGTTTCAGTCCCATGTTAACCTGTGCTTACAAGAAATCCCACTTTCTGTATCTTCCTGCCTCATTCATTTCTCCCAAATGAAATTTATGGTATGTTCCTTCAAATGTGCTCCCAGCCCCACCAACTCTCCCATTTCTATCAGTGACATTTTTAATGCCATTTTATTGATTTTAATACCTTTTTGTTGATTCAGTTATCTGCCCCTTTTTTCAGATAACTTCTTGGTTTGTCCCCCTCTTTCTCCTTTCACATCCCACTCCAGTTATGATGGAGGATGGGGTCCTGGGAAATCCCACCAGAGGCTGAGACAAACTATATATTTGTCTGAGTCGTTAGGCACTTGTAGTAGACAAGCTTCAGAGCGACCGAATAACGAAGGCAAAGCTGGGAACAAACTTCTGGCCCCAGGAGCTAGGAGGTTGTCTGGCTTTCTTGTGATTTTTCTCTTCTTACACCCGTTCTTCCCTCCAGCGACTTTGTGCTGGAGAGAGGTTTGTCTCTGGAACTAATCTTAGCTGTATCAATTTCTGTCTTCACTTGGAGGAGGTAATTCAATTCTATCAGGCCAACCTGGGACTTTATCTAATTAGATAAGATTATAACTATAGCCTTATTCCATTATTCCATTCTGGGAATAATTGCTTTGGTTAGATTTGGATTAAAGTTTTACTTTTCCCCCCCTTTTCTCTAGGGGGTCTTGGCCAGCTTGGAGTGGGGCTTGCTAGCTTGTTAAGGTAAGAGCCCTAAAAGCTGAAATTTGAAATCTGAGTTCTTCAGTATAGGACATTTGTCTTTGGTAGCATTTAACCATTTAATCTTTCCCCTCCCTTCCTATTTTTAAGATGCCATATCTAAAGTGGCTGTTTAGAATATATTTCCTTTGGCCTCTTAATATCATAGACCCTGTGGCAGGTCTTTGGCTCGACATCTCCCACACTGGTCCTTTGCACCCTCTCTTTTCTCACTTAGACAGAGTAAGACACCTAACTCCAAATGAATCACTTGATTTTTAGATGTTTAGGGGCAGAGGGAAGTATGACAAGGAATAGTGTGGGATTTAGAGGGAGTGGGATGAAAAAATAAGAGCAAGAAGAGAAGAATGGGGAGGGTTGAGGTAAAAACTTATGGGTACAGGGAAGAAATTGATGGCAAATATAGGGATGCTAAGTAGGAAGAGAAGATGGGGCTGTGAAAAGGGAGAGGGAGGCCTGAGTGTGGTCAGAACTGAGGGTGTGTGTGTTTGGGAAGAAGAGGGAGAAAAGGCATGGGGAAAAAAAGGGGGATTCAGAGGCTGACCGCAAGTTACAGTTCTTATTTGAAAGACTGTTTCCATAGAACCAATTATATCCTAGCTGTACCAACTCATGTGTATTGATTTTCCCTTTAGGAAACAATTTGGGAAGGACAATGTGATTTTGTCTGACATAAGAAAACCCTCCGACCAGGTGTTCCATAGTGGTGAGAGATCATTGCTTTTGTTTTTATCTTTACTTTCCAAAGTGCACTTAGAGAAGCAGCTCATGGAATCTGTGTGCCACAGCTCTTAACCAGGCATGTGCATTAAAGAAGGAGAAGTATTGAGGCACAGATGTGTCCTTGGTAGTTCTGTAAAATGTCTATAGTCATGCTGCTGCTCATTCAAGTGTGACAAGAATATGAGAGTGCTGAATGTAAAGTAAAGTTTTTGAATAACATCTTTGGCTATCATGTGGAATAGTATCTTTGGAATAAAAACATTGATTACTGTCTTTTTAATATATATGTTTATTGATTTTAGAGAGGAAGGGAGAGGGAGAAAGAGAAATATCAATGATGAGAGAGAATCATTGATCAGCTGCCTCCTGCACGCCCTCTACTGGGGATGGAGTGCGCAACCCGGGCATGTGCCCTGACGGGGAATCTAAATGCAACCTCCTGGTTCATAGGTCGATGTTCAACCACTGAGCCACACCGGCTGGGCAATTCCTGTCTTTATGAGTTTTTAGTTAACTTATTGGCTCAGAGAGCTAGCAAACAAAACTCAAATCTTATAATAAGGAACTTTAAAAATTTGGAGAAATTAATCCTCATATTTCAACATAGACTTGCTCTTAAACTACTGTGTACACACACACACACAAATCTCAAACTCCTCTAACTCCACTAAATCAGAAATGTTTTTATAATGTCTTCTAGTTCTTTCTGGTTCAATACCATCCTTTTGCTGTTTATGGTGGGGAAGAACGGTAATTTGCTATAATGGGAAAATTGGCATTGAATAAAATCAGCTTTACCTCCAAATTAACCGGGTACTATAAATTCATGATTTGTGGTTCTTCTATACTAGTGGTTTTCAACCTTTTACATCTCATTGTACACATTAACTAATTACTAAAATTCTGTGACACTCCAAAATATATATTTTTGCCTATCTGACAAAAAGAATAGGTATAATTTTGGTTCATTCATACCAGATGGCTATTGTTGTGTTGGCTGTTGCACTTTTTAAAAAATATATTTTTATTGATTTCAGAGAGAGGAAGGGAGAGGGGAGAGAGAGAGATAGAAACATCAATAATGAGAGAATCACTGATTGGCTGCCTCCTGCACGGCCCCAACTGGGGATCAAGCTGGTAACCCTGGCATGTGCCCTTGACTGGAATTAAACCTGGGACCCTTCAGTCTGCAGGCTGATGCTCTATCCATTGAGCCAAACTGAATAGGGCCATTTTTTTATTTGACAATCTAAGGGAAAAGAGATCAGTGCCCCAGACTAAATAGTCAGGTATTGCATGTTTTAAAATTTCTTGTGGCATATTGGTTGAAAATCACTGTTCTGTACCACGGTATTTTGTTTTGGTTTTTAAACCCATTTCTCTCTTCCTTTAAAAATATGTAACTTTTAAGCAGAGTGAAATCCCTCTGCATGTAGGGTTGATGTTAACAATGCTGACTGGAGCCAATTGCCTGGTTGTGACCATATTTCTCCGACTTACTCTGTTTGATTCTGGCAAGTTCTTAACCTCTCTGTGCCTCCGTTTCCTCATCAGTAAAATGTATCTACCTCAAAGGCCGTGTGAGAGCTACATATGCAGAAAGCCCTTAGAGCAGTGCCTGCAAGTCTAAGTCCTTAGAAGCATCAGCTGTTGTCAGCTGTGAGGCGGTTGTAGTTGATGATTCTTCCATAAGTAAAATGCCCAATAGGGCCAAAGTGGTTCAGTTACCAAGTTGGTATTAATGGAATTCACAAGTCAAGGGGTGGTGAGGACCATTTAGCTTTTCTTTTCTTTTTTTTAAATATATTTTATTGATTTTTTACAGAGAGGAAGAGAGAGGGATAGAGAGTTAGAAACATTGATGAGAGAGAAACATCAATCAGCTGCCTCTTGCACACCCCCTACTGGGGATGTGCCCGCAACCAAGGTACATGCCCTTGACCGGAATCGAACCCGGGACCCTTGAGTTCGCAGGCCAACACTCTATCCACTGAGCCAAACCGGTTTCGGCGGACCATTTAGCTTTTCAAACCCCAAACTTCTCACTTCTGTGGCTTCACCATGTTCCTTGTAGGCCCATTTATTTATTCCGACATTCTGGATTACAAGAATCTTCGAGAGATAGTGGTAAATCACCGCATCACCTGGTTGATTCACTATAGCGCTTTGCTCAGTGCGGTCGGAGAAGCAAACGTATCCTTGGCAAAAGCAGTAAATATCACTGGTAAGTCTGTGGATCTTGCCCAGTATGACCTGTTTGTCGATTTTCCCAGTTCTTCAGCAAGGGGTTGTTCAGTTGTGATACTGTCTGTTGGTTTCAGGATTGCATAATGTTCTGGACGTTGCCTTGGAACACAATTTGCGATTGTTTGTGCCCAGCACGATCGGAGCTTTCGGACCTACTTCTCCCCGGAACCCAACCCCTGATCTCTGCATTCAGAGACCCAGGACGATCTACGGGGTCTCCAAGGTCCACGCCGAGCTCATGGGAGAAGTACGCATGGCTTGGCAAGATGACTCAGTGTTTTCTTTTTTGTTCTTTTGCTTCAGACACCTGCTGGTTTATCCTTGGAGGGACTTCCCCTCCCCCCATTCTTGCCCCCAGAAATGCTCATAAACTGATTATGTTTGCAAAACGTCATGTACAGATAGCTCCAGAACTCCTCAGCCCTCAGCCATATGGTACCACTCAACACTTCCTAGAGGCCGCTCAAATGGCATTTGCTGCCCTTTTATTTGTTCCGTTCTTCTCCCATTATTGGTAGTTAATGTTGGTAAGTTTAAATAATTTTTTAATCCTCACCTGAGGATATGTTTTTTATTTTATTTTATTTATTCATTTTTAGAGAGAGAGAGAGAGAGAGAGACAGGTAGAGAGAAACAATGATTGGTTGCCTCCTGCAGGGGCCCAACTGGGGATTTTTAAAAAAATACTTTTTTATTGATTTCAGAGAGGAAGGGAGAAAGAGAGAAAGATAGAAACATCAATGATGAGAGAGAATCATTGATTGGCTGCCTCATGCACAAACCTCAGTGATTGAGCCTGCAACCTGGGCATGTGCCCTGGCCAGGAATCGAATCGTGACCTCCTGGTTCATAGGTTGATGCTCAGCCACTGAGCCATGCTGGCTGGGCCTAACTGGGTATGGAAACCACAACCTAGGTATGTGCCCTGATCAGCAATCAAACCCACAACCTTTGGATATATGGGATGATGCTCCAATCAACTGAGCAAACTGCCAGGGCTGGTTTTATTCTTTTGTACTCTTTGTCTTTATAACTCTCTAGCAAATTTTAGTTGGTGTCTGATTTTTCAGCTGATGTCACAGTCGTCGCTCTCCAGTCACCCACTGTCCTCCCCTGTATTCTTTCCAGTGCTGCCGTGCAGGGAACTGTTTATGGAGAATTGTGCAGGGCAATGAGCAGGGACTCCCCCTCTCTGCCCCCGCCCCACACCCAGAGAAAGGGTGGAAATCCCTACTGTGGGCTGAGTTACTATTTACAATGTTGATGTAACCCCAGAATGATGATTTTTTGAAGATAAAAGTTGAAGTTACTTATTAAAGAAAAATGAGAGTCTGTTAGAAATTCTAGAGTCTTCCTTCAGGAGAATTTTAATATAACTGCATGGGATGATATTTCAGAAAAAGGCTGTTATTTCTTTGTATTGCTCTATCTGATTTAAAAGGTTCTTTTTAAACTAAGTTTTCTTTCTTTTGTAGTATTATTATTACCGGTATGGGTTAGATTTCCGATGCCTGAGATATCCCGGCATCATTTCGGCTGACTCCCAACCTGGAGGAGGAACAACCGGTAAGTGTTGCTTCCTATTCTTTCTTATTAAGAAGAAAAAAAGGTGGGTTTTTTTAAAAAATTAATATTTAGAGAGAGAGAGAAAGGAAGAGAGTGAGAGAGGAACATCAGTGTGGGAGAGAAACATAGATCGGCTGCCTCCTGCATGCCTACTACTGGAGACTGAGCCTGCAACCCAGGCATGTGCCCTGATGGGGAATCAGAGAGCTTTTGGTGCATGCGATGACACTCATCCAACTGAGCCACACAGGCCAGAGCTTCTATTTCTTTTGTTTGTAAGATAGGGCATAGTGTGATGGATCTGCTGTCTCTTTAGATGTATGCTGACTGGAGTTTCTGCATCCTCTCCAGGAAGTGCATCTGAGAAGCTCATGGAATACTATTGACTTACACTTGCTAAGGGCAGCTTATGCCGGTGTTGGAAACCCAGCTCAGGATGGGCCACTGGGTGCACAGTGCTGGAATCAAACGGTTAATATTCAAGAACAAATTTGTTACCCACAGTGTAGGAAGACATATTTAAAAAGAACATAAGCATCACCATTATTATTATTAATTTGGATTCAAGCACGCATTATATTTCCTAACTCCTACATTAGAAATCTTTCGCATATGAAGGGTCCTGAGATACACTATAAAAGATACTTGAAAAATCTGAGGGATTTTAAAAGAGGCTTTGGTTTTGGTTACCTTTAAATAGCTTTTGCCTAGTCCTGGCTGGATAGCTCAGTTGGTTGGAGGTTCAATCTCCAGTCAGAGCACATTCCAATGAATGCATGGCTAGGTGGAACAACAAGTCAATATTAACATTATTAATTAATTAAAACACTTTGGCCTTAGTGTGGTGCTTCTCCAAGTATGGGAACCCCTGTGTATCCCTGAGACCCTTTCAAAGGGCCCAAGAGGTCAAAACTATTGTCATATCAATAGTAAGCTGTTATTTGCCCTTTTCACTCTCCTTTCCAAGCGCACTGTGGCGTTTTCCAGAGGCTGCGTGATGTGCGATAGCACAGCAGACTGAATGCAGAAGCAGATAGGGGACAGTGGTCTTCTCTTAACCAGACAATAAAGAGATTTTTCAAAGCATAAAACATGCCATTCTTCTCACTAAATTTTCTTTTGTTTGGAAAATACGTCCTTTTTCATATAAAATATCATACATATGAATTTATAATGGTCTGTTATTGTCATTTTAAAATGTAATATTTAAACATTTTTCTCAGTTAATTCCTGATACAGTAAATCTATACTAATAAAAGGGTAATATGCTAATTAGACCAGGAGACCTTCTGGATGTCCTTTGGACAAAGCCATAGTGGCGGGGCCAAGGCAGAGGCAGTTAAGGGCAATCAGGCTGGCATGGGCAGGCTGTTGGGGGTGATAAGGCCGTTGAGGGGGCAGTTGAGGGCAAGCAGGCCAGCAGGGGGGGCAGTTGGGGGCGAGCAGGCCAGCAGGCAGAGTGGTTAGGGGTGACCAGGCAGGCAGGCAGTTGAGTGGTTAGGAGCCAGTGATCCCAGATTGCAAGAAGGATGTCCGACTTCCGGTTTAGTGATCGGGCCTAAACTGTCAGTTGGACATCCCCCAAGGGGACCTAGATTGGAGAGGGTGCAGGCCGGGCTAAGGGATACCCCCCCCCCCACCCACATGCACAAATTTTGTGTACAGGGCAACTAGTATTAATATAATTCACATGAAAAATACCTCATTGGAGGTCCTCAGTGGTTTTTTTAAAGAGCATAGAGAGGGCCCTGCAGGCATGGCTCAGTGGCTGAGCGTCAACCTATGAACCAGGAGGTCATGGTTCAATTCCCAGTCAAGGCACATGCCTGGGTTGTGGGCTCGATCCCTAGTGTTGGGTGTGCAGGAAGCAGCTGACCAGTGATTCTCTCTCATCATTGATGTTTCTATTCCTCTCTCCCTCTCCCTTCCTCTCTGAAATCAATAAAAATACATTTTTTTAAAAAAAGGGCATAGAGGGGTTCGGAGACTAAGATGTTTGGAAACCACTGCCTTAATCCAAGAGGCTCACTCATGATTTTGTTCTAAGAAGACCCACTGACAGGATTTTCTTTCAGACTATGCAGTCCAGATTTTCCACGATGCTGTAAAGAATGGCAAGTTTGAATGCTACCTGAAACCCAGCACGAGGCTCCCAATGATGTACATTGATGACTGCCTCAGGGCCACTCTGGAAGTCATGGAGGCCCCGGCAGAGTCCCTCTCTATTCGGACTTACAACATCAATGCCATGAGCTTCTGCCCCGAAGAGCTGGCCCAGGAGGTTCTTAAGCACATGCCGGAATTCCAGATCACGTACAACGTGGATTCTGTTCGACAGGCCATAGGTTGGTACATCATTGCAAACCCCTCAAACCAAGGTTAAGCTTCACTCTGCACTGAGTCCCTTGAGGACATAATCCTCGGAGGATAAGTAGAGCATGAAGCCTTCCCGAGGGTCCCGGCACCTTCTGGAGAAGGAGCTGTTGAGCCAAAGCCCACAGAGGCTGCCATTTTGGGAGATGATATCTAAAGTGGGTGGAATAGTTTCATTCCAAATAAACAGCTTGTCAGCATTTCACCATTTTACAGTTTCAACATAAAACAAGCAGACATAGCAGGAAAGGAGCCCTCGGTTTTCAAATGCCATGACCGTGCCACTCTGTGGCCCTGAGCACCTTTGCCTATAAGATTCCTACCTTATGAGTTTGCGTGAGATTTTAATAGTGTGTGGCAATTCACAGTGCCTGACAGTAGACGTGTCATACAGACTTCTAATCTAAGAGAGCGACTGTGTATGCGCATAACAGCTGCTCTGGTCTGCTCAAAGGGGAATTTCAAAGAGGGAATTTCTCTTATGGTATCTTGTATGAGAGACCATTATATAAAGTGTCCTAGACCTTTTTGCAATTCTAGAGCCTGAAAAACTCAAGCTACTCTTCTGTACCTTTTCCTAGCGGATAGTTGGCCGATGAACTTCGATGACAGCAATGCTCGTAAGGACTGGGGATGGAAACATGATTTTGACCTTCCAGAGCTGGTGACGACAATGTTGAGCTTCCACGGTCCCCGTAGTAGAGTTGCCCAAGCTAACTGAAGGACTCAGAAGGAAGAGCTCGTGTATCCTGGACAGCTCTCCAGGGAAGACCGTAATGACCCCAAAGTCATAGACACCAAAGACCTAGAGCATCTAGAGTC
Source organism: Eptesicus fuscus (assembly GCF_027574615.1). Lineage (NCBI taxonomy): Eukaryota > Metazoa > Chordata > Mammalia > Chiroptera > Vespertilionidae > Eptesicus > Eptesicus fuscus. The sequence goes on from NC_072478.1 coordinate 34,191,484, forward strand.
GAGGCCTAATTAAACTAAATTTTAGCAGTTCATATTGAATTGCTGGATGGAGAATTGAGTTGGCTTTCGCATTTTCAAAATGCTGTTCTGGTGGTAGAACTTCTAAATCTTTGCTGTGTGCCTAACTTGTCCAAACACCCATATTACAGAATGAAGACTTAAGTCATAATAATTTCCATGTCCTTAAATAAGATGAAATGACTATTTCTGGGAAGGTGGAAGTTATATGACACTTTGTGTTTAATTAAATTCAATTTAAATATCACTTCTAAGTCTCTATTCTCTTGACTGGAGACCAAAGATGTTATTTTAAAGACTATATATATCAAAGATGATCTCCTATTTAAAAGTACTCTTTATATCCTATCAGAATATAAAACATCTTTGATATGTTTATTAATCCCATGTTTGTAGTATTCAAAAGATTTTACTCCTTCAAAAATTATCACTTCTCATCTATTTTTCTGTAAGAAGGTATATCTGTAGGAAATTAAGGATAGCAAAGACGATGTAACAAGTGAAGGGTAGTGCCTCTCTTATTTTGATTGCCTTCCTGTTAGTGAGCTAAGTGGTAATTAGCAGGAGTATAATTCCCTTACCTGGCAATGTTTATCTCCCCGAGGAGCTTATCTAAATATTCAGGTTTCTGGGCTCACCTCTTCAAGTTGACTCAAATGGGGATGGGCATCTAAGTGCCGCCAGTTGTCCTATTGCAGCTCAGGCCCACTAGTTTATACCAATTCCAAACACTATTTTATGAGAACTTTTTTGTTACAGCCTTTGTTTTATGCACTCTTAGATTGAGGCTTCAGAAGAGCTACTCTGAAGCCGTTCTATATAATAAAACCCTAATGTGCAAAGCAACCAAACGGCAGAACAACCTTGCAGAACGACTGGTCATTATGACGTGCACTGTCCTCCCCCTCACCCCCGCAGAGGGAGGTGACCAGCAGCTGTGATCAGGGGGCGGGGCCGGTCAGCAGGCGGCGCCAGGCCGCCAGCCAGGGCAGGTGCCAGCCAGGGCCCCCCCACCCCTGATCACCCCGCCCACCGGTTGCCCCACAGATGGCCCTGATCGCCGGCCAGGCCTAGGGACCCTACCCTACATATTGGGAACAGTCTCTTAGATTTAAAAGTTAAAACCTGGCAAGGCTACTCTAACACTGAAAAAACAGGATGATGCAGTGATGACATGCATGGACTCTGGCTTGCACATTTTGTGGTCAGCCCTGATTCTGACACTTATAACTGTGTGACAAAGCCAATTACTTAAGTTCTCTCTGCTTCAGTTTTTCCACCCACAAGATGGGGAAAATGGTACTATGCACATAATGCTTTTATGAATATTTGTGTAGGTAATTGGGTTTTGAAGCTCACTTATTTCTTATTCACAGTTTCAAAACAATTCCTAAGCTCTCTTCATTCTTAGTTATCTTAAAGGGACAGAAATTAATTTTTTCCGTCCGTGAGAACGGAAGAAGCAACTTACTTGATTGACCCTTTCCCCTAAACCAGTGGTTCTCAACCTTTCTAATGCTGCGACCCTTTATACAGTTCCTCATGTTGTGGTGACCCCCAACCATAAAGTTATTTTTGTTGCTACTTCATAACTGTAATTTTGCTACTGTTAATGAATCATAATGTAAATATCTGTGTTTTCTGATGGTCTTAGGCAACCCTGCTAGCGGTTCTCAACCTGTGGGTCGCGACCCACAGGTTGAGAACCGCTGATGTAGAGCCTGGAGGTGTGCCCTGACCGGGAATCAAACCATGACCTCCTGGTTCATAGATTGATGCACAACCACTGAGCCACACCAGCTGGGCTGGAGGATTTGTTCTAGAATGGCTATAGGTTTTACAAATCTATAAATGTACCTCCAGAAGAATCTCAAAGAGTAATAAAAGAACAATGAATGCTCTGAATTATATGTATGATTCTTACTCACTGACATCTTTGCATTCTAATTAAGACTAAAATTAGAGTCGTCCTTGCTATCTAAACATGTTTTGTCTGGTGCACATCTTGGGACCCTAGAAGATGACTCCATATCTATAATAATAAAAGCATAATATGCTAATTAGACCAGACGGCCGAACAGCTGAACGACTGTCGGGATGACCTTCAGGATGAAGCCGGGGCTGCAAGGGCCGAGCCCCTTGAATGAATTTCGTGCATCGGGCCTCTAGTTTTACTATAAAAAGCTTTCCTTCTGTTGGGAGACAGGGTTTTTATGGTTAATTTAGAAATGACCTAAAGAAGAGGAAAGTGTGGGGTAACCACAAAAATATTTTTTTAAATTTAAATAAGAAAAGGAAGAATACAAAGGTTGACTTTGCTTGATGTTTTTCATTTGAAGATTTTCACACACCATCAATGTGGTTATTAGTTCTGCTACCATGTTTTCTGTGTGGCGTTGCCATGGTGTGCCTTTGTGTCATTCCACAAACAGCACAGCCTAACGGCTGCCAGGAAGGTATACTGTTTAAAATCGATAAACAGGTCTTGGGCAATGAATATTATTGCACTGCTTTGGACACTTACTGTAGAGGGGGGTGAATGCTTACAGCATTTTTTAAATTCGCTTAGGTCAGATTGACAATTTGTTACTATGTTTTATGATAAGGGCTTGAGTGTTTTCTTTTTAAAGATTTTTAAATTGATTTTTAGAGAGAGAGGAAGAGAGAAGGAGAGAGAAACATCGATTGGCTGCCTCCTGCACTCCCCTTCCTGAAGATCAAGCCCACAGCCTGGGCATGTGCCCTGACTGGGAATCGACCAGCAACCTTTTGGTGCACAGGATGACGCCCAGACAATTGAGCCACATTGATCAGTGCAAGGGCATAAGTGTTTTAAAAAAAACATAATGTTTTTCACTTGAAAAAAATTACCAGGGCATATTTTATATCTTATTGAAGGACTTATTTAGACTTTACTAGACATAAATTTTTATTATTTTAGTATACATAAGAAGAGAAGTAGCCCAGCTGGTGTGGCTCAGCAGTTGAGCATAGACCCATGAATTGAGATCACTGGTTCGATTCCTGGTCAGGGCACATGTCTGGGTTGCAGGTTCGATCTCCAGTAAGGGGTGTGCAGGTTGCAGTTGATTGATGTTTCTATCTTTCTATCCTCCTCCCTTACTCTCTCCCTAAAGTAAATTAAAAAAAGAGAGAGAAGTAGTCTAATGCTCGTTTGGTATAATACCTAAAACTTCAGATCTGACTTTTCTGAACCCTGTTTTTACTCAGTTGTCTCTTTTTATTCCATCAGTGTTATTCTTAGTGTCAATAACTGTGTTGGTGATAGAGCATTTCTTAAAGGAAATCATAAAAACTAAAAATAGTTGGTGCTATAAACCAGCTTTACAATGAGATCGAGTTCATCTACTTTTGACACCTGCTTCAGGAATGTGGCTAAATATATTGGATTCACCCCAAACTTACAACTCTGATCGTAGGGAATAAAAAGCTGACAGCCATCCTGCAGGTGTAGGTACTGGTGTCTCGATGGCACCTGGGTAGGCGATGCCAACATTATGATCACCATCTGGTCAGCGGTGATTATAAGATACTGCCTGATATCAAAGATGTTCAAGTGTGGAAGATACGTGATCTTAGCATAGGTAGTTAGATATGGTTGCATTTGTACCCACTGGAGTCCAAGGAGAGCATCTCCCCTGCCCAGGCTGCCATTTGAAAGCTGAAGACATGAAGCGGTTCGCTCTGCCATAGTTGGCCACTCATTTAGTTGGCTCACGACCTGCCTTTTACATTGCTGGATGGGCTAACAGGTAAGGTGGGCACTAGAAAAGTTGCTAAGGATGGCAGCAAAATGCCAGGATGTGTAAACCCACGGAGGAGGAGAGAAGATCAGATTTAAGCTGACTTGAGAGAGCTTTGGTGAAAGAACAGATTATCCACGGGGAGTTAAATCACATTAGTGTCCCTAATATGATTCATCCCCTTTGTTCTATAAAATTTTAGGTGAAATTTTAATTTTCCACTAATGAAATTGCAGTATTTGGAGTGTCAGTGCTACCACTAAGGCTGGGACTGGCTCATAGGGCATGGGTAGAGTGGGAGGTTGCAGTGTGAGCCTTCAAGCCCTGTGTCTTGAATATACCAGCATCTTCCAAATTAGGAAAGTAAGAGACTGGAATAAGAAAAGAAAGAACTTTCATTATTTGTAGAATAATTTGTTCACAGTATAATGGTCATATATATTAAAGTATTGTCACTAATACTTTAATGTATATCCAAGATACCATAAATATTCCAAAAAGAAAAACGTATACTGCGTAGTTTATTTCACATTAGCTGGTAACCATAGAAGTTGAGGTTCCTACTTTTAAAAAAGATTTTAATTAAAAATCTTCAGATGTTAACTAGACTTATTGTGGTGATCATTTCACAACATACCAATATTGAACCATTACATTGTACACCTGGAACTAATATAATGAATATTATATGTCACTTATACCTCAATTAAAAAAACTTATGCTCATGGTAAAATTCAAGCAACATTAATGGGCAAATACAGTGCAAAGTATGTCTCTCAGTTGCCATCTCTAGAGGCAATGATGGTTGGTTGCATATTCAGCTATTATATATATATATATATATATATATATATATATATATATATATATTACAATGCCTTTTCACTTAGTAACTTAGAAGACTTTTCAATTTGGATCTACCTCATTTATTTTAAAAGTTGCATCACTTTTCATCGTATGAATGTACGAAAATATATTTAGCTGATTTCCTAATGATGGATATTTAGATTCTTTCCAGTCTTTCACTGTTACAAATAATGCTGCAAAGAACATCACTGCAAATATAGTAAACTTTTATTGGCTGAAAGAGCCAAAGTCACTTTCTCAGGTTTATTTGTTTTTTAATTTAGAATTCAGTTTCTTTTTTAAAAAATTTTTATTGATTTTAGAGAGGAAGAGAGAGAGAGAGATTGAAACATCAATGATGAAAAAGAATCATTGATTGGTTGCCTCCTGCACACCCTCTACTAGGGATCGAGCCTGCAACCAGGCATGTGCCCTTGACTGAAATCAAACCCAGGACCTTTCAGTCCACAGGCCAACACTCTATCCACTGAGCCAAACTGGCTAGGGCCCTTTCTCAGATTTTTGAAGGACAGATTTTTTTATATGCAACTAACTAAGCTCTTAAAAGGGAAAATACTCCTTTTTACTACCATAATGGATATAAAGAACTCAAAATAGTACTATTATATTTACCCAAATTTTTTATGAAAAGAGATACATAGAATAAATATCTATGTGTTCATACATTAGAGCATATTTCCTCCCTTCCCTGGTGAGACATTAAGATTCCAATAGAAGATGAGTCAATATTTCCATTCATTCTTTTCCTTTAAGTAAACTAGTATCTAAATACCTTCATTTAAAGAATACTTTCTGTAAAAATATTCAGCACATTCATATTAAAGTAAAATTGTTTGGTTGTCTTGCTGAGGAATATATAATGGCTGAATGTTGGATTTTTATTCAGTGAAATAAGTAGAACACATACATTGCAACAGTTTGAAAATTCCTAGTTTTCTCCTTAAAACATAGAGTTGTTTGGGGAAAAATTTTTGCCATATGCTTTGAAACTACTTTTGCAATGTTTACTACATTCTGGAAATGAACTGCTATGTTGACATTTATTCAGTCTTGAAACAGATGGGATTCTGTTTGAAAGGGAGAAATGAACAATTTTTAAAGAATATTTTTGTTTTAATAAAAGATTTACAATCAGTTCCTGTTAATATTGAGTTTTGATCATATGGTAGTTCATATAATTGTACGGAAACTATTTTTAAGACGTCTGTTCAGTAAAGACAATTTACAATTCCCTGAAAAGACTTATTTGCACTAACAGGCAATGTTCATTATTTTATACTCACTTCAGTAAATGCTTCTATTTTGCTATCATTTCACAACAAATATCAGGGAACCTAAAATTACTTCATAATTTAAAAAAGTGTATCACTTTCACCTCTCTTATACTCAAGATAAATGTCAAAACATTGGTTTTGGTATTTCTCCCCTGTTCACTTAAAAGATGCATGCAGCTAGGCTTGTGTGGCTCAGTGGTTGAGCATCGACCTATGAACCAAGAGGTCATGGTTCGATTCCCAGTCAGGGTACATGTCCGGGTTGCGGGCTCTATCCCTGGTAGGGGGAGTGCAGGAAGAAGTTGATCAATGACTCTCATCATTGATGGTTCTGTCTCTCCATTCTTTGAAATCAATATATATATATTTGTGTGTATATATATATATATATATATATACATATAATATTTTATATATATTTATATATATATTTTTAAAGATATATGCATATTTGTAATCTTGTTTCCTTCACTCTATTAATTTTTGTGTCTGATGTTGTTATTGACTCTAGTGAGGGTAAATGCCTATTTTACTAGATCCCAATATTCTTAAACACTTTTTACTAAAGTAGTACATAATTGGTATACAAATTTATGTGTGCAGATGGACTCATTTTGACAGATATGTACATCTGTGTAACCACCACCTAGCATCAAGATATAGAATGTGTCAGCTCCCATGACCCTCTTTGTCACTACCCATCCAATCCTATAGGTAACCAGCACCCTCACTTCTAACACTATAGATGAGTTTGTTCATTTTCCTGCTGTATAGTAATCCAGTGAATGACAAAACCAACATGGAAAAATACCCATTTTAATTTTGGCGGACATTTGGGTTGCTTCCAGTTTGGTGCTGTTATGAATCGGGGTGCCATGAGCCTTCTTTTACACATCTTTTGGTGAATATAAGTTTGCATTTTTGTTGATTAAAGACCCAGGGCCTATAGCATATGCTGGTTGTAGTGTTCATTCTTACCTAACACTTATCAAGGTGGTTGGAGCACCTCCTTACAGTCTGACAAGGATGGAGGTCTAGGCCCCCAACTTGACATTTGCTGGTGTGGGTATTCCCCGTTTCTTCTGTAGCGCTTGGTTGCAGTAGAGTGGTTATTTCCTCAAAACTTTCTGTCTTGTTAGGTTGCCTCTTCCCTGATTATTTAGCTAGAAAGGGCAGAGTTTGAGTTTGGGGTGGGGGCTTTTTTCTTTCCTGTGCCCATTAGCAATTCCAGATTGCCAGCTTTTCCAGCACCCACTCTGACTGCGATGCATGAAGCAAAAAGAAAACCCAGAGGGCTCATCACCATTTTACTTCAGGTCTTGAGATGCCTCCTCGTCTTCACCTTTTAGTGTCTTCTCATATTTTTTTTATATGTAATATCCAGGGTTTTTAGTATTTAGAGGGAGAGTTAGGGAAACATAAGTCCATTCCATCTTCCTGGAAGTCTTGGACTGCTTTTCAGAAAATGAAAAAGTCATCCCCTTCCACCATCCCTCCCATATCACATGTGTTAATGTGTAATGTAAAAGAAAAATAATAAAATAATATGGGATGGCAAGACTCAACTACAGCAGTGTCTAGAAAAAAAAACACACATTTTATACATAAAGACATGAATAGGTTAAAAGAAAAAGGGAGATACATAAAAAGAAAACACCGAAATCTCTTAAAACTAGAAAAGTTTAGCGAGGTTGCAAGATATAAGATCAATATACAAGAATCAATTGCTTTTCTATACACTGGCAATGAGCATGCCAAAATGAAATGTATACTAAAATAGTATCTTAATAGATGCAAGAAGAGCATTTGCCTAAACCTAACATTCATTCTTCATAAAACTTTTCAATAGTTAGAAATAAATAGGAACTTCCTCAACCTGATAAAGGACATCTATTATTTATTTATTCCACACTGTTCTGGAGGTTCTGGCCTATGCAATACAAGTACAAAAAAGAATAAGATACCCAGATTAGCAGACAGCATAAACAGCTATTTAAAAAATAGAATGCACAAAATAGCTATTTGAACTAGTAAGTGAATGCACAAAATAGCTATTTACAGAATGCACAAAATAGCTATTTGAACTAGTAAGTGATTTTAGGAAGGTTGCAGGATATGAGATTAATCAAGCTGCCTTCTCAATCACTCTGCTCCTAGTTTCACCTTCCTCTAGTAAAAGCTTTGTGCTGGTAAACATATTAAGTCTGTGCCACAGCCCCATCAGAATTCTTCAGTTAACTTCTTACCGCCTGCAGCATGAAATCTAATATCTTTTGCATCTGGGACTCTCCATGTTTTGCTCCTGTCTACTAATCAGCCTCATTTCTTCCCACTAGATCCCTTGCATTCAGCTCAAATAATGCTGACCAATTGGTGGTTCCCAAACATTTCCTGTTCTTTTGCCTCAGAATCTTTATATTGACTTTTTCCTGAAGCATCTTTTCCTGCATTGCCATTCCTACTTCTCTGAGTTTCAGCTTACTCTTCTAGGTCAATGCTTCATTGATTTTTCAAGAAATTAGTGAATTTATTTACTAATTAATTTATTGATGACTGGAGGTACATGTAGTTCACTAGAGGCCTGGTGCACGAATTCGTGCACCAGTGGGGTTCCTCGGCCTGGCCTGCGGGATTGGGCCAAAACTGGCTCTCTGACATCCTCCCCAGGGGTTCTGGATTGCGAAAGGGCACAGGCCAGGCTGAGGGACCCCAGCAGCAAGCTAACCTACCGGTCGGAGCATCTGTACCTTGAAGGTCAGTGCATGTCATAGCAACTGGTTGACTGGTCGACTGTTTGCCCCCTGGTGGTCAGTGCATGTCATAGCAAGTGGATGAGCAGCCTTAGCATATCATTAGCATAATATGCTTTGATTGGTTGAACGGCCAACCGGACAACCGGACACTTAGCATATTAAGGCTTTTATTATATAGGACTAGAGGCCCGTTGCACGAAGAGATTCGTACAACAGGCCTTCCTTCTCTTGGCTTCCAGCACTGGTTTTCCTCCGGCACCTGGGACCCAGGCCTTCGCTCCAGCCGGAGTCTGCCTTCTTTGTCTTTGCTGCAGGCTCCAGCCAGAGTCTGCCGCCTTCATCTTCGCTGCAGACTCAGGACAGAGTTTTCCATCTTTGTCTTCACTGCAGACTCCAGCTGGAGTCTGCCGCCTTCGTCTTCGCTGCAGACTCCAGCTGGAGTCTGCCGTCTTTGTCTTCGCTGCAGACTCCGGAGTCTGCAGTCTTTGTCTTTGCTGCACCGGAGTGCCGCTCCTGTAGATCCCTTCGCTCCCCGCCCTCCCTCTCATAGCAGGCGTCCTGCCCTCCCCGGCCACTCTGCGCCTGGAGCAGCTGGGCGGTCGCCGGCTTTCTCCTTCTAATTTGCATATTCCCTTCTGATTGGCTGGTGGGCGTAGCAGAGTGATGGTTAATTTGCATATTTCTCTTTTATTAGTGTAGATTGCTTATTTATATGCTATGGAGAGGCACTATCTTAGAGTCATATTAATGACTGTCTTCATTTTTGCCAATTTAAGAAGTTATGTGTGGCCATGCGTTTTGCTGTTCTGCTAAAAGACTTGGGTGAGACAGTCTCCCTTATCTACTCCTCCAGTTTTCTCTGTGAAATAGAAAGAAAGCACTTGAGTTAAAGTCATAAAATTAATACGATGCTTGGAGCTATACAAGGAGAACCGGTGACAGAAATAAAACTGCTTGAATATATATATATATAATTTCAGAGAGGAAGGGAGAGGGAAAGAGAGATAGAAACATCAATGATGAGAGAGAATCATTGCTCGGCTGCCTCCTGAATACACCCTACTGGAGATCAGGCCCACAACCCAGCCATGTGCCCTGACCAGGAATCGAACTGTCATCTCCTGGTTCATAAGTCAACACTCAACCACTGAGCCATGCCGGCCAGGTATGGGCTTTTGTTATTTTTCAAGGAAAGACCATTTTCTCCCTAAAGCAGTGATTCTCAGACTTTTGGGGAGCTCTGCAGACCACAAAGCAGGAATCCCCCATTTTCACGGGAACTTTCTCCAAATACTTTCCTAATCCTTTCTTGGTGTCTGATGCTCAAAGGACACAGACTCCCATGTGCCCTTCTTCCTAAGGACTGTCCTCCACATCTGCCTCCACACAGGACCAGAAGCCCTCTTAGGGCTGAGGGTGCTCAGTTCACCCAAAACACATGTATCCATGGCTGACCCAGGTGCCAGGAAAACAAGCGAGCATATGAAAATTGTGTGGGACAATATTTGTTTGAGGATTGCTGCAAGAAAGAAATGAAAGAGTATTATCAAAGCGCAGTGCCCAGAGCAGAATAGAGGCACATAAGTGTTCCTTCTTTTTAAGTCTGGACACTCACCAGCCTCCCAGGATCCAAAAGTGGCATTTCCCTTTTGCCTCTCAAGGAACCTGAGATGGCCAGGATGCAAAGGACAGACTCAGTCGGGGGCCAGAAGCAGCAGAGACTGGAGGCATTTGTTTCTGCCTGACCTCAGCGACAGGTTGTCTTTGCTGCGCTCTTATCTGTGCAGCTCCCTGGAAACAAGTCGATCCGGTTACTAGTTCACTGAGAGCCTTTATCCTTGGCTCCATGCTGACAATCTATCTACCTCCACTGTTTGGGAACAGCTGACTTGTACTTAATGCTGGAGGAATCAAGACACCAGGATTCCTTAAGAAAAGTGGAGGAGCCCGCTCCCCGCTCCCATAGCATCCAGCATGGTGCATAGCCTGGGCTACATCAGGTTATGGCCCAAAGCACTCTGCAGCCAGAAGACTGGATTGCGGCCTTGGCCCCATCACTTGTGACTTACATAACCGAGCAAGTCACTGAAGCAACCTGAGCTGCTTTGCATCACCTATCAACTCTCATGGCCACTGCCACCACAGTTGCCACCTAGCAAATGGTAGTTGAATGTAAGAGTAGAAATATATCATTGAGGATTACACAAGTTCTAGCATTATGAAACAATTAATAAGACACATCAAAAGTAAGGGGAGCCCTGGCCGGGTAGCTCAATTGGTTAGAGCATCTTCCAATACAGCATCTGCCAAGGTTGTGGGTTCAATCCAGCATCTGCCCAGGTCAGGAAACATACAAGACACAACCAATGAATGCATAACTAAGTGGAACAACAAATCAATATTTATTTCTCTCTTTCTTCCTCTCTCTCTCTAAAAATCAACCAATCAATAAAAAGTAAGGGGAAATCTGCAAAATCACAGAAATATTTGGTAATCAGAAATCTGATTGAATAGTAATCCAAAATTATGTAAAAGCTCTCCAAATGAGTAGTTACTCAGCCTGAACAGCACTGAAGTACCTGGACAGGTTTTGTCAGGCCTGCATTTGCAACCATCGGTAATAACTGCACATCCTTTGTCTCTATGTTGGGTTCTTTTGAGGATGAAGCAAATCTGAATCCCCTGACATCTAGATGGTGGCTCACCGTAATCGTTTCCAGGGATAAGGGTTAGGTGCAGAATGAATTCACACAATAAAAGAATTCCTCTTCCAGCATAATGTCCGGGACTTTGTAAATGCTCAACTCAAAGGAAACACAGTGACTCCTGAGACACAATGGAGAGAGCATTTATCTATGTCCTGGCTCCTCTCTACTTTCATTGTTCAATATGAACACCCCAACACAGGTACAGACAGCCCTTTAGCTACGTTTTGGTCCATGGCTATATTAATTATCCACCGATGTGTTACAGATTTAGTGACTTGAAACAATATACATTATCTCACAGCTTCTATGGACTAAGAGTCCAGGTAGAGCTCCTAAGAGGTCCTAAGCGGTCCTCTGCTTAGGATCTCACAGGCAGCAATCAAGGTGTCATCCAGGGCTGTGGTCTCATCCTGAAGCTTGGCTGGGGAACAGTCTGCTTCTCAGCTCCCTCAGGTTGCTTGCAGAATACATATCACTGAGGGCCCTTGCTCCTAGAAGCCACTCCCAGCTCCTCAGGGCTTCTAGAATTTTTTTGCCATATAGGTTTCCCCAACATGGCCACTTATTCCAGCCGGCCAGCAAAGACAATCTCAAGCAAGATGAGGTCTTACAGGACATAACCTAATCAAGAGAGTGACATTCATCCCCTTTGCCATAGTCTCTTGGTTACAGGTAAGGTCTTGCTTACATCCAAGGGGGAGGGGCTTCCCCAAAGAAATTAAGATCAGGAGGCAGGGACTGTGGGACCACCCTAGAGTCTGCCTCTCACAATGGCCAAGTCTGACAGTTGTCCAGCACTCTCTGCCATGCGCAGAACTCACCATGATGTGTTAAAATTATTTACTAAGACCCCAACAGAAAAAGGGAGGACTGTCCATGTTGCTCCCAAAGCCTTTCATGAATTATGATCCCCAGCTGGATTCTCCCCTGGCCAGGCGATCAGGACAGGACCACCTGGAAATGCTCAGCTGACACCCTGACCACCGTTCTTCCTGTATCCCATCGGCCAACTCTGAGGGTGCTTCCCATCTTCCCTTTCATCTCAGGGTTTAACCTAATTACCACTTCTCCCTGCCCCACTCCCCCTCCTCTAGGGTCCCAGAGACTTTTATGCCGGCTTCTCGCCCAATCCTCCAAGGTGCTTTCCACCCTCTGATCCTGTCTGTGCATCAACCAGGCCTTGGGTGAATATAAAACCAAAGCCTCCACTGTACACTAGAGGCTGCATTTTTCAGGGCAAAGGTTCTGGCTTTTATCAGATTCTCAAAGGGGTCCCCCTCTACCCCCAAAGACAAAGAACCATGGTGTTAGGAGACCCTCACCTCTACATTGGAGAGAAAATGCTGACAGCTCATGTTTGGGGGCATGGGCTGGCTTCTCCCGGAGCTGGGCAGTGCTCCATAGCCCCAGCTGTGATCAGCCAGGGAAGCAGGCGGGTGGTGTGCCGTGCCGTGCCTGGAGCAGTGCCCAGGCCCCACTTAGCTTATCAGCTGTTCTGCCCTTGCCTTGAGGCTCAGACCTTGCGAGCTGATAGCATCCTCCCCTCTTGCCAGAGTCAACACTGCCAGGGGCCGTGAAGCTGGCGGACGGACGCTCCTAGAGGGTGTGGGGAGGAGGGGGGATTGAGTGCCATGTGTGTTCAGCAGGTGTTTGGGGCCTTCATCTCTGTAAGCCTCTTTTACTCCTTTCCCCTTCATCCCTCCTCCAAGGCCTTGCAGCGGTCATTTGGGACAGTGGATCCAAGGGTATCATCTCTTCCCTGTCTAGGGCTCTCTGGGATCTGTTGTCGAGTAAGATCCATTATTGGCGCCATGGACATCCGGTCTCACTGGTAGGAACCCTTGCAGGGTCTTGTGTTTCCAGAAACCAGAGCCATGTGCAGGAATGCAGCGCCAGCACCCGGGCAAGAAGCTAGGAACCCATGGTTGGCAAACGTCCCTGGATTGTGACAGGGGCGGGGATGAGATGGCAATTAGCTGAGCATTTGCAGGCTTAGGAATTCCGTGTGATGTCAGGGCCACAGAGGCCTCCGGCGCCGGGCAAGCTCCATGTCACACTGTGGAGACTTGTGAGGATTCCATGCCAGGGTTCCTAGCATGCACCATCGGAGGAAAGAAGCAAGGCCTGCATATGGTTAAGGCTAGAAAGGCATCTGACCAGTGTGTAGACTATGCATTCTGGGAAGCACATCAGGTGGATGGGGAAGTTACCACAGGAGTGATTTATGGCAAAAACATACCGAGGACCTTAGAGACCCGAGAAGCCCTGGCTTCTCATTCCCTGTGAAACTAATTTCACAAGAGGAGAAAAGGAGGCCACTCTGATTGTTGTTGGCAAATGAGACCAAATAACCAGGTTGACATGGGTGGCACCAGTTTGCACTGGAGGGGGGCAGGTGCAATAGTTTCTTGGGGGTCAGATGGAATAGGCAGAGTCCCAGGGAGCAGAGATCAGTGGGTCTCCACCTCTGAACCCTGAACCAGTCTGCTGCTTTGGTTGAGGACTCTGGCTGCACATGTGCCTGTGAGCAGAACAGGTGGGCAGGGACTCAGCCTGGCATTCGCAGACCCTGGTCCGCGTGGGCTGCAAGGACTCTGAGAAGAAGCTTCACCTGTTGCTGTGTCACATCTCATGGTAAGTTGCACTGACACAGAGAAGCGTTCTACTGGGCCTCCGGTCAGGGAACACAGGGGCCAGCGTGATGCACAGTTCAGGCAGAAAGGGAGAGAGCGAGAACGAGAGCGAGAGCGTGCTCACGATACCCTGTCAGAGGCCACACCCTAGAGGGTGGCAAAAGCAGGCAGGGCACTCTCTTGGTGACATGGGGTAGACTTGGGAACCCAGCTTAGAATTCAAATCCACCTCCAGGTCACCTTAAACCCCTAATGATGCTGGACTCCCTCCAGTCACACTTGTCTGTTCATAGTATCCCCAGGCTATTCTGATGGTTTCTATTGATGCCATCTGTCCTTGCCATCAGGACAGACGGCATCACTAGAATGTGTGGGAAACACATGTCCTGAAGGAGGGATGTTAAGACTCTCCACTGGGGTGCTGTGAACACCACACAGGTGTGCAGCGACACTGACGCCCTCGACCCCAGGACCTCAGGGCGTGTGCACTGCCTCAGTGTCAACTGCCATCTCCTGCAGGTGGCACACATATGATCACCTCCTCCGTAGGCCACAGCTGCAAAAGGTGGGGAGACACTGAGACCAGCCTGAGCCGGAAGCCACGCCCCCCAAAAAGAACCCCACCCAGACCCTTAGGAGAAGGGCAATTAGTTGGAGAAAGCTGTGATTGGTCTCTTTCTCGGGCCTGCAGGAATAGCATTTACATGAAAAACAAACACAAAAAACCTTTGCAAAGAGCTGCCGATATTTTGTCCAGAGGAAGATGTGATGTGATGAAGAGTTGGTTAGGAAGGCAGACTCTCAGGCCCCACCCAGGACCTGCTGAGTCAGAATTAACAAGATCCAGATGACCTGTGTGCACTTGACCGCTTTCTAGAAATGCTGCTCTACCAGATGCTAAGTTAGTGATGTGTGCAAAAGCGTGGTCTCGGGAGGAAAAGCATGGCCAACAATGCCACACAACCGTAGTTTCAAATCCTGACTCCGTCACTTCCCCCATATGACCCACCTTCTCTGAGCCTCAGTTTCCTCACCTGCAAAACAAGGACAATCACAGCGCCAACATGATAAGACCAAGAAAGAATTAAGTAGGCTGCTGTATGAGAGTGCCTGGTGCACAGTAGGTGCTTGGTGGTGGGTGAGAATTCTTTTTCTGGAACTTCTTCCTGGGAGATTCATCAGGGTGGGGCTGAGGAAGGGGTGTCTTTAAAGCTCCTAGGTAATTCTAATGCAAGGGCAGGGGTCATTTGCAGAACCTAACACCTAGAATTGTGCCTGGAGAGCACCCTTGTGCCCAGGGGGAGGCTGACGAGTGTTGGAAGATGAACTCCCTGCAGTGGGAAAAACTGTGAACTCCTCATGGCAGTGAGCAATGGGCCAGCCCCTCAGCAGCACGGTGGGAGAGCAGACTTGGGAAGGCACAGTCTGACACCCAGGGCAGTTCATCGGAAGGACAGGGGGAGAGAGAGGAGGAGGCAGCAGGTTTAGTGTAGTCATTTCAGGAGTTTGGCTGGGAAAGGGAAGAGATTTGTGAGAGTAGCGAATCAGAGGGATTTTTAAGAAAGGAGAGAACTGAGACCCTACAGGGGATGGTAACTAAATTAGCATTTATTCAGCACCTACATTTTTCTTCTATAGGTTTACTTAAAAACACAAAACTCTTGGACACTGTATAGTACAGCATACATATAGAGAAGTGCATAAAACAAAAATGTCCAGTTGAACAAATAATCGTGATGCAGAGTCCTGTGCAGCCACCAAGCAGCCGAAGAGGCAGAACCAGGCCCGCACCCAGCACAGGTGTGCAGCGAGGACCCCCTTGCAGGAGGTTGCACATACCGGTGCTACTTTATTTGTGACCTTATTTTACCCAGGAGGACGCAAAGACTCCAGGAGGCATAACCACCTCCCCCAGGGCCACACAGCTTGTGAGCAGCAGAGCCGGAATGAAACCCACTTATGTCTGACTGCAGGGCGGTGTGGGGCTGGGCTCCTTCGAGGGAGGGAGAGGGCAAGACTGGAGGGCCAGATGCTGGAGGAGGGGGGCAGGGAGGGAGTGGGGTTAGCTCTCCTGAGTAGGGGAGGGTGAGAGGAGAGTTAAAGAGCAGTTAGTTTGAAGGGAGGAGGGAGCACACACCCAGAAGGTGTTCATCCTCATCAGGGCTGCTTCCCACCGCTCCCAGACAGTGCCAGGTGGTCAGCCCTCGGAGGGGCTTGTGAGAAGGTACCCCTGAATCTTACTATTAGGCAAAGAGCTTGGGAAGCAGGTCTGGTTTCTGGGCAGTGCAGGGTCACGGAATGAAAGACCCTTCATGCAGGTGGTAGGACTGCCCCGCTCAGTGCCCAGGGCCTGCTGCTCTCGGGGAGTGGGACTGTCTCCAGAGGCAAATGCTCTGCTGGTTGGCCTGAGGGGTCATGCTAGGTTTCAAGTGAGATAAGACCCAAATGGCAGGTCAAGGTGAACCCCGCCAGAAAGTCCTTATTCTGAGGAGGTCACATGGCCAGTATGTAACCTTTGAATGAGGACATTTCTGCTTTTCTGTCAGCAGCTGGGAGTTTCTGAGACCTGTTGATATAGACTTAGAACTTTCAAAGGGTACATGACAAGTGTCACACCTGCCCGTGCCCTCCATCTGCTCAGTTCCCACACCTTCCCAAGTCAACTTTAGTCCTAGTTTCTTATGCTTCTTTCTGGAGCTTTAAAAATGCACATCCAAGCAAATCCCTATTACACATACTGGTTTGCACCTTGCTTCCCATCCTGTCTTGTCCCATGCTCCACCCCCCAACCCCCATTTAAAAAAATTTGGTAAAACACACATAAAACTTATCATCATAACCATTTTAAGTGTACAGTTTAGGGTTGTTAGGTACATTCAATTTTTTTTTGTGTAGCTATCACCACCATCTATTTCCTAGCTTTTTTTGATCTTGCAAGACTGAAACCCCAGCCCTAGAGACTAACTCCCCATTTCTCCCTCCTCCCAGCCACCATTCTAATTTATGTCTCTATGAATCTGACTAGTCTAGGAACCTCATAAGTGAAATCACAGTATTTGTCTTTTTGCATCTGGCTTATTTCACTCTTCGAGTTTCATCTGTGTTGTAGCTGATGTCTGAATTTCCTCCCCTTTTTAAGGTTGAGTTATATTCATTTCTATGAATGGGTCACATTTTGTTTATCCTGTATCTTCAATGGGCTACTTCTACCTTTTGGCTATTGGAAAAAGTACTCCTGTGAACATAGGTGTACAAATATCTGAGTCCCTGCTTTCAATTCTTCTAGCTATATACCCAGAAGTGGGATTTCTGGATCACATGATAGTCCTGTTTTTAATTTTTTGAGGAACCGCCATACATTTTCCATAGCAGCTATACCATTTTACATTCCTACAAGCAATGCACGAATTTCAATTTCTCTACATCCTCTCCAACACTTGCTATTCTCTGTTTATCTGTGATAGACATCCTAATGGGTGTGAGGGGGTATCTCATCATAGTTTGATTTGCGTTTCCCTAATGATTAGTGCTGTGGAGCAGGGGAGCTTACTTGTTTCAGTCATCCATTCAACAAATGTTTATCGGACACCTACAGTGTGCCAGGCACTGTTTTAACTTCTAGGGATACTGCAGAGAGCAAAAAAGATAAAGATCTCGTCTTTCATGGACCTTACACCATGGGGGAAGACACGATCAGGTACAGAGTCATTCTTTTTAAATTGAACAATTTTGGCATTTGAAAGTTATACAAATCTCTGCCACCAGAGGGCACCCCAGTCTCAGTCTGGCTGACACAACTAGAGAAAGCGTTTTAGGGGTTGGTGAGATGGCAGGCAAAGGTTACCCTGTGTGCAAGAGTGCACCTGTAGCGAGCCTCGTGTATCTAACGACATGAAGAATCAGGTTTGTGTTACTCTTTTTGCTCCATAAACACACATAAACAAAATACAACGACAGTATTAATTTTACATGTTATGACATGAGAAAGTTTGGGTGTAGTTCACTAGTTTTTCAAATGAATGTGTGAGAGAATGACACATGAGTATGTCCAAACTTGAAAAGGGATTGAGACACTCAAACCCAAGGGGTGTCCATTCTGTCCTTCATGTTCCTACCTCTTGGTGCATGAGCCTGTCGTCTTGGGAAAGGAATAGTGGCCTCTGCGTTCCTTCCCCTGCCCTCCGTGGGCCGGGGAACTGATGAAGGGCATGGTGCTCATCACAGAGCTTCCCCCCTCTGCACCCCACCCTGCCCCAGAGAACTGTGTGTGATTTGAGGTACATGTGATACTACGTGAAAGAGGCTTTTACAGTGTGTAAGGAAAGACAGAAGGAGACCTGGGACTGTGCTTGCTTGACTTACTAGATTTGGCAGCTATATTGAAACAACCCCAAACTCTAAAATAACGTGACCAGTTCTCAGGTAGCTTGGGGATGTCAAGCTCCAGATTTATGGCCCTGTCAGGAGCAGCATTGTGTTCTGGATTCTGAAGGCCGGGCCTGGTTTAAATTACGCTTTCCTGTTGTGACCCCCTGTGTCCTTGTACTTATCAGAACTGCCTCTGTTTGACTTTGGGAAATACCACGGTGCTTCTCAGAAAACAGAAAACCTAGACAAGGTGCCTCTAACACACACCATTCCGTGAGTCACCAGGAGTGACCCGATGGGATTTTAGTAGGAAGTCACCGTTGGTAGTAGGGCCACACACAGGATCCGAACAGGGTTTCATACTGGTTTTTGAGTTCCTGGAAGGCAAGGACTGAGCCTCATTCATTTCTGAATTCCCAGCTTCTAACAGTGCCTCGTCCGAAAAAATATTTGTTGAGTTGAAATACAAATAAGTAAAGCATAGTTAACCACAACAAATAGGTACAGTCACTCCATCCTTTGAGAAACACATGTAGAATGGTTTGAGCAGGAAAGTAAATGCTACATTACAGTTCTTCTTAGATCTGCTATTGTTCTGTTAGTGATGGTTACTGCTCTTGGTGATTCCAATTCATTTCATTATTATTATTTTTTTTAATATATTTTATTGATTTTTTTACAGAGAGGAAGGGAGAGGGATAGAGAGTTAGAAACATCGATGTGAGAGAAACATCGATCAGCTGCCTCCTGCACACCCCCTACCAGGGATGTGCCCGCAACCAAGGTACATGCCCTTGACCGGAATCGAACCTGGGACCTTTCAGTCCGCAGGCCGATGCTCTATCCACTGAGCCAAACCAATTTTGGCGCAATTCATTTCATAATAACTGAGTTCCTTTTCCCAGGGACAAGAGGATAGGGTGTGAACGAATTTGGAAAGCAAAGTTCCTTGGCACTTGGAC
Source organism: Eptesicus fuscus (assembly GCF_027574615.1). Taxonomy (NCBI): domain Eukaryota; kingdom Metazoa; phylum Chordata; class Mammalia; order Chiroptera; family Vespertilionidae; genus Eptesicus; species Eptesicus fuscus. Next base: position 34,210,831 of record NC_072478.1, read on the forward strand.
TTGAATCACGGGTCTGTCGTTTGATGTGTGATCTTGGAAACATCACTGATTTCTCTGTGTCTCAGTCTCATGTTCTGTAGTAATGGACAAAAATATCTAAGTCAACAGTGGATGTGAGGATTAAATGAGAAACACAAGTGAAGACGTCTGGTTACGATCATACAATCCAACATGGATACCAAAGGCTCACAGATGGTGATTGTAATGGTGTGTAGGCACAGCTGGCTATTGGTTCAGAGAAAAAGCCAACCAAACCTACAGGTAACAACAGACAGGATACTAAGTTTTTAAGGTAGAAGATTAGAGAATTCATTTTAGATTTTTCTTCCTTTTTAATATAAATATTTAAAGCAAATTTTTCTCTAATCATTGCATTAACTGGAATATCATAAATTTTGGTATATCAGAGATCTATTTCAATGGGCTTAAAATATTTTCTAATTTCCTTTTTTATTTCTTCTTTGACTTGTGGGATATTTAGTAGTATTCAGTAGCTATTTAGTAAATTGTTTAATTTTCTAAACTGATCGGGGGATTTTTCAAACAGAGAAAGGAGCGATTAGCATAGGCTCACTTGGCTCCCCTCTCACTCTTCTGGTTTTTCTCTAGGACTTGGAATACCCATGACTTTCTTTCCATCTGCAATCTCTAATGTTTTCTTTTCTGTGTCTGATTTTTTTTTTCTTTAGATCTAGGTGTGATGTTTTCATGCCAAGGACACTTTGAGGTCAGCCATGCCAGGACGGGCCAAGTTTTATTTGCAGGTGACTTGCCTTATTCATTGACCATTAGAAGGGGCAGCACCAGAGACTCAGGCCATGGACTGCCCAGTTCTAGAATGCCTAATTCCGATCCACTCGATCCTAACTGTGGAACAGTGTCATTCTTCCCCAAGACTCCGAGGAGTCACTTTCTGCAGACACCTGAGGTGGCTGACTTAAAACAGTTCTGAGGCTACTCATCCTCCCCACATGTATGAGGGCCCTGGCTGCTCTGGGTACTGAGTTAGGTACTAGGTCTTTAAAGGGGAAACGTCCAGTCTAATCATGGAGTCACAATAAACACAAGAAGAGAGGACCCCAGGAAAGACAGACACAGATGGACAATTCGGAGATGGAAGAGACAAATTGAATTACGTGAGCCACTGTTTTAGAAAGTTGTCCTTCCGGAAGAGAAAGGCAGATTTCAGCTGCAGGCTGAGGACTGGGAGGGCACTGAAACTGAGCGTAGCCAATGAGTGGAATTCTGGAATAGTCCGGGCATTTTCATATGAAAGAACAGGTGATAGAAAGATGTGTTTCTTGCTTTTCAATTGTAATGGGGGGGGGAAATGGCTACACCAATTGTAGCTTTTAATAATGAGAAGAAAAGCACCAAATTAAACAATAGACTAAAAAACATATCCCCCTATTTTCAGGTTAACAGCTATTTTATTTTCTTTATAAAGAATTGCATTTCAGAACTGACATAAAACATGAATTTCCATTTAGACGTCATGAATGAAACACAAGCATTGTGTATATCCTCATTTTCTAGTCATCCTGCTTTCCTGGAGTGGGCACAGTGCTTGGCACGTACTAGGTAGTAAAAAGTATGTGTAGAATTTAATTAAATTATGGGAGAATATTCCAACTGCAGATTTTGTTTTTGAGTGGTGAGAATACCATCTGAATTCTGAAATTTCCAACAAATATGAAAAATGGTGACAATTGGAAACGCCAAGAAAATGCAAATATCAAGGTGTAAATTATTGGTGTTGATAAAAGATTTGACGAAAATCTACATATGAAGAGATTTCTGTTTCTCCCGCAGGGGGCACTTTAGGATTTCCTAAACAACAATGGGTTCTAACAAGTCTGACAAAACCATTTGTTTATAGGGGGAATGTGTTTTCTCAAGCCTCCTTCTCTGCATGGTTGTGGAGGTCGAAGGGGTGTTGGGAAGAGCTGGGATGAGCAGTAAGGAGACCATGGACATTCTCAGCTCTGCATCAACTGGAGAGTGACCTTGGCTGGCCACGTCAGTTCTCAGACCTGCTTCTTTGTCATAGAAAAAAAAATCTGATTGTTAAAGCCCTCCGACTCTGAGAGCATACGACGTGCCACACCTCAGCAGCTTGGGGTCAATATGAGGTCATGGCTCCTTTAATATTTTCTCTGACATAATTCTAAGCAGCATTTTACCATGGCAAGCCTGTCTCTCCTCCTTCTTCCCCGAGACCCACCACTTCCCCTGGCTGACCTTTGCACTCTGCTTTGCCCCTTGAAGTGGAGGCCGTCACCTCCTCTAAGCCGGGCTCCCAGTGTCACAGTCCAGCAGGTCCGGGATGGCATCCATCAACCATCCTTTCCGGGAAGGAGTCAGGCGGGTCCGGTCCGGCATTAGAGGTGCTTCTGAGATGCTTTGACTCTGTAAAGGAGTTGAGATCTCTTTCTTCATGAAGGCTTCTTGGCCTGGCCCCAATTTGCCCGCCCGTGCCCAGCCATCGGGAGGGCAGGCTTTGTCGGTGCCAGCAGTCCTGGCTCATCCTGCCCCAGGAGAAGAGTTGCTGACTTGCCTTTATCTACTTCCCTGAAAAGGATCACTCAGGCAGTTTTTCCCAGGGAGACTCACTGTCTCCTCTGCTAGAAATAGAAACGGCTGGAAACTTTTAACAAAACTTGCTCTTAGAAAACCCAGTTCCACCTCCTGGGGTGTCCTGCAACATTTTTATGATGGTTCATTCAGTCTTTTGTGGGGAGAGAGAAGAGAGAGAGAGAGAGAAAGAGAGAGAGAGAGAATGCAACTTTAAGCTGCGTGGGGATACAGGAGATGACATCTGTGTCCCTTTGTCTCCCATAGGAAACAAGGCAATAGGGACCTCCTCCCTCCCTGCATCCAGCCCCTAGGTTCTTCCAGGGTTTCCATGCGCCCCTCCCTCTGTGGCCTGAGCTCTGGCCGTTCCCAGAAGGGTCCCCCGCAGGAGGCGGCCTGCCAAGGGCCAGGCAGAAGGAGAGCAGGCACTGAGACCCACAGGCTTGGCTCCAGCTGGGGGTGGCTCGCACGAGCTGTGGGGTGGCTGGCAGTCCTGTGGCTGCCTGGCCTTGGATCTTCTCCTGCCCTCCCGAGTCTCAAACTCAGAAACTGTAACGCCTGGGTCTTGTTTTAAGAACTGACCAGGACATTCTAAAAAATAGCTGGGGACACAGTGCAGGAAGGGAAGGCGATTTTACTGGTATGTTCTCTGATTTGGTGCCAACTCGGCCCCTTTTGCTCTTTCTTGCGCCTTCTTTCTTTCTTGGCTTCCTCCCCTTCTCCTCTCCTCCTTCTCCCCTCTTCTTCCTTCCCCACCTTCTGGTTTCTGCTCTGAGGTTGGGGGGTTGCAGAGCCAGGGCAGCTGGCAGGAATGCTAGGCCTTTTATTCAAAGACTAAAGCGCGGCGGGGGACCTCTGGTGGCCACAGAGGAGAGATTTGGCTGAGGAAGTGCCTGCATCTCAGAAGAAGCAGCCATCTCCTGGTCTGGCCCAGCCTTGGGTCTAGCAGCAGAGCCAAACCCAGCCCGTGGCTCTGCAGGCAAAGGCCAGGTCTCCACGCATTTCATGTTGCTCTCTGTCAGTAGAGAGGTTTGTGTGTATCCCCCCAACACATTTGCATGCCATATGATATATCACTGTACCAGCACATTATGCACATTTAAAGCAAATTAAAAGCAGAAAGGAAGACATTAAAACTATGAATAGTTCTCTTGTCTTCTCACATGCCACTGCACAGCCTGGACACTCCCAGGTGCCTATCAGAGTCCGCTGGCCAAGTTGTCTCTAGGGCTACAGGCCTATGGGTTTTGCAGGCCATGCCCGGTGAGGTGGGGCAGAATGGTGGGTGATCATTAATAAACTGTTCATAAACATTCCAGTTCTCCTCTGCTCCTGGGCACGTGGTCAGCTTGCACTTGCTTACCCTTGGAGGTTCGGTGACTTACTTTGGCCAAAGAAATGCGAGCAGAAGTGATATGAGTCACTTCCAGGTGGATGCTTTTCAGAGCCAGGGCTGGAGAAAGACGGAGGCTGTCTGCTCAGGCTGCCACACCGAGTCCCCCACACTAGTGGCTTCCGTAACAGATGCATCTTCTCACAGTTCTGGAGGCCGGAAGTCTGAGACCAGGGTGTCAGCTGGGTTGGTTTCTCCCGAGGCCTCCCTCCTTGGCTTGTAGGTGGCTGTCTTCTCCCCGGGTCTTCATTGGGTCTTCCCTCTCTGTGTGTGTCTGTGTCCTAATCTCTTCTTAGAAGGATGTTGGTCCTATTGGATTAGGGCCCACCCACATGACTTCGTTTTACCTTAATTACCTCGTTAAAGGACCGATCTCTAAAGTCACATTCTGAAGCATGGGGGGCTAGGGCTTCAAGATATACATTTTGAGGAGACACAGTTCAGTCTGGGACAGCGTGTGAAGGTGTCATTTCCCAGCGGCAGCGGCAGCGGCAGCGGCAGCGGCAGGCAGAGGTGCAGACCGGACGTCGAGGTGTCTGGAGAATCACCGGGGTAGGTGGTGCGGGAAGCTCCAAAAGGCGCCTGCTGAGTTTGCTGAAATCCAGGTGGTTTCAGGTGAGTCCTGTGAGTCATCTCTCCTAGCAGACACTTCCCTGACTCTGCCAATCCTTCTGTAAACCCCTAGTCCCCTGTTTCCGGTCCTTCCCCTCCACAGTGCTGAAAGCCGCTTTCCGGACCAAACCCCGACCCGTGCAGATGGGGCAGGGTTGAGAGGTTTTGTCCTGCGATGCCCCAAACAGGGCACCCCTTCCAGGTAAGGCTCACAGGGCAGTGGGTGGCGTCCCTCGGGTGCTGGCCAGCGGACCTGGAGGTGAGTCTCCGGGAGACTTAACCTTGGGACTTTGGGAAGTTGTCCTTCCTCCGAGCTCCTGTTGTCCCTGTGAGGAGAAGGGGTAGGAAGAAGGGTGCTCGGGGGCTCCCTGTTCGACAAAATGGTGTAGGAAATCCGCACAGTCCTGCAAAGCGGAGCCACGCCTTTGGGGTTTAGTCCCCAGGGAATGTCCACACCCTCCTGGTGCCCATCCCTGCTGGTCGGGACGTGTCTGCAGAGAACTTATCTCCTTGCAGGGAGCAGTGGGCGACTGCTTTCCAGAGCCCTCAAGCGTTTGAGGTTTCTCTTCCTGCATCAGTTTCCTTTGCAGACCGCCTAGCTGTCTCCATCGCTGTTTGCTCTGAGCCTGTGAACAGGGCATTTAAAAATAGCCAAGCCTGAAAGCTGCTGTGGGCCTGAGCGGTTCCGTCAGATGGGGCCCGCGGCCCTGCTAGGCCTGTTTGTGCTGGCAGGGCCCCTTCGCCGCACCATGGTCTCTCCCACCCCCCTTCCTTCCCCCACACAGGCCACAGCCTTCTCCTTCCCCAGGCGGCAAGACCACAGGGCGCTGACACAGAGTCAGGAAGGGCCCGGGACATCTGCCCCTGCTGGGAAGCCCCAGGGAATGATGTCAACAGAGTTCAAAACCCCCTTTCAAAATAAGGTTGATAAGATCTATGGGAGGCTCTGGGAGCCACCATTTTGACTGGTCACCCGTCCTCGAGGCACACACTTAGGTCATAGGGCGGCTAATGCAGCATCAGGCTGTGTCTGTGAAATAAGCCTCTCCCTCCCGGATATGTCACCGCCACCCCCCCCCCCCCCCCACACACACTCTGATCATCATCTTCCCCTTCCATTCAGTGTCCTTTTCTCTGCCAGTACCCTCACCCAGCAATGCCCAGATGGCCCTGTGACCTCCAGCCAGGGACCCCAGCACTCCAGCCCGGCCATCCCTCTCTCCCAACCCCCCCCTCCCCCGTCCCCATGTCCCCTCTTCCCTCCTTACTCGGCTTGGATTCCTTGGTCCAACACTGCGATGGCTCCTTTGCAGAAACAGTTCAAAGTTTGCCTTCCCTGTCCTTGCGCGTCCCTGCCGGGCACATCCCTCTGCTGTCCACCTGGTCTGAGTCTGCACTGAGACAGCTAACCATGGCTGGAGAGAGAACTCTCTCACCCACGCTCCGGGGCTTGGGCTTGGCTTCACAGAGGACCACAAGCCTCAAACAGGCAGCCCACACTGGAGGAGGAGGATTCACTTACGCTTCCCTAAGAAATTAACGTGTTCATTTTCTGAGATAATTATTTCCAACTTCTTTCTCCTCAAGCCTCTGACATTCCATCTGCTCCAAGCCACTTTCCCATTTCACAGAGAACATAAGAAGGACTCAATGCACAGATGAGGACATGCATATATGGGGCGGTGAGGGCCTGGGGTGGGGGCAGGCTGAAGGGGTCAATGGCGGGGGGAGAGGGACATATACTTTTAACAATAATTATTTAAATACATAAATTTTAAAAAAGAATTAATAACAACAACAACAAAGAAGGATCCAATGGGACTCTCCTCCTCTTCCCAGCAGAGGTTTCCCTAGTCCAAGCATCTGCATCCAGGCCCCTGCCTTCTCTCCTGCTACAGCGGGTGACGCGTCCGTGCTCCTCACCAGCTCAGCCTCCCACTCATACTCCATCTCCTGCCTTCTCTCCTCCTTAAGAACGTCACTGCTGGTTGCCAGAGGGGAGGGGCTTCGGGAATGGGTGAAGAGGTGAAGGGCTTAAGAAGTACAAATTGGCAGTTACAAAACAGTCATGGGGAGGTGACTATAGGGAATACAGTCAATGACATTGTGATAACTCTCTGTGGTACCAGGTGGGTGCGGAAATATCAAGGGAACACTTTGTAAAGTATAGGACTATCTAACCACTATGCTCTATACCTGAAACTAATACCAAATAATATTGACTGCAAACTGTAATTGAAAAATAAGGTTAAAGAAAAAAGAACTCCACTGCTGTAATTACCTTCTTTCTCGTGCACCATCAATTTCCCCCTCTCCGGCGGATTATTCCCACTGACAGATCTCAGGTGCCAACACTCTTATTGCACTATTTTATTGTTATGCATTGTTAATAAACAATGGTACTATTTTAGACATTTATTTTATTATAGATTGTTACAAAAGAACAACCCAAAAATCGTTGTCTTGGCTGTATGCCTTTGTCCAGCTCCTATTCTCTGCTCCTTGGGTAGCAAACTGCCTTGAAAGACTGTCTCTCTTCTCGGCGCCCACTTCCTCTCCCATGTTCTCCTCAACCCACACAACGGACTTGGTGCTTGCCCCTGCACTGAAATGCCTATCACACCGTAATAAATGACTCAAGACCTCCATCTTGCCAAAACCTCTGTTTATCTCTCCAATTCTTCCTCGATTTATCAGCAGCATTTGATATTGATGACACTCACCTTCTTGAAACATCGTCTTCTTTAAGGCTCATCTCAGTTTCCTTCTACTGGGTGAGCTGTTCTTTGTAAGTCTCCTGCCTGCTCCTCCTCCATCAGGCCTCTAGCAAGGCCCCAAGATGCTGTTCTCAGCCCCCCTTTTCTTATGTCTACATTCTCTTTTTAGAGTTTATCCAAGTATGGTGCTTTTAATCGTATCCAGACATCCAAATCCAGACTCCGAAATGTTTGTCTCCAACGTTGGCCTTCACCTGAAGTCCAAGTCCTTATATCACCACCTGCTCCCTCCCTGCTTGGATGTCTAATCGACATTTCAATATAACGCGGCTGAAACAGAACTATCCATGCCGCCCATCTACCCATAGGCATGGTCCCCTCAAACTTTCTCCATCTCGGTGAATGGCTAGAGGGCTGTCGTTAATTCCTCTGTTTCCCTCACATTCCACACCAAGCTAGCAGTGTGTCCTGGTGGCTTTACCTCCAAAGCATGTCCCAAAGTAAACCCCGAATGAGACCACCTGTCACACCTCCACAGCTGCTGAGTCCCTGTCACTGTCATGTCCACTGTAACCACCTCCTAATTCTTCTTCTGGACTCCACCTCTGCCCCACTCCCCTTACTTTCTGCGTAGATCTTGCAAACATTTAAATCAGATCATATAGCACCTCCCCGCTCAAAAACCTCAAATCACTTCTCGCACAACCCACACAAAACCCTGACGTTTCACTCAGAGCATGAGGCTGATGTGATGGCCTGCCAGTCGTGGCCGCTCACCTCCCAGCACAGCCTGCACCCCAGCTGCACTGCAGACCACGCTCCTTCCTGCCTCAGGATCCGACTCTCTGTTTTCTACCCAGAATCCTCTCTCTCCCCACCTCTGCATGGTGGCCTTTGCAGCTGAAAGAGCACCTTCTCAGCAAAGTCTTCCCTGACCACGTGGGAAAAGCAGCCCTGCCCACATTGTCATCACATTTTATCTTCTCTGTGGCACAAAATTGCTTAATTTATTTGGAGGCCAAATTAGAGACATTTCCCTTTGGGATGAAAAAGGTGCACGTGTGGTCCCATCTGGAGGGGTGGGAAGGCCCTATGGCTTCTTGAGTGCCCTCTGAACCCCATGGCCAATGGCGATGCCAGGTTTCCAAGCGCCCATGCTGCCCCTCAGCCCACAACCCATCCTGTGCGCTCTCTGTGGGAAACAGATCTAGACACCCATGTTGTAGGCAGGGGATTAACCTCAGGGGACTGCAGATTGCTTCTTTTGGGCTGTTCTTTCCACAAAATGGGATTACTAACACCTTTGCGGACCCTCTGACGTGGGCCTCTCCTGAGACCCCTGAGATAGCAGTGATTCAAACAATGTCTCCCCTTGCCCACTCCATCCTTTGGAAGGTTTCTTCATGGTCTGTGGACCACCTGTGCCAGTCTCCTGGGGCATTTGTTGAAAACAGGTCCCTAGGCCCCATTTTGGAGCTGCACAGCTGCATCCCTGCAGAGGAGCCCAGGAATTTCCCTGGGAATATGCATTTGCAACGGGTCCTCTGGGTGATCCTCGTGCACGCTTAATTTTGAGGACTGCTGCTTTAAGCGGTTGCAAAAGTTTAAGGCACAGTTCTCAGAGCATGGCAACGCTAACCTCCACACTTCAGAGATGGAAGTGGGATTTGAAATGCATGTCCTGTGGTTCCATGTTCAGTCATTGCTATAATCTGACCCAGTTACTCTGAATTCAATCAGAGTCACCCCTGGAAGGGACCACTGTGTGAGAGCATGGTGCTGGCCTTGGTGCAATTCAGGATAATGTCTGCATCTCCTAATTCCACCCCTTGAGCTCACTTAGCCCACCCTGGGAAGCTCCTGACTGCAACCACCAAGAAGCAGCCCCTTGGGGGAAGGCACCATAGAGGAAAAGAGGGATTAGGCTGAATCTCTTTCTCCATTCAATGGTTGATTGTTCAAACCTTTCTCTCCTCATTTTCTTCTCTCTCTCTCTCTCTCCCTCTCCTCTCAATTAAGTGTTTGACCCTGTGCTTTAACAGAAAATATATATTTCTTCTTTTGAAATATTTTTATTTCACTTTTTCTAACAGCAATATAGAAACAAATAATTGTAAAAAATAAAATTATAAATTGTCCATCAATTAGGTAATAGCACTTGGTATTGCTACGAGGAGGAGACCTGGGCTGGGTCAGGCCGTCTCAAGCCTGCCCAGGCTCTCCAGGCCTCTGTGATCACTGCTGAGCCCATGAAGGCATCAGATGTTCCCGCACACGAAGTGTCAATGGAGACTTCGAGTTTACACCCAGGGGTCCTTGGGGACGGCAAGGAGATGGGTAGATAATGAGTAAAACTGCAAACAGTATTGTATACACATGGTAAGCGAGAAGGTTGCTCTGGGGAGCTGGCATCTATGGACCCACGCAAGGCAGGGACTTCACAAAGCTGAATGGACTTGGTTAGTTATTTGTGTTCACTGTGGGAGTAAGGGAAGTCACAGACACTGGACAACAAGAAAACACACCTGTACTTTCCCCTCCACCTCTCTTCTCTAATCATCTCTTCTTTCTCCTTCCTTATCCCCAAATATTAAGTTCTCTTGGGGTGAACTAAACAAAATAGCCAAAATACCTAACCTATCCAAAAAAGTGTGTCTTGAGCGCAGTTTCCTCTCATGAAACAACAACAACAACAAAAAAGTAGGCTGAGCAACTAAATTGCCCAGTTGATTCCAATTCAATTGGGTTGACGAAATTCAACGACATCATTCAACTTCAGTTGATTCCAGCTTTTTCAGTTACTGTGATGACAGATTTTTAGAAATAAAAAATCAGTTTGGCTCCTTTTTTTTTAGAATACGGAATGAGCTCTCCTGTGTGAGTAGGTGTATGTGTGTGTCTCTATGGGTTGTGTGGTGTGGTGGGTGTGCGCAGGCCCTCCTGACACCCATGACCTCAGGACTTGTCTGGGAGAAGCCTGGCAGGAAGGCCTCTGCAGGACTTGGCAGTGCTTGGACGTATTCCTGGGGAGAGGTATCACTGAGTGGAGAAAATTTCCCTCCTTTCCTGCCTGTGGGGGGAGGGGGGCTGGCCTTCTTCCGTGGTTGCCATAAACCAGTCCTCTGGGCTTCAGACTTTTGTTACTGCTCAGAGTTGGGCCAAAACAAATCCAGCTATGTGGTTACAACTTCTCTGAAGGAAGCATAAACCCTCTGGCTCTTTGAAATCACAGACCAACCTTCTTTTCTGTCTAATGAGGGACCATTCATTGGCATCTTCCTACTCCTGGCCACAAAGGAAAAGCAACCTTTTCCTAATATGGATCCTGGTGTGTGTGTGTGTGTGTGTGTGTGTGTGTGTGTGTGTGTGTGTACGTGCACACGTGTGTATGGGCCCCAATGAGATTACACAGGAAGACAAAACATGAACGTCAGAGCAGCAGGACATCTTACTTCGACTATGGATGCGTGATTGGTAATATGTGTTCTATGGGCCTGCTGTCCAGACATTGCTCTGAGTTTGACCCAAAGATTCTGAATTACACAGTGACCCAAAGATTCTGAATTACACACAATCTTTGACCCAAAGATTCTGAATTACACACAAGGTGCACGTGAGGGCTGAGTGAGGTGGAGAGTAGAGAGGCTGGCAGTTTGTAGGTTTGGCAAAGCATTTAGGACCATCTTTGGAGTTCAAGTTCATTGATACATTATCTGTCTAGGCATTATCGATAATGATTTAACACATCAATATGGTATAGCCACTCATGAGCTGTCACCTGAGGGAAGTCATTTTCTCCTTCCCTGGCTTCACTTTACTACTTTGTGAATGAGAGGCCTCAACTAGGTGGCATCCAAGGTTAAAGGTTCCCAGCTGTTGGGGAACACCTGACACATGGCACTCTACGAGGCTAACTTTCCTAACCTGCTCAGGACTCAGTCCTCACCTTCGTGATCCTCATGCTTGTCATTAGGGAGAACCTTTTAAAATAAAACCCAGAACCTCTGTATTTGACCTACCTAACTGGCTTTGCCATTTGGATAAAAATCAAACAGTTATTAACAGGTTAGTGACAGATTAGTAACAGTCTGATTCCATTAAAATTAGTCATTTAAGTCAGGCACAGAATCTCAGAGGAGCTCAGGGTGAGTGTCTGAGCTCCCTCCACTTTTTCTGGGTGGGCAAGAAGGTGACGTAGGTGACACTGGCAGAACCCACCAGGAGGCCATTGCTGGCCCCAGGGAAAATTCAGTTAGGCGAAATCCTCGGGCAGACCTGCCTGGTTCTGTCACCAGTGGTCTCCTAGGCACTCCCCCAGGGTATGGCGTGGTGGCAAAGGGACTCTTTGGAAGTTGGCACTGGTACATGTGGCCAGGCAGGCAACAGAGGGCACTATGCTTGCTCCAGCCACGCTACACTGGTGTGTCCCAGTACACGCTGGTCACAATTTACATTGTATCCTTTTGGTTTTCCTTTTCTGGTGGGTCCCTGTCAGGGTTGCTGTGTCATCTACTTAGGGTGAATTCGAGCCAGTACTTAGAGGACAGCCACAGCAAGATGGGCACATCTGATATATCTAATCACCTCTGCCTGGGGGCTCCATGCCCATGGGGAAGCCTTCTGCAATAATCACAGTTTTTGCCCACCTCCTCCACCCACCCCACCCCCCTTTGGGATCCCAGTTCTCATAGCACCAGTGATTCCAAGAAACAGGAACATGGATCACTGAGGGGAGGACTGAGAGGTGTCATGCTGGAAACCCAAGTCGCATTGAACATTGGGATGGAGTGGCCTTTCTGCAGGACTCTGTGGGTATTAAGTGAGAGCCAGTCATGGGGATGTTGGGTTCCAAAGCTGCGGCCCCAAGGAGATCCCCTGAGGACAGGCCCTGGGGTCCAGGGTTCACCAGTCTCAGGGAAGCTGTGCCTCTGGGGAGACCTACTTGAGGTGTCTCAGCCTCACTTCCCTTCTCCCCACGCCCCCTCTCCGCTTCCCAAACCCTCTGTTCTGGCTCCTCTGCCCTGTTGTAGGGCTGCTCAGCAGAGGGAGAACCTCCGGGAGTTGATGTTCATCTTGGTGACTCCAATGAGCTTGAGTGGCGTGGAGAGACTGAAGGAGGAGGCCAATGGGGAGTCGCAGAAAAGGTCTGACAGCTCATCACGCTCCTCCAGCTCATAGGTGGCGTCGTTGAGCATCCGCCTGTGGAGGTCGCAGGTCTGCTCTATCTTCAGCTTGTTGATGTCACTGCGCAGGCGCATGAGCTGTCTGGCGAGCTGCTGGTCTTGCAGCCGCATCTCGGTCTAGAAGGGAGGAGGGGCGTCAGGGCTGAGCTGGAAAGGACCGGGATGGGGGGAAGGGGAGAAGGGGGAAGGCTGCAGCTCCATAGTCTCTGACAAGCACAGAACCGCTAATAGGAGACTTAACTAATGGTTTGCTTCAGCAATTGTTCCACTTGGAGATATTAATACATTCCCAGCTCAGGGAAGTGAAAAGGCAAACAGGGAGGTGACAAATGAGAATGTGCTTGCCAAACAACACTTTGTGCTAAGCTAGACCCTATGTCTAAATCCTTTTGGAAGAAGTACATGTCAGTTCTGGCGTATTTCCAGCCCAGTCTCATTGGTTACAGATACGTACAGATGGAGTAAGCGTATAAAGAAATTAATGGGAATGATAAATACCAAATTCAGGAGCATGGTCAGCTCTGGGCAGGAAAGAGGAATGTGATTAGAGAAGGTATACAGGGGCTTCCACTTGTATTGGTAATGTTTTATATCTTATGTCGGGTGGTGGGTATATTCTTCTTTAAAAAAATTTTTTTATCCTTACCTGAGGATAAGTTTATTGATTTTATTTTTTAGACAGAGAGAGGGAGAGAAACATGGATGTGAGAGAGAAACATCAATCAGTTGCTTCCTATACTCACCCTGACCAGAAATCGAACCCGCATCTTCTTTATGTATAAGAAGATGCTCCAACTAACCAACTGGCTAGGGGTCTATTATACTTTAAACATTTTAGAATGCCTGCAATATCTTACCTTATAATAGACAAATATGCAAATTGACCGCACCTTCGCTACGCCCAAGCCACGCCCACCAACCAAGCCATGCCCACCAACCACGCCCACCAGGAAACCGTTGCAGGGACGTTGGGGTGCGGCAGAGCCCAAGGCTGGGAAAGCCTCGGGCGGAGGCTTTCCCGGCCTTGGGCACCAGCGAGGAGTCTGCAAGGATTGCAGGAAACCACTGGGGGTTGGCTCCTGCGTTCAGTAGCAGGGACGCTGGGTTCAGCCGAGCCCAAGGCCACCGCCCGGGGCCAAGCCCCGACCCTGAAAGAAGGCAGAAGGCGGTGGCCACAGCCAAGGCCTGGGTCCCCGGTGCTGGCAGAAAACTGGTGCAGGCAGCCAGGTGAATGAAGGTCTATTGCATGAATCTTCATGCAAACGGGCTACTAGTTTCTTAATAAAGTTTCAAAAGAGCCAAACATAAATATATGCTAATATTAATTGAATGTTTTCCTATAAACCAGATACTGTTCTAAGCTCTTTGGGTATGTATTAGCCAGCCATACAAAATACCATAGACTGGGAGGCTTAAACAACAGACATTAATTTCTCACAGTTCCCAAGGTCAGGAAGTCCAAGATCAAGTTGCGAACTGATTCAGTTCCTAGTGAGGACCCCTTTCTGGCCTGCAGATGGACACTTTCTCACTGTTGTCTTCATGTGATGGAAAGAAAGATCTCTCTTTCTCTTTTTATAAAGACATTAATGCTATCATGGGGGCCCACCCTCAAGACCTCAAAATCTAATCACCTCCCAAAGATCCCCCGCCCATACCATCATATTGGGGATTGGGGCTTCAACATGTAAATTTGGCGGGGGGAGGGGGGGGGGGGGCGGGAGACACAGACATTCAGTCCATAACAGGGTTTATTAATATGCAACAGTCAATCTTCTACAATTCCATCAAGTAATTTCACCATCATCTCCACAATTTATATGTGAAGAGGCAGAGGCTCAGCCAAGTAGGTCACTGTGTCAAGTCCCAAAGCACACACATGGCAGAGCTGGGATTAGGAACTCAGACAACGAGATTCAGGAACCCAAGCCTACTGGCAACTAAGTCCTTGGGCCTCTTCGGGTAGAGTCGGAGTGTGGGGGTGTGGAGTGAGTTCTGTGCTCAGGGACCTAGTAGGAGGCTCATAATATTTCTAGGGCCTCAGTGTTTCCTATTAGGAAGGGATGTGATAGTAACTTCGCACCTGGTCTAATATATACGGTTTCCATCATTCATCTACATGTTAACCTGGTTGGTGCCACACAGCCAGTCCCGAGGTTCCCCCAGGACAGTCTGAGTGTTTCACAAGTCTGGGGGAGCTTCAGTGATTGCTCAGTTTCACAGCTGTGCGTTGGCAGAGGTGGGACTGGAGCTCGAGGGATCTCCTGAGGGTCCTAGCGCAGAGCGTTTTCCATTAACGACACTGTCACAAGGTCACCAGCTGCACCTGCTTCCTTCTCACCCTTTACTCTGCCTGTGTTCGAAAGTGGGTATTTTTTTAAATGGTTTTGTGTCTCAGCTGTGTCATTTGCCCAGTGCTTGGAGCCAAACTGATTTAGAAAAATCAACTTTGAGGTCCCAGAGGGACCCTCCCCCTGGTTATGTAAATAAATCCAAATGTTCTCACTTTTGCCTGTTCAGATTTGGAATCACATGCATTGCAGGGTAAAAAATAAGCGACTTCACTAGTAAGCATTTCATTTTTTTTCTTTCATTCATTTTTATGTACTTCTACAGATCTCTTCCAATTTTATACATGAGGGAAATCAAGATAGAAAGTCTTGCTTGGGGAAAGCAAAGTATTTAATGGCAGAATCAGGATATAAGTTTATAGCCTTCACTTAAGTAACGTACTTTTCAATCCTTAGGCATAACAACCTAAAGTTATTGCCAATCAGAATCTATTTCGATGAACACCAAACTAACGAGACAGGTGTGCCCCAGGGTAGCTGGTCATTTATTCATTTGGAGGCCTCAGCCATGCCTGGAACTGGGCTAGGTGCTGCCTAAACCCTCTGAAGGAGACACTGTTCCAATCTGTCTGAAAGACAGGCTGGCTCACAGCCACTGTTTCATTTGATAAGGTCTTCTGAGAGTTTTACTCTACCACTTCTCCTTTCGGGTATTTTATAATTTGAAGAGAAATCTGTGAAAAGCTAGGAACCCTATAATTTAGATTTGAACTTTGGACTCAGGAATTGGATCTTTGGTCTGAAAAGGTCCTTTAAAGTTGGAGACTTTCAGGTTGAGCAGGTGTCTGGGATGTGATGTGGCTTGCAGTGGGTACCTGGTGGGAGGAAAGGGCCATTTTTCTATGGCCAATAGATCTGGTCAAAGGTCAGAGCAATGAGTTAGGGTTTAAAACCCATCAGAGTCAGCTGGTCAGAGGGGTGATAGTAAGGCACATGCCCAGTTCCCTTTGACGGGACAAAGGCCACCTTGCTGGAGCCACCTCACGAACCCATTCAACTCTGCAGAAGAGAAAGAAAATCACAATCCAGTAGGGCTGGTGACTGCCCATTCTGCTGGTTTGTGTCCCAACACGAGGAGGGGCGGGGAATCCGCAGGCCTGGGCTCTGAGGGCTCCTCATAATGTGTGCGTCTCACCCTGGGAGTCTCTTGGAATATATATTTTGTTATGACTCCTGAACATAAATCAGCTCTGTCATTTGATGCTCAAAGTAACAGTGTTTGTGCCAACTCTACAAGAAAAATCGGCAGTGCTAGCCTATTCTCATCTACTCTGTGGGCCACACAGGGGCTTTCCAGGGGGACTTTGCACCTTAAATACTAACTGAGTCCCTGTTATAAGGTAACCCGACTGTAACATATAGAAAAAAGTTCCCACTGCCTCTGAGGACACCTAAGCAAAATGTGCAGGGCTCAGAGGTGGTATTTTTTCTAGAATTTTTTTTTCAACTGTGATTAAATACAAATAACATAAAACTTATCTTAACCACTTTAAAGTGTACAGTTTAGTAGCATTAAGTACATTTATATTGTTGTGCAGCCATCACCATCATCCATCTTCAGAACTCTTTACATCTTGTAAAATTGAAACTCTGGAGTTACTATCACATCCCTTCCTCAGTTGGTTAGAACGTTGTTCTGATATATTACGATTGTGGTTTGATCTTCAATCAGGGCACATACAAGAATCAACCAATTAATTCAATGAATGCTTAAATAAGTGGAATAACAAATTGATATCTGTCTCTGTCTCTCTCCCCTCTCTCTAAAATCAATAAATAAATTAAAAAAAACAACAACAACTGACACTCTGTCCTCATTAAACAACTTCCTGTTCCCCTTCCAAGCCCTGGCAACCACCGTTCTACTCTCTGTCACTATAACTGTGACTACTTTAGAAACCTCATATGAATAAAATCTATAGTATTTGTCTCTCTTTTTCTTTTTAATATATTTTTATTTATTTCAGAGAGAAAGGGAGAGGGAGAGACAGATAGAAACATCAATGATGAGAGAGAATCATTGATTGGCTGCCTCCTGAACACCCCCCACTGGGGAATGAGCCAGCAACAGGCATATGCCCTTGACTGGAATCAAACCTGGAACCCTTCAGTCCACAGGCCAACGCTCTATCCACTGAGCCAAACCAGCTAGGGCTACCATATTTGTCTTTTTGTGGCTAGTTTATTTCACTTAGTACAATGTCCTCACAGTTCACACAGGTAAGAAACTTTTTATAAATTAAATATTTTCAGAAAAATTCAATGAACGTGTCTGCAGATCCTGTGTAGAGTAGGTCAGAAGAGAGGCAGTTCCTGAGGATGGTTCCCATATATTATTTACTGCATCTTCCCACAACTCTAGATGATGGGTATTTTGATCTGCTTCATGGCTGAGGAAGCCAACTCAGAGAAGTTAAGGGACGTGCATGGTGGCACTTGGATCACCCTGGGGCCCGTCAGAGCCCAGAGCTGGTGGCCTTTCCATTGACCTGAAGTGGGGGGTGCTGGGCCCCAGGGGCAGCAGAAACGGGGACTTCATTGCTCTGGGGTTAGAATCTGGGCTCATGCTGAAACTTACTCCTCACAAGCCGTGTGGCTTTGAGCAAGTCACTAATGCTCCTTGAATTTCTGTCTCTTCATCTACAGAAAAGGCATAATGCCTGGTCCAGGGACTGTGAGAAGCAAATTAGGTGGCAAGCAATATACCAACTAAGCTGAACAATGCCAGTCAGATAAAGGTCAGCGGTTCATGGTTTAAGTCTTTTCTCTCTCTCCAGACCAAGGTGCGGGATGTAGAAACCAGTCAGGGCCTCCCAGTTTTAAGACTTTATTAAAGAAACTGAGATGCTGGGCCCAGTGACTCCACTATCGATGTGGTTTTAATGCATTCTCTGGCCAGCACCCAACTGCAGGACGTGACAGTTTCTAATCCCCCGTCCCAGGGAGAAAGGCGCTTGCTGGATTCTCAGAGGTGTGGCCCGTAATCCCAGCAATCCTGTAATTAGGGTACAGCACTTGGTGAACGAGCAAGAAATGTCACTGCCTCGCTGTCAGTGCATTGTGGTGACAGGGTGTGTTCCCATCAGGGAGAAAGCACATGAAGGGGATGGCGGGTGACCAGTGGTCTCTTGGAATAACAGTGTTTGTGGTCTATGCTTGACAGTAGCCAACACAGGTGTGTTTCCTGCGTCAGACAAGAATGTTTCTCAAGTTGTTTCTTAAGGTAGAAGGTGAACCCCCAAGGGCAGGATTAAGGAAGTAAAGGCGGCAATTGAGCTGCTCTGCAGGAGGAGATTGCCTTAGCTGGGCTTGGTGAGGTGTCGGGGTGGTGAGAGGCCCAACTGGGGAGAGAGGAGACACCCAGGAGGGAGGCCAGCCAGGAAACTCAGGGGCAGGAAGACCTAAAATGAGTGTGTAAGTGGTTTGCTGTGAGGTTTCTTTAGTCAAGTCTCGTGGGTCACTAGTGATTTCCTGGGGAGTTAGAAGACGGCTGACTCCTGCCTCTGGGCTGGTGAGATGAAGACAGAGCCTGCCATTAAATGAAGTGGATGACATATGGAGGTTCCTCAATAAATTAAACATAGAGTTACCACATGATCCAGCAATTCCATTTCCAGTGTGTACCCACAAAAAAGGAAAGCAGGGACTCACACAGCTACTTGTACACCCACGTTCACAGCAGCACTACTCACAATAACCAAAAGGTGGAAGCAACCCAGGTGTCCATTGATGGAAGAATGGATACACAAAATGTGCTGTCCTGGACCCAGCTCCACCATGGAATGGAAACCTGGACTCTGGCTTTGCCTCTAGCTCTCCTGAACCCCCCTCAGGACTGGATTAAGGAAAATGGAACTTTAGAAACCAAGGAATGTAATTCCAAGCAAATAAAGCTTTCTACCACATCTCATCCTCCTTTGGTGTCCTCCGGAAACACTTACTCCAGCAGCACCCCAAGAACCCCACTTCCACTAGCAACGGAGAAAGACCATCCACACATTTCTTTGATAACACCCCCACCCTGCCCTGCCCCGCCCCCGGGGAACTCAGGAAGTCTCTGGAACTGTTGAGTACTGTGAAATGTGGCCAGCACTGACCAGGGGGGCTGCTGACACGAGTGAGAGACAAGAGAGGGCTGGGCCGGAGCTGGAGAACAGCTGTCTGATGGGCCCTCGTAGAATCTCTCTGCACATCTTTCCTTGTTAAGAACTCAGGGCTGATCATTCCTTTGGTTCCTTCCTGCTCTAGGATTGAGGGTTCTGCTCATAATTCTAACTAGCACTATTAGAATTAGCACAGTAAGAAAGGGGAGGTTTTGTCCTCCCTAGTCACAGGTGCTGGGTGGGTGCCTGCCCTGTGGGAGCTGGGTGGGTGCCTGCCCTGGGTGGGAGCTGGATGGGTGCCTGCCCTGTGGGAGCTGGGTGGGTGCCTGCCCTGGGTATGAGCTGGGTGGGTGCCTGCCCTGTGGGAGCTGGGTGGGTGCCTGCCCTGGTGGGAGCTGGGTGGGTGCCTGCCCTGGTGGGAGCTGGGTGGGTGCCTGCCCTGGTGGGAGCTGGGTGGGTGCCTGCCCTGGTGGGAGCTGGATGGGTGCCTGCCTTAGGGGAGAGCTGGATGGGTGCCTGCCTTAGGGGAGAGCTGGATGGGAGAAGAGAAGCTTCTCAACCTCCTGGAACCTGCCTTTTCCTGAGCAGCCTTCTGGCTCGATGATCGAGAGCTGTGGCTCCTGAAAGCCAGGCTCTTGGCACAGACATGGAACCCTTCTCCGCGCTGCCAAGGACTTGGTGCCTTGAATGAGCCTCTCTGTGACTTTTCCCCGGCTTCTGTCTGCTTCAGTCTTCTTCACTGGCTGTGACTGGTTCAGGCCCGCACACAGGGACATGACCAACACTCACTGGGCAGTGCCCAGTTTTTCAGACCCTGGCAGCAGCCTGGGGAGAGGGGGTGGGTCCAGAAGCTTGTAAAATAATACATCCCTCAGAAAGCAATTGCCCAGCCAAGGACATGCCTCAGGCTTGGACAGTCCCTTCTGAACCCATCTGCCACCAGACCTGGCCTTCATCTTATAATAAGGAAGAGAGAGAGGGGAGTACTTAGAAAGAGAGCTAAATTGAGTAAACTTTGGAGAGTAATGTCCCAAAGTTTCAGGAATTGAGAGAATGTGTTGAATGAGCATAAAACTTTATAAAATACAAAGTGTACTCCTACTCATTTGCTCACAGGAGCAATTGGCTGGTAGCAGCCGTTCAAAGCAGGGGTTCAGAGGTCAGGCGGATATAGGTTCAAATCCATGCTCTGCTGATTGATCATAGGTAATTGCTTTACCTCAGTTTTCTCTTCTGTACAATGGGGGTAGTGATAGTGCCTATTGAATGATGTGATGTGTATGAATGCGCATAACCTAGTTCCTTGGCAGGTGCTCAGTGCCTTTCTCCTGCCCTCCTCACTGTCCCCTCATAACTCACTGCTAGGTAGGTATTTATTATCCCCATTTTACAATGACAAAGCCCAGGGCTAGGCTAGTTGGTTTTCCTAAAGTCACCCAGCTAAGATGTGGTACAACCTAATTGGAAGTCTAATCTAGTTAGAAATTTTATGCTTTTCCCACTCTGCCTGTGACCGGTTAATGAGCCAATGGCCTGAGAATCACCCACAGGCACCTGTTAAACTCCTGACACTACTGTAGGTGTATGGGATCAGAACTTCTACGGAGAGTCGGGAGGGCTCCGTATTTTTAACACAAGTCCTGGAGCCTCACCCACACTACCCATTAGACACTAGCAGGTTGTATAGTTATTAAACCAGGAGGGTGGCCATCGGAGGAACTGGGTTTTCATTATTATAGGAGAAATAAGGAGAAGCTTGATGTCAGTTATGCTTAAAGGTGTGGATTTGGTTGCTGAGGAGGTCGGGGGGTTGAGTATTTCCCTTTGGTTAATCTCACTGCCCACTGTGCCTGGCACACGGTGACCACTCAGCGTGGACTTCCGCTCCCCCAAGCACTCTGGAAGTGTATTTGCTGTATCTCTAATATAGCTCTTGTCACACCTTGTCACTGTGCTTATTTGTCTGTCTCCTCCACAAAGGGGGAAACCCCATGAAGACATTCGCCTGGGCCTCCACCCACACCAGCACCTAGGCCCAGGCACTAGTGAATGTGGGTTGTATTGAATAGACAGAGGACTGGATCAAAGGACCCTGCCTGTATCTTAGAGCCCGAGACTGCCTCGTGCTGTTATTCTGGTTGGACACAACAATCAGACCTCTTCTCCTTCCCTCTGCCTCTCCTTTGCACTGCAAGACAGCCAAGAAAAGGAGGGGAGGGGAGACCTCCTGATTCCTAGTCCACTTCATCTCATTGGTCCACAGTCCCCACCTCATCAGCTCTCACGCTGAGTAGGGAGTTTCTGGGGATTGCAGGCCTCATTTTTCTTATCTTATTCTAGGAGATTCTATGCCACTTTTTTTTTTTTAAATCTGCAGGATATAAGATGAGAAATGTGTACCAATTACATTGGCAAGAGAGAGAGGAATTTGGTTCTTATCTTTCTTTTGTCTTTTATTTTTTATCTTTTTTCTCCCTGATCTATCTATATGAAAGGCTAATATGCTAATTGTCCTTCCCTCTGTCCAGGTAATGACGTCAAGTAGCAATACCTGGCTTCCTCTCCCTAGCTATGACTAGCCTCCTTGCAGTTTCTTCAGCCCAGTAACACGATTTGCTTTATACCCAGGTGGAAACAGTTTATACTGTAACCAAATGTCTGTGAAGCATTTTCTGTGCCTCATCTCATTTGACCCCCACAGAAGTCCTGGAGTAGGTAGATAGACTTGGTGGAATCCTATTTTCTTTTCATTCGCCGGAAAACAGAGATTTAGAAAGTTTAGAAACTTGACCTGACTAAAAAGAAGTAAGAAATGGTGGACCTTGAAAATGACTTCAGGTTTTCTCACTGTACAGAATAGAGTCAAACACTGATGCAGTTAAATATTTTACCCTTTGTTCTCCCTTTGTGATCTACAATAATATGTGCTTCATGTTGATATTTACTGCTGTGTTGCTGACAATTACCTGAGAAATTGGAATGCTTCACTGGGCTGGAAAAAGTTTAGCTAAATCAGAAAGTAGGTCTATTAAGCAAGTTTGTTCTATATCTATAAAAGGCTAAGTTGACTTGCGCATGTGTGATACATATAAAGCTCTCATTGGCGCCAGTCGCAAGGGTGTGTTTCCATCTGTCATTGTCGATCGTGAATTTGGTTGACACTTCTACTATAGAGTAAGGGCGAATAGCAATATTAAAATATTTCTTCTAATTAATTTCCTTTCAACGTGCACAAATTCATGCACCGTCCACTAGTTATATATATTTCCATTTAAACATCTCAGAAACTACAGAAAAGTCTGAAGAATGATATTAGCATCCAGGAAGGAAAGACCATTGTTGTTTTGACCTATTTCCTTTGCTGACACCTTTGTCTATACATTCTGTAATAACCACAAAAGGGCCAGCCTCTGGTCAGAGGAACAGAACACTGTTTTTCTCCTGCAGCTCGCTGGTGTGGACAGGCTGAGAGGCTCCACACAGACTGAAAAGACTTCACCTGCAGCAAAGGGTCACCTGGACTAGGAATTCTCTTGTGGATCTAACCCTGCTCAGCCAGCAGCTGGTGGCTCTGAACAAGTTATTATTTTCATCATAGAATGGGCATGGCTGCCCTGTCCCTGCTAAAGGCTGTTATGAGACATTGCTAATAGCTCTCTGTAACCCTTTACACGTGTCCCTTTCTACAACTGCAGGGTTTCAAATGTGGGCTTTTTGACAAATCATGGCCCCACTGACTCAAACATTTGATGCCAGTATCTATACCTCGTACAAAGGAAAAATATCTGGAGCCAGAGCCAGGACATGCAGGTCTGTGTCTTGGTTTAGACACACCCTTGCATGTCAGCCTCTGTGACCCTCGGGTTCATCCTTTCTAAATCTCAGCCTTCCTATCTATAAAATGGGAATAGCAAATACCTCTAAGCCACCGAAAACGGTATGTATCAGTGCCTTTGGGATCACAAAATGCTCCCTAGATGGAAGGCGTTAATGTGGCCGCCATCTTCACATTTCTCACCTCCATCCCCATCGAAAGATGCTCCGTGAGTTTGAACTATCATTCGGCCATCTCATTCAGCAGAAATGGTAAAACTGGCCTCAGAGGACTTGGCTTGGACAGCCCAGTCATCTGCTTGCCCAGCACAGGCAGGAGAGGGTTAACCAGGGGAGGAGCAACTCAAGCTGCCACCACAGAGGGGCCAGTTGAGTCCAAGGCTACAGCCTCCTGCCACAGCAGGCCCTGGAATGGTGAAAACTTGTCAGGTTTCCTTTTGTTCTCTCTAACAACCATAAACACCTTTGAGGGGCTCTGTCTGTAGGGATCCAACACTTTGCGTGAAGCTAGAAGAAAAATATCTGCCAAAGCCCAGGGATTCTCGCTACAAAGACAACCCCTTAGGAGAAAGCTGGAATGCTTTGTTTTCATTTGGCATCACACGGGCCAAGCAGAAGATTTCTCCCTTTTCTTTGCCTTTCAGGTTGGCAAGGGGGACACTGCAGCAGAATTAAAGAGAAGACAGAGAGTTCCCCCTCCCCCTATTCCAACCCCTCCCCCCCCACACTCCCCCAGCTGCTACTTCTGGGATCACACACACTCAGACGCATTTGTGAAATGCTCTGAATTCAGCCAGAGGGCTCAGTCCCACTGCTTCAGGGCCCTGCGCTCTCTTAGCTCCCCCTTCCTGGAACATTGCGCCCTCCCCAGCCCAGGCCACTTGACCGAAGGTGGGAAGCTGAAGACTGCGACCTTCTGGCGAGGTGAGCAGTCTGGAAATATCAGAGTTGCACAACGGCCACATAACCAGGTACTGAGTCTGTCTCCCGTGAACAGCAGAGCTGGATGTGGGCCTGGAGGAGCCAGGTGGCCCAAAGCCACCTAGGGCAGAGGCGGCAGCCCTGTCTGAACACTCAGGCCTTCCTACCTGGAGGGGCAATGCCAATAGCTACACCTTGATGAGCAACACCTTCCTTGTATCTCCCAACACAGGAGCCTGAAAAAAACCCACAGGAAACACATTCTACTTGCAAGTTCCTGGGGGCAGTCAAGAGTGACTGTCATTTCCTTTGTTGGAAAGTGACAGGGAGAGGAGACCCCTGAGGGAGCTGCTGGGAGCCTTTAAAGCCCTGGAAACAAGTCAAGATCCAGGCAGTCACTGTGTGTCTCTGAGCTGGACTTGCAGGAGGCAGGGAGTGGACAAGCCCATCTTTCCAGACCAACATGGCCTGCCTCTACAAGGGTCAACATGGACAACCAACGCCTTGCTGGTTTCGGTAACTGCTGCTGGGACCGCCTCATGAAGGTCAGAGAACCACTGGGCACAAACCCACAACTGAGCCAAAGCTCCGGTCATATTGAGTGTTTGGCTTTCTGTAGGGAAAACAGCCACAGGTGATGGAATTACAGATTTCTAGTCTGTTTTCTCGGCCACTTCAGGGGGAGAAAAAAATCTGCACCTGAGCCGGACAAATCAGCAGAGAGCGCCTGCTCAGGTGGAGAGAAAACTTGATTCTGGGCTTAAAAGTTATTTGAAACTACTTTCATTGAGTTAAAAAAAATGGTAATTTTAAATAATACCTTGAATGAGTTAACAGATGATAAATTAGAAAAAAACAATGACGGAGTTTACTGTTTTGACTGAGACTTAAAAATAGAAGAATGGGTTTATTATTAAAATGTTGAAATCTTGTTTTTAATTCAATCAAAGGATTTTACGAGTTGCCTTGTTACCGTTTAATCTCCTAAAAGGGCAGAATTGCATGCATTCGAGTTGATCTGCTTGCCCTTTTGTGTTTGGGTTGCTTTTGACCTTACACATACCCTCTTCTGAAAGAACTGGGTTCTTGCACCCTCAATGCAGGATGCTGTGAATAGTTCCCAGAAGCCCACGCACTGGCCGAGCCCCACGCCAAAAGGGACAGGGCTCAGGATACTGGCTTGGGGATCATTGGGCTTCCCTCTGAGGTCCCTTCTTAGTCCCCTAGCCCCAGTCTTGCCTGCCTATCAGTCCTGATTCTCAAAGTGTGGTCTGTGGACCAGCA
Source organism: Eptesicus fuscus (assembly GCF_027574615.1). Lineage (NCBI taxonomy): Eukaryota > Metazoa > Chordata > Mammalia > Chiroptera > Vespertilionidae > Eptesicus > Eptesicus fuscus. The sequence continues at coordinate 34,235,803 of NC_072478.1, forward strand.
GGGTAGCATGACCTTCAAGCCCGGTGGCAATTCAGAATCATGGACCCCACCTCAGATCTTTAGGATCAGAATCTTCATTTTAACAAGAGACACTAGTGACCTGTATGCACATTAGAATCTGAGTCGCTGCTGTAAGAGATTCTCTACCCTGCAGCCAGAGTGGCATGTCTGAGCAGCGCCCTCTGCAGGAGAGCTATCTCTCCAGCTTCATCTCCTGGCTCTCTCTCTCCCCAAAGTACTCTACTCCCAGAGGGGAAGGCTGAGTTCAAGCTCTGGCTCTGCCACTTACTAGTCATATAAGTCTAGGCAGGTCATCTGACTTCTATGAGCCTTGGTTTACTCATCTGTAAAAGGGGCACAATAACTGCAATCACACAGGCCTGTTGTAAGAATCAAAGAGGTAATGGAGTGAGGGATGGGACTCCCTCTAATCTTGTTTCTCCTTTTGCCCCCACACCCACGCATTCTGTTGACTGCTGACGTCTTAGATAACCTGTTTATGTTAATGTAGCACGAGCGAGTGAGTGAGGGAGCGTCACTAATTGGCACGAGGCCTCGTTTCTTTGAGGGTGTATATAAGCTGCCACTGACCAGCCAGTTGCTGGCTGCCTTGCTCATAATAAAGCATGTCCCACCTACCTACTGTCACTCATCTGTTCTTCCGATTTCCTGCATCCAGAGGGGTCAAGTCCCTGGCTGAGGAACTTGCACCCAACAGAGCCTTTGGCAGCCAAGTTAGTCCTAACAATTAATGCTCTTCCCTCCTCTTATGGAGTATTACTCTATCCACTACCCATGGTTGTCCTCGACCTGGCTCACCTTCCTCCTCTCCGCCAGCATACTCTGGCCAGACTACTTGTTCTGCTTGGCTTGCAACGGCTTGGCAACAAAAATGAGCATGGCCCGTGGGCCTGTGGCAATGGCTCACCCCATAGAGTGGGCTTGTGAAGTACCTGGGCACTTTAAGAACCACTGATGCCTGGGTCCTCAAATCCTCCCTCCCCCCCTGCCAAGATGTTCGTTTGATTGGTCTGGGATGTGGTTAGGATTTGGGAGGTTTCCAGGTTTCCGTGGAGATTCTAATATGCAGCCTGGGTTGAGGGCACCCCTCTCTGATGCTCCAGGATGAGGACAAGCTCTAGAGAACTCCCTACTGGTTTACACACAGGGAACTCCGTCTCCGATCTCCACCCCAAAGGGAGCCGATGGGGAATGCTCACTTAGAAAGTAAAAGCCTCTGCTCCGCAAAGCAATAAAACCTCAAATGAACCCTAACCCAACAAACTGAATCCTTGATTAATGGAAATATTTTTTGTTCCTCTTTGTGAAAACAAATGAAAGCGGTTCAGCCTCAGGAATTGAAAGGGAAACTTCCAGGGTCTGCCCTGGCCACCGTGGGTCCATCTCTCCTCCCCTCCTGCACCCCCTTGAGCAGTGGCACAGAGAATCCACAGATGTTTTGCATCGTTTATGCAAAACAACTTACACCCCAGTTACTAAAGACAGACATAGAGGAATGGTGTGTTTTAAAAAGCAGTCTCAATATCGAAACTTAAAACCAAAAAAAGATTTCCAATTAGGTGCCCGAGTCCCTGAACACCCCCTGACCCAGCCACGGTTATTTCAACTCATGGGGGACTCCAGGCCCCACTGGGGATGTGTTTTTTAGGATTGTGCAGGACAACCAAACAGGCTCTGCCTACACCAGTGTTCGGCAAACTGCGGCTCGCGAGCCACATGTGGTTCTTTGGCCCCTTGAGTTTTTAGCAAAGGCCAGCTTAGGAGTATCCTAATTAAGTTAATAGCAATGTACCTACCTATATAGTTTAACCTTTTGCACTCGGATGTCGAGTGTGACTTGACACGGTTAGCATTACATCCCGAGTAGAATAAAGGAATCGAGAAAAAAGCAAGCGAGTGCAAAGGGTTAAGTTTAAAAAATGTGGCTCTCAAAAGAAATTTCAATCGTTGTACTGTTGATATTTGGCTCTGTTGACTAATGAGTTTGCCGACCACGGGCCTACACCATTGACTCAGAAGTTACTGGTAGCTCTGGAAGGGAGTTGGCCCTTGATGACTGACTCACCTGTGGTTAGCGTGGCCTGACTGGGCAGGTGTGGCCGGGCCGCAGGTGATGGGGCGCAGGGCAGGCATTGAGAGCATGGGAGGGTTAACATTGTGCCTGGCTCTGCTGAGAGGCCCTCAGGCCTGGGATCAGAGATTCTCCCCTGGGCTAAGGGCACACAGCCCTACATGCCCACCCCTTTCTCACTTGTTGGGAGATGCCACTGATGGAAGCCTGCTGAGCCTGTGAGCAGAAAAAGGTCGAACTGCTGGCCCCAGCTCCCAAACCCATGCTTGCTGCCTTCGTTCGTTTCACTTGGATGCCCACCCAGCCCGGACTTCTGGGCAGATTCCTACTCGGCCTCGAGGCCCAGTCCAAAGCCTTCACCGAAGGCCTGATCAGCCACCTGCCCTCCGTGCAGCTCCTGTTCGCCACTCAATATCCACAGAATGCTGCTGGGCTGAGCCCGAGCCACTTACAGCAGCCCCCGCCCTCCCCCCCATCCCCAGCTCTGTGCCCCGACAGCTCTGCCCTGGGCTCGCCTCACTGGCCAGCACAGCACTGCCAGGAGAGTGACCGCTCCGTCTGCTAACTGGATGGCCACAGGAGCCGGGCGGCAGCTTAGGTGGATGGCAAGGTGAGAGGGCTTCAGAAATAAGGGGCAGCCATACTCCGGAGCCCCCTGAGCAGCCCAGGGATGAGAGTATGAGACTAACGTCAGGGGTGGCACTGGGGAAGGCTGAGGACACCTTCATGGGCTCAGGTCCTCATGGGCAACGCTTGCTTCAGAAGTACCTGTGATTAGGGGCTCATTGATGCATGGATGTCATGTAACTACATGGCAATAAAGTCTACCTTTGATTCAATAGGAAATGACAGATGTGCACTTGGGAGAGGCAGAGATGGGGCAGAAAGAGAGAGGGGGGGGACAGAGATAGAGACAGACAGACAGACACACACACAGAATGGCATCTTGGGGTCCTTGCAGGGGCAGCCACTTACCAGTTCCTTCCTGAGCCAGGCTATGGCCTCATCGATATTCTCAAAGCCTTCCAGCTTGCCCGTGGCCCCGGTCCCGGCATCCTGGCTGGCACTTGCATTAGGTGGCGGGTGCTGCCTGGGCTCTCTCGGCGGGGAGGGCTCTTCCTCCCCGCACTCCTGCTGCTCAGCAGCCGGCCTGGGGAAGGGCCAGGCCTGCTCCTCCAGCCTAGCCTGCCATTCCAGGTAGGAGGGCCTGCGGGTCTCCAGCCTCAGTTTCTCCGTCAGGGCCTTCAGGCTCCGGAGGTGGTCGTCAGGAGGCGGGGCTGCTCCGGCCAGCACCTCTTCCCCCACCAGCACTTCTTCCACTTGGATCTGGGGCACAGCCATCCTAGAGCCTGCTGGGTGGTCGGACATGGGAGGTGGTGCAGGTGCTGAGGGAGTCCTGGGGGCTGGTAAGGTTGGGGCCCACTCTGGAATGGCCTCACCCAGCTGGGGCCAAGGCTCCCATGGGCATCGCTGGGGTGTGAGCAGCTCCCGGAGCCGACAGGGACTCGGCAGGAGCGCACAGAGTGCCGTCCAGAGCAGCGGTAGAGCTTCGGGTTTAAGATTCTTTCCGGAGCCCCGTGGGCGCCATGCTCCGCACAAGGCAGGAACAGACAAGCGTTAGCAGGAATCTTCGGGGCAGCTTTGCCAAGAAGATCTATCAGTCCCGGAGATGCAGGCGGATCAGCGATGGGCGGGGAAGCAGCTCCCCCCTTGTGGGGAAGGGCAGGTGGCGAGAAGCTGCTGGCCAGTCCAGGAAGGCCCTGCAGGAAGGGAGCGAACAATGTCGGTAAAGGCTGTGAGCAGCCTGCGGGCTCCTGAGCAGGGGACACTGACAGGTTCAGCGACGAGGCTGCTAATTGCTACTTCGGGACTAGACAGGAGGCGATTTTAATGCCTTAACTCGGTGCAGAGGAGGTAATAATAAATCAATACTTTGTACAGTGGTTCATGATTTAGGAAATGACTGCACCTCTATTACTTCCTCATCCTCACTGCAAGTCTGTAATTCCTGGCTTTTGTCCCCATTCTACATGTGAGACACCTGAGTCTCTCGGGTTAAATGACTCACCGAAGAGCTCCCCGCAACTAGCAAGGACATGGGCAGGTGGCTCAATTCTGAGGGCTCAGGTCTCCATGAGCGGCAGCTGCCTGAGGGTCCCCGTGCAGATGCAGGTGTGCCGTTGGGTCCAGGAACCACTGACCCTGCCCACCCCACCCACCACAGCACCTGTCCTCAGGCACCAGCTCTTCAAGGCCAGTCTTCGGTGCACTCTCAGCTGCTTCCTCCCAAAACAACACCGACTTCACTCTTCAGAGGAGGAAGCAAATAGACCTTGGAGCCCATGAAGAGCCGATGTATTCAGGGTGACTCACCATTCTGGGAAGATGGTTATCATGTTCCTGCCCACACAGCAGTGCCTCCTGGGCAAGGGCATCAGCTCCCTCATCTGATTTGGCCTCCCCACCTCTGGGGAGAAGGTTGAGCCAAGGTGCTTGCCCCGTAATATCAGGGCACAGGGTAGAGAAGTAACCTGGAGTTAGAACCCCGCCTCCCCGCCACCTCCATGTCCCTGCACCCACAGGGTACATCAGAGCAGGACCATTTGACTCAGACGATGGAGGGAACTTCTTGGCTTTTGGGGTGCTTAAAAAAATCTGTGCTGAGGCAAGCTGTGAAAAAGAATGAAGGGATATGGAACCACGTCCAAGATAGGGCTTCCCTGGAAAACACAGGGCATTTGCAGCCTGGAGAGGGTGCCACCTTGGTGTGGAAGAGTGGGGGGAGGAAGAGACTTTTACTGACTTGTAGGTGCCTTAAGAGGTCTCTGCAAGGAAACAAACCTGGAACTGAGAGTGCGATTGCTTGTCTGCGGTGAGGGGACTGGGCATTGAGTGATGGTGGGCAGGCATAGGACGAGGCAGAAACGGAGGAGAGCAAAATCAGAACACAGGCATTCAGGGAGGCTGTGCGGCTTCTCTCCCACTCGGGCGAGGAGGTGTTCAAGAAGAGCAGAGCTGGCTGGCTGTCCCAGGTGTTTCTACAACCCCCGCCTGCACTGTAACCTTCCCGGAGGAAGACTGGCTGCCTTCTCCCCATGCTCTGATGTCCCTGCTCTGGGGCACCCCTGAGGACCAAGGAGGACTATTCCACCCCAATGGATGGCAGAGGAACCTGCATCTCACCTCCAACCACGCAGGTGGGAAGCCCCTGAGGAATTTCCACAAACGTGCATTACCACGCCGCACTCCTGGGGGTTGGAACTCAGTTCATGTGGAGTGGGACTCGGAATATATTAAAGCTTCCCAGTGGGTCTGAGTGGGGCCAGGATTAAGAACCTCTGGTTTTGAGATAGAAACACCAGATGTGGAATCAGGCTGCCTTAGCAGTAGGTGCTGTCAGGCTAGCTGAGCCTCCGTTTCCTTGCCAATAAAATGGGGCCATAATACCAACCTCCTGGGTTTGGGGCATTGGCAGAACGAAGGTTGGTCCATGTATTCTGTAGGCTTAGGTGGGGTGTTCTCATGGGTGTCTTTCTGTGCAGTCACGTGGTCACACAGGTGTCTTTAGAATCTCTTCTAAAGACCTATTCGTCACTTTCTGGGGCCCCTCCCAGGCGCCGTCTGCCTCTTGCCTGAGCTGCCAGGATCTGTTTTGAGTGTGCCTTGGGGCGGCTTTACCCCGTAAAGGCTTCTTCCCACGGACACAGGAGCTCTGGTTATTTCCAGCAATGCTTTTTGGAGAGGACCTCATTGCAGGCAACCGTGAGCAGATGAAACTAATGGGAAGTCTCATGTCCCCTCCGTCTCCCCCAGCTACACACCCACAGAAGACGGCAGGGCATCTGCAGTGGAGGGAGACCTATTAGGGAAGGGTCTCCCTTTGGGGTGGGCGACAGTTATGACTGGATGGCTTTATGAGTCTGCCTCCTTGCTCCTTGGGAAGGGGGAGGTTATGTTACTTATCAGTTTCTAAATCAATTCAGAGAAGGCCTGTGAAGACAACGTCAGGGCAACTTGGGGCATTAACAGGAGCTCCAGCACACTGTGAGTCAGCTAATGATGATCCTTTAATCCGCTGAGCCTCAGGGAGTGTGTAAAAGCACCCCTGTGCACACCACTGCTCCTCCCAGTAGCCCCGAGCAGCAGGAGGGATCACCCCATTTCACAGGTGGGAGGGCTGAAGGGCCCGTCCCTGGCCCCGGGCAGGTGGCAGGAGTGGGACTTAGGCACAGTCTGCGGACTCCAGCCAGCCTCTTTCTACTCCAGAGGGTGTGGGCCTTTGGGTCAGACCCCGGGGCACCCAGCTCTCCGATCGTGGGCATATTGCGTTATGACCACTCTGCTTCTGCGTCCTCTTCTGAGCGGTGGGGGTCACCAGGACCGGCTATGTAATTTGCCCGACTTGGTGCAAAATGAGAATGCAGGGCTCCTTGTCAAAAAGAATGAAGACTTTTAAGATGGCAACAGCAGAGGGTTAACCCAGGCGCAGGGCCCTGTGGGACTGCCTAGGTCCCTCGCTCATGAAGCAGACCCTGGGGTAATACTGTGGGCTTCATCCGTCATTGTGAGGATTCAAGTAGCAAACAGCGAGCCCTTAACCTGGTGAGTGGCATACTTCAAACAAGTATACCTCTAAAGTCACACTTTAAAAAGCATTATTCTTAACCTATATAATTTTATTAACCAATGTCACCCCAATAAATTTAATTTAAAAATATTATTAAGATGATAAGACCTATCAGTGCCACATCAGTCATAGCCCCAGATGGCCCCTTCGGGCTGCCCCGAGCAGTCATCCTGGTGGTCCCTGACCTGAGCCCATCTCAGCACCCTTCCATCCTTCCTTGAAAGCCAACTGAGATGAAGTCAGTGGACGCCACCTTCCCCCTCCCACCCGATTTTCAGGTCTCAATTGCATTTTCATCATGCCAGACTAGGTCTGCCATAGCGAGGAGGAAAAAGAGCCCAGCTTACAAAATCACCACAATATACCCCACGCCCTTCCCTTCCTGCTCACATTTTAAACATCCCCTGCTCATGGCCTGGGGCCCCAGGTGACCCAGGTTTGACTGTGTTAGCCACGAGGTGAGAGCAAGGACTGGGGTGGAATGCAAGCACCTGGAATCAGCCCTCTCCTCTTGGCCTCAGTTTCCTGATCTGTGCACTGGCGCCCGCCTCCCCATCTGCCTCTTAAGGATGCTGTGAGAATCAGCTGGACTCACCTGTGAAAGCTCTTGGCAAACTGTAAAGCACGGTACCCGCCTGAGGATTATTACTATGATCAGGGCACGTGTGGTGGATCAGGGACTCAGCCCTTTAGGAGGTGTGGTCACGTGCAGCCTGCAGGGACCAAGTTCTCGACTGCCTCCTTTGCCCCCAGCACTCCCTGGGATTTACTAAAACCAAATCTGTCCTCCTGGTCACTGAACCAGGGAACACTGCCTCTCTGGATGTCCCAGTGCCCAAGGGCCCAGTGGGGTTTCTTCCCTCCCTTCCAGCTAGAATGTCACCCAGGCAGGCCAGGCCAGGCATGACTGAGTTGGACCCAGTTTGAGCTGCAGGAGAGGCACCAGCCAGGTGCAGGGGGCAGAGGAGCGTTGGACAGCTTCCTGAGCCAAAATGGCAGTGGGGGCTTCCATTTATCTGGACAAACCAGGAACTTCCAGGATGTGGGCTCTGGAGGAGGGACCCTCTAACGCCTGGACAGTCAGGCTTTCTTTACACCTAACCTAAGTCCTTCCTACACACTTTCTCTCGGGGCTTTGCAAAGGCGAGAGCCTGAGAAGGAAAGCCAGGCCTGGGACCTGGGGCAGCCGGAAAAACAAGGTCAGACCATAGTCCCCCCAGGCAGACCATAGTCACCCCACCCCCTGCAAGGGACCAGCCCCGGGGCATGTGGGCCGTTTTGCAGTGGGGACATGCCTTTCTGCACACAGCGGCTGCTGTTCAAGCAGGCCGCCTGGCTCGCTCTGGACCGCGGTGGCTGTGGGAGGGAAGGGCTGTGCCAGCCATGAGCTAATTCCTCCGGCTGCTGGAGGAGCCATGTGGGTGCAGCTCAGTCACTCAGCCAACACCTCGCCTCACGATGACCTAATCTGTTCACTTGGACAACTTTCAAACCCACTTCCTAGATGGGCTCTGAGGGCAGGGAATGGTACCGGGGGCCGCTGGCCCATTTTCTGTCTCTGTCTGCCTCTCTCAGACCTGTTGCCCTACATTCTCCTGAGAAACTAGAAAGCTACGCGCTCTGTTTGGATCTACGGGCCTGTGCCTGCTCATTCCGCTCTTAGGTTCTTTGCTAGAACCGTTCAATTTCTTCTCCATAAAAGCCCACCTGTCCAGCACTCCTGTCCCACTGAATTCCACGCTCTCTCAGGTCCTGTGACTTTGTACAAGCTGTTCCCTCAGCCTGCAATGCCCTTCCCTCCCTCTACGCCTCAGTTCTCAGGAATTTTTTCCTTCAGGAAGTTTTCCTTAACTTGCCCGAGCCGTGTGTGCAACAAGAGCACTTCAGAGAAACAATTATGTCATCACAACAATATTAGCTAATGCTTACTCAGAGCGTACCACGCCAGGCATTGTTCTAAGAGCTTTACATGCACTAACACATTTAGTCCCCACAACAACCCTCTGAGGCAAGTATCATCATTGTTTCCATTGCACAGACGAGGAGATTGAGGCACAGGGCGATTGACTAGCTTGCCCATGATCACAGAACTAAAGGGTGAAGCTGGGATTTGAACCCCTGCAGCCGGCTCCACCCTGGCTTGTAACCACTGGGCTTACTGGCCCTTTCAAGCCACAGCACTTCTACCAGGGACCGTCTTTTTTTTTCTTTTTCTTTCTTTTTGTGTTTTTTATTTTAGAGAGGAAGGGAAAGGAAAGAGAGAGAGAGAAACATCGATTTGTTGCCTCCTGTACACACCCCAACCTGGGACTAAACCCTGGGTATGTGCTTTTGACCAGGAATTGAACCAGTGACCTTTCAGTGCACAGGACAACACTCAAACCAACTGAGCCACACCATCCAGGCCGGGACCTTCTTGATGGTGTCGTCCACCAGACTGGGCTTCATGAAGGTGAGAACCAGGCTTTGTATCCTGGGACCTCCAGCACGTAGCGCCATGCTGCTCTCTTTAAATGTTCATGGGCTACATGAGCAAATGGAACAGATTTCCCCTCTCCTATCCCCCACCCCCAACACACACACACTCACTCACTCACTCATTCACTCACGGTGGCCTATGTACTTGCTCAGGTCTGAGCCAGTCTGGGCAGGCTCAGGGAAGCAGAGTGGACCTGGACTTCCTGCAATGGCACCTTCACTGCCTGTGCTTATCAGACTGCCCTGACCTCAGAGTCCTGGACATAGGCTATCAGGCTCTAGGAAGACAGGAGCAGCCTTCCTCTGCATCAAGGGCCAGGACGAGGTGCTGGTACACAGACAGGGCCGTTCAGTATCCCGGGTACAGCTCTAGGCCCTCCTCCCTGTCCAGCATCATCAGGCAATTTCCACTCAACATCCCTTCCCTCCTTCTAGAAGGAGCATTTTTTTTTTTCCCTATGGGGAGCCCCTCCATGTGCTTGCTGGGGACTGACGGTCCCTCTCTTGCCTCATGACTGGTCACATGACTCAAGCTGAGCCAATCAGAGGCCTCATGGGGTTTTGCATCAGAACCATCCTGGAGCTTCGTGTTCCCTGCTGGCTGGGGCTGCTGGCTCACCATCTTGCTCACCACAGGCAGAGGGGCTGCCTGACGAACCAAGCCAAGCATGTGAGATAGCCGGAGGCCCTCAGTCCTGTTGGAAGCCACCACCTGACCCTGATCATATAGCTTATATACGCTCTTTGCTTAAGCTTCTTTGACTGGGTTTCTGACACTTGCAGCCAACATAAGCATGGGTTGGACAAAGAATATAGAATAACATGGCCAGTATTTGTTGATATTTGTCTTTTGTTTGTTTGCTGTTTACTGTTTGTAGGGAGCTCCCTGTTTTGTGCGGGAGAGCAAACAGGCCGGGCACCTGCTCTCTGAAACCAGAGGATCACGTCCTCCCTCCTCCCTGGCCACCAGGTGCCCTGGCAACCAGGTGCAAACATTGAGTTGAACTTGGCCAATCAGATGCCCAGGCCCAGGAGGGCAGAATGGAGGGTCAGGTGGGGTTCATGTGTGGCCATATCCAGCCTCGGAGGCAGATGTGACCTGCAGGGAAGGTGGGATTAGCTAAGTCATCCCTGGTAAAGGACTGTTGGGGGGTCTGTTATTGTGATATAATAAGAAATATATTTGGTCTCTATCCCCAGTTCCTGAAACAGAGCTCCTAAAACCCTTTTTAAATATATATATTTACATTTTATTTTATATTTTATTTCAGAGAGGAAGGGAGAGGGAGAGAGAGATAGAAACATCAATGATGAGAATCATTGATTGGCTGCCTCCTGCACGCCCCCTACTGGGGATTGAGCCCACAACTTGGGCGTGTGCCCTAACCCAGAATCAAACCGTGACCTCCTGGTTCATAGGTTGACACTGAACCACTGAACTACCACGGCTGGGCTCCTAAAACACTTTTAATCTTCTAGGTGACGAGAGTGATAGGAAAACCTCTGTTATAATGTCTGCTTTTTGTCCCCAGCTCCTGAGACAGCTGCATACTGATACAATGAAAGGAGCATCTTTTGTTACTCATAGCAAGGCTCTCTCGACCCCACTACAGCTCGTGTTAATGAGCTGACATTCGGATAGTCCCTCAGGATAGGGCCGGAGGCCAGGGGAAAATAACGAGGTGATGGATCATGCCTATCTAATGAGGCCTCCAAAAAAAGCCTAACTGAAGGGGTTCAGAGAGCTTCCAGGTTGGGGAAGACAGGGGTGCTGGGAGGGCAACATGCCTGGGAGGGCGTGGGAGCTCTGCACCCCTCCCCCACACCTTGTCCTATGTAGGCACCTCTTCACCTGGCCAGTGAATATAAGGAAATGTTTCCCTGAGTTTTGTGAGCCATTCTCACAAACGACTGAATCTCAGGAGGGGTTGTGGGCGATTCCTGATTGATAATCAGTCATTTAGAAATACAGGTGACATCCTGGGACTTGCGATTGATGTGTGATGTGGGGGGCAGTCTAGTGGGACTGAGCCCCTAACTGGCGAATCTGATGCCAGCTTGAGGTAGACAGTGTCAAACTGAGTTAAACTGTAGGCTACCCAGTTGGTGGCTGCAGAGAACCAGAGAATCAGTTGGCTGGTGTGGAAACTCACATGCCTGGTGTCAAAAGTGGTCTGGGGTGCTGTGTGGGTAACACCCTAGCACCTCTCTGAACTGGTCTCAGAGGGTCATTTCATTTACAGGGCTGCTCGCCTCTGTTTTCCCAGCAGCCCTGGTTCTGCCTGTTTGAGTCTTTACCTCCTGCCACTTCTGTGAATACCTTACAATAATGTTGTCTTTTGATGCTTACAGCCAAGAGCCCTGGCTGAAATGAGGGGGAACATTCAGTCCATTTGGGGAGGCAAAATGTATACCTGAGGGCCAAGCAGTGGCATAAAACAGCGTGACTCCCCTCCTCACGACTCCATGTGCCCTTTAGAGGGGCTGGTGCCACCTCCGGGGAGAACCACGGGGTGGTGACCATTGTCCTCTTAAAGAAGCTTTTACTGGGGGTCCCTCTGCATTCATAGCTATGTTTCCTAATTTACAGTCGACTACAGGCAATGCTTGGTGAGGACATAACAACTTCATGCATGTAAACTTACACTCTTCCTTCCAGCAGAAGTGCCATTCAAGGGTCCTTGTGCGTAAACTGACACACTCTGGTTTTAGGCTCAGTGAACTTGTTGAATGAATGAGTGAGTGAGTGAATGGATGAATGAATAAAGGGGAACTTTTATCCCTTGGTTTGTCATTGGCCCATTTGGGAACTCCCTGCTCCTCACCAATTCTAAAGCTCTGCTTTAGGGCTTAACTGAAGGCTTGCCTCGTCTCCTAAGCCCTCAAAGACACCCCACCTTCCAGGCCATTCCTTGTCTGAATTCTGGCACTGGCTTCCATGACGCTCATGGCTCACTGGCCTGTACGACCTTGAACTGTGAGAGTGTCCTGTCTCCTTGAGTACACTCAGTACGCTCAATAGAGGAGCCACAGACTGCTTTACACAGGCATGCGAGGCCCTGCCTGCAGTCCAGGCCGGCCCTGCTTCCAGCAACAGAAGAGTGGATAGTAGGCAATGGTGGGCACATGAAGGCAGGCAGTCATCCCATCCCCCCAGGCCTGCCTTGCTGAGGAAACTCAGATCCTGCAGGATCCTTAACCAGAGTAGGGCAATTCTTCATAGCAGGAATGTCCCCGCAGGAGACAGACCACAGCAGCGGGCCCGCTCCTGGGGGACAGTGCCTCTGGCTCTGTGCCCGCTGCTGAGCCTTCTGCCACCTCTGTGCGTCCACCCCCTTCTGTGGCTGTCATGCTCCTCAGCCAGGTCAGGGGTCACTCCTGAAAGCCACCACCTCTGTTGAGTGTGTTGCCTGTGTCACTAAGCCTCAAACCCTCCTTAGAGTCATTCCCTGAGCTCAGGAGTGGCCTAAGGACAAGCAGCATCTTCCCTATCCTTTGGGGGGGGGAGGGGGTGTGGGGGGCAGTCATAAGCCTGCAGGAAAGGCAGCTGAAGCCCCCACTGTGACTCCCAGTCTTAGCCAGGCCAGGCCACCTCCCACCTCCTACCTGAGACCAAGGCAGGGCCCACGTGACTGAGAGCAGCTCAGAGGCTGAGGTCAAAGGGGGACCCCAGCTCCCCAGGCTGCGGGTCTGCATTCTGAGACCAGAACCACCCCCAGTGGGAGCAGTGAGACTTGGGGAGTCACCTTGCCTCACTGCCTGGGTCTCTGCCCCTCTTTTGAAAATGGGGTGATACAGCATCCACCCTGCAAAGCCATGAGAGTGAGGGAAGGGCTCCGTGGACTAGAACCTGTTTTATAAACGGAAAGAAATTCAGGGTGGCTCAGGCCACACTCACACCCTAGTCTCTTTCTTTCCTTTTCTAAAGCAGATAATGATTTCCCGGCCCGCCCTCCCCCCGCCCCCCCACCCAGGTGGATGTGGGGTCATTCGGCCTGGGACTCTGACTCGGAGCTGTGACAAGGCAGGCTTTCTGGTCTGGGTTTACTCATAAACCCTGGTACTCAACTAAAAGAGGGAGCTCAGGGCCAGGACTCAGGACTGACCTCCTGCGGCAGCGGCGGCGGATGGAGGCAGTGAAATCCCCGCCTGTGTTCTGCAGACTTGCAGGAGCGCTAATGCCTGGGGCTGAGAGGCTGGGGGACACAGGCCTGCGCCCCACAGAGCTGCCCACTGGAGCCAGGGAGCTCCCAGGAGCTTCCAGAAATTGTGTTTTCTCTCCTCATCAGAGGTTGCCATGGTGACCGAAGCAGGAGGAGACACCCGCTGGTCTGGCTCTACACAGATCATCTATCCTGGCTCATCTTTATTCCAGGTCTTGGTCAGAGCTGCTACTGGGAGCGCCTAAGAGGGGGGAAGGACATCCAGAGACCAGACCCTTGGCACCAGTTACGTGTGCGTGGTGGGAGAGAATTGTGTTGGGACGTTGTGTGTGCTAGTGTATAGGTGGGGGGATAGGGGCGGGTTACATTGCTGCGTGTGTGTTATGATGTGCAGCGGGGATGCTAGTGAGAGAAGTGGGGTGGTGTCAAGAGTGCACATGATAGTGGGGTCTTTCCCAAATGTGCCCTCGATCTACACCTCAGGGGAGAGCACACCTGAGGGGCTGCATACTGCCCACAAAGGAGAACCCTCCCCTTTCCACTTCCTGGAAGCCATGGATTATTCCTCCTGTCCCGGCAGCAAACCACTGTGAGAATCCAGCCATTTCTTCTAGGCTATGTTCCCTGCCCTCAAGCCCTGGCTCTGTCACCTGACTTCTCCTTGAGGACAGTGACTTTCTCGTGTTTACTGCTGTGCCTGGCACATAGTAGGTGCTCAGTAAACTTGTTGAATGAATGAATGAGTGATTGAATCGATGAATGAATAAAGGAGAACTTTTATCCCTTTGTCATTGGCCCATTTGGGAACTCCCTGCTCCTCACCAATTCCAAAGCTCTGCTTTAGGGCTTAACTGAAGGCTTGCCTCGTCTCCTAAGCCCTCAAAGACACCCCACCTTCCAGGCCATTCCTTGTCTGAATTCTGGCACTGGCTTCCATGACGCTCATGGCTCACTGGCCTGTACGACCTTGAACTGTGAGAGTGTCCTGTCTCCTTGACCAGATGTCTAGCTCCTCAATGGGAAGGGCCTTACTTTCTCTTTTATGTCCTGAGCACAGGCCTCTGCAAACAGCAGATGTTCAATAAACGCTGGAGACTGCAATGCTGTGAATCAGTGAACAAATTCTAGCCTGAATAGTTCACACATCCAGGTGGTTTCCTGCCCAAAAGACCTCCTGCAGGTTCATGGGTAAGGCTTGCAAGATCAAGATGTTTCTAGTGAGTCTGAATTGGGGGTGGGGGTGGGGCAGGGATTTGGGGGAGGCTGGCTCTAAACCCTATGCTTTATCCTTTCCCCATAAACTCATGTTTGAATTTGACTAAGTCTTCGAGCCTAGTTCACCACCTCATTCTACAGTCATTGCTCTTTCTGAGTGGAACTGATCACTTTCTCTCCAAACAAAATTTTAGCACTTTTCTACACCAGTCTTGGGTACTGACCCTGGTCTTCCTGAGTTGCATGACTTAGTTACATTTCTGATGTACCTGTTAGGTGGTCGGCTATGTCTTTGTTTAGCATCCCTCTGTGGGCACCACCCCTGCATCGTTTCAGGTGATCTGAAGGGACTGAGTTATAGCTCCCTGCCCATTGCCTCCACCCCCAGCAACACGCATGTGACCCAGACAGACATTCCTTTTAGGTCTTACTCTGGCAAGAGTGACTGGTCCATTGGATGAACACCTGGCCAAGCAAGGCCATCTGGATATTTTCATAGGATTTAAATATAGACACATAGAAACAGGGTGTCTTTTCAGCTGAGGTAGCTCAGCTGGAAGGATCTACACCTGAAAGTTTCCAGGGTCCATCTTTCTCAGCCTCATGGAGAAAGCTCCTCACTCCCCTTGACTCTCCTGCTCCAGGCAGCCCCAGGCCACCTCCCACCCGGGGTCCTAGCACTACTGCTGGGAGATGGGAATGAGACAACCCTTTTGGACAGACACCAGCCAGGGGCAGGAGAGAGGAGAGCTCCTGGCCTGGGAGACAGCCCCAAGGGCCCCATCCCACCTTCAGTTACTATGGCAACTCACTTCCCCTCTAAAGCTCCTACTTCTCTCCCTCAGAAATGCGTTTTGGTGCAATGGCCTTTCCACTTCCTTGTACCCCAAGCACAGACTCTAAACCACAGCATAGACTCTGTCACCACGTCACAGAGCCACACCCACCGGGAGCAGAGGCAGAGGCACCGACCCACCTGTACTCCTGGATGTGTCTCTCAGTGCAGGTGGCTTTGCAACATCCTGTGCTAATGGCTGCACCTCAGCTTATTAAAAACATCTGTTTCCACACCTGAAACAACAAGAGCAATTGCTAACATTTTGAAATCACACTGCAGTACACAGACCCCCTGCCCCCCTCCCCTCCACACACACACACACACACACACACACACACACACACACACAGGATGGCCTGGGCCAGAGAGACCTTCCTGAGAGTTATTACAGAACAACCACAAACCAGAGAAGTCACCAGACTTGCCAGGGTCACACAGCACCGTTAGTGCGGCTGCCTGGCTTGGGTTGATCTTGGTTCCAGGTTGAGCTCCTGTTGTCTAGAATACAGGGAAGCCTTGCTTTGTCTCGCTGAGCTATCGTGAGGCTAGAATCTATAAAAATACTTGTTAAGACCTTTGCACATTCAGAGCGCTCAATTTGTGCTGAATAATTGACGGGTGCTTCTCCTGGCTGCTTAGAGCAGATTCACAGGCCTCTGCCATAGGCTGGGAACGTGGAGACCTTTCCCATCATTCTGCCCAGTGAAAGAATTTGCCGAGAAAATCACCAAGAAAAAGTTGTGTTCCCTGTTGGGGGCGGGGGCAGGGAGGGGGGGAGAGACCCTGGCTCCTGGGAGCCATAGATCTAATCTAATTTATTGCCTCACTGAAAGGAGAGGAGAAAGTGCAGGCTGCTGCAGGGAGGGGGCTGCGGGCTCCCCAGAGTCTCTGCCACTGTGGCTTTTCCAAGGCTGTGAGGCCCTGGGAAAGGGTTGCTCTGCTCTGACAGGCGAGAGAAAGGTGCCTGGGAATCCGAGAGTCCGGTGGGGAGGCACGGAATCAGCCCTGGGAAAGGAAGAGTATGAAGCAAGGTTTTCCTCCATGAAGACACCTGACAAGGCAGAGATGTCCGGGAAGGGCAGAGGCAGCCTGTGGCCATCCCTGCCGACGGCTGCATGTGACCACAGACACTTCCTGTCCAAAGGCCATGGCAGCAAGGATCAGGGAGCAGAAAGTAGACACAGGGTGGCCTTTAAAGCAATTTGCAGAGATCAAAGGAGACACAGTTTGAGCCGGTATTCTGGCTATGAGAACAGGGAACAGCTGGCTAAAACTTGCGGAACCATTCACAGCTCAGGACACCACGGATGCACAATCCTCCCGCAGCGGGATGCGGCCTACCAAAGTGTCTCCCGACTGGCATTCGTCTCAGTCCCCCAAACAAGACCGATTTAGGACTATCCCAATCCACAGGATAATTGGCTCCAACTTCAAATGAGCACAAGTCCCAGCTCAAGTGGGTTTGTTCTGATGACTGGCTTTCTCTCTTACTCTGCAAGTTCCGAACTCAATGGTTTCACAAGGACTTCCTAAGCAGTCTCATGGTGTGCTCCGTGCTCACGCAAGTCACTTCGCTTTCATACTATGTCTGGACCTGCCGGCTTCCCAGGCGGCTGAAGGGCCCTTGGAGTTTCCCTGTGTGTGGGCAGGGCCCCGTCCTAATGACTCCAGGATGGGGAGTTGAGGGTGGTTCCAGCTTGGGCTCAGTCTGACCAGCAACATTTGGCACTGCCTGCCACTCACCCAAGGTGCAGCACTGCCCCCCCCCCCCTCCCACCCTCTCAACGCCCCCCCCCCCCCCCCCCGCCCCGCGTGCCTGGGGCTTGGAGGGGACATTTGGCTCAGGCACTGCACAAGCAGAACAGAAAGCAGGACGTGTGACCTCCTTCCACATTACTAAGAACACTTAGTAATTCTATGACCTTGGGTCATTGATTTAACCCCATAGTTCTCAGGTTCCTCATCCATGAACTGGGGATCATAATGGAACCCACCTCAAAGCTTTGGGAGGATCCAATGAAGTAGACTGTATGCAAATTCTTAGTTTGGCCTCTAATAACACTGTCACCCCACTCCAGTGGACTGTGGCCAGCACTTGAGCTGTCATTCTGTCCGCTCAATACCAGGCATTTAATAATTAGCAGAATAAACATTAGAAATGCATTCTCCTTGGTGAAAGCAGAGGTATTCAAGACATGTGGGTTGGCCAAATGAATTCTGAGACACACTTGACTCTTGTAAGAGCAGGTGAAAGAATGCAGTGAGACCTCAAGGGATGTGTGGTCAGGGCATCTAGAGACGCAGATGGCTGCGACTAGCCCACAGAGCAAACTGTGCGAGCACTGCTGGACCCATGTGCAAATAAATAGTTGCTCAGAAATATCTGCATATGTGGCAGAATTTGGTCCAAGGCTTGCTTTTATTCGACTTGATAATGAGGTCTGCCTTCACGTCCTCAAAGTTTTCCGTGGCTGCTGTCAAACAAATAAACCAAACACAACAAAACCTGAGAGTTGTGACCAAATGGACTCAGGTCAGTTCAGAGTAGGATGCCATCTCCAGAGCCTAGCACATGTCAATCAATGCTCACAGGAGAGGGAGTTGGCGCCACTTTTAACTTGATGGTGTTCAGGGGCTCCAGGGCCTCACTGGCCTCCAGTTCAGGATCCTGATCCAGAACCTTCCTGGGTACTCATCCTCCTGAGAATTCCCTAGTTGGCCTTCCGGTCACACTGGGTCACACTCACAGGCTCTGTTGGCTTTCTGGAATGAGGAAATGCTGCTCAGTCTTCAAGAAACCCTGAAACTGTGGCTGAGGCAGAGGTCACTGTCTGGGCCCATTATGTATCTGGAAAATCAGTTCTTCCCTTCGAGTTCTCACAGGACAAGCCCTATGAGGAAGTCTTTGGGGACCCATTACCAACTCCCACACTTGGACCAGAATACCCGAGGAGAATTTCTGGCCATACTAGAGAAATTGCCTTGAAGAAATGGGGCTCAGTCTGCACCCTGGGAGAAAGTGAACTTTCACACCTTCCTGGGGCTCTGCAAAGGCTGCTGGGCAGGGGCCCAGGTGTGAAGAGGCCCCTGATGCTGGAGAGCTCACTACCCCTCTATCACTAGAGACAGGAGAGCCCTTCCTTGATGGGCAGGGCCCACTGGGAGATGGGCTGCTGCTCTTTGCACTCCCTTCTCCAAGGAGTTTCTCATGGGTGAGCATTGTTGCAGGGTGCGGGTGGGAAGGTCAGGCAACATTCAGGAGGAGATAAGATGGGCATGGGGCAGCCCAAGCCTCTGAGTTCTCCTCTTGCCCACCTTCCTTCTCCCTTTTTTCCTTCCTCATCTGTGAGAGAAGTGTGTGTGCCTTGGGGGAGAGGAAGGATAAAGACGGGGAAGTGCCGGGCTTCCATGCTCCAGGGCCACTCTCCTAACCATGGAGAAGCTCATAGTTGTAGCCTTCCCAACTCAAATGGGTAGCTTGACCTTCTGTGGCAGCTCACTGCAGGCTGATCAAAAAGTTAGCCAGGCTTACATGTCCCCTCCCTTCTGAGCCTCTTTCCCACCCCCAGTCTCACCTGCTCCCATGTACCCACTGCCCTCATTCAACACAGCCTCACCCCTTCAAGGTCTGCTTCAGAATGTGCCTTTCCTTCCTTACTCCCTCCCCTAGCCAAATCCTAGGCTACGTTTGCATTTTAAGAGCCATCCTGGTTAATCCTAAAGAATTTCCAATTCATGAGTGAGGACTCTTCCACCCCTAGTCTGTAAACCAGAGAGCAAACTGCTCAGATTATCATTCATCTTCTACCTTTGCAAATAGCTCAACTCCCCCCCCCACCCCCCCCCCCCCCCCCCCCCCCCCCCCCCGTCAATCAAAGCACCATTGTGGGGAGAACACAGCCCCAGAGGGTCCTGGGAATTTCAGATACTGTTATCGGGCCAAGGGAGTGTTCCCCTAGCAAAATTTACCTATGGAAAACTACCCAAGTGTGCGAGCAGCCTACCAAGCAGTTTCTTCCTGGTTGGCCTGGGGCTCTGTGGATCTACCTCAGGAAATACTTAGGCTCTGCCTTAATTTACTTCCTGGCCAGAGTTCTTATTAGAGGCCACGCTGGTGAATGCGGAAGCGGGACTGATAATCTAGTGGAAATCCATGCATGTAACTGGGAGAACAAGGAGAGATGAGAACAACTGCATGAGAACTTGAGGGTCTTCAGATGGGCAAGAGAAAAAGGGGAGGGGGGGTGGACCCTTCTCTCTGCTTCAGGCCAGCAGGGCTGAAGCAAGCCAGGCCCGATTACAGAGCCTTTCAGACTCCTGATACAAGAAATGGCTCTCCTGGCTCCACAGGGTCTCTGGAGATGGCAAGAACCTTCCCAGGTCACAGGATGAGCCAGTCACACAGCTCTGGGTGAGACTGGTGTCCACCCCCGTCTAGGTCTCTCTCCTTGGATCTGCTAAAGCAGCCATCCTTTAAGGGCACTGTTTTAGTTAGGAGTCAGGCACTTGAGGTTGAATGACTCTCTCTGCTCTTCATCAGCCACGTGAACTGTACCAAGTTACTACATTTCTCCAGCCTGGTTGGCAAAATGGGGATATTATGTCCCCTGGAAGGACAATTGTGAAGATAAAATGACCAACAGATGTGAAGGCGTCTCAAGCAGTGCCTGCTTGGTAAATGCACTCAGAACAGAAGAGCTGTCATCTTCCCCCTCTAAGTACAGCCCGTGGATGCTTTGCCAAGCCCCTCAGACATGCTGGCAGCAGCTCCCGCCCTGTGGATGCGGTCAGGCCAGCGATGCGTGGCCACCTCTGCTCTCCCAGGACTTTGCCTGGCACTCTGCACTCCCCATCTGTGCCTGGTGGGCAGCAGGACCGCCTGGGTCAGAAGGGAAGCTGCTTCAGAGCCTGGCCTCCCTGAGCACTTTGGGGATGGCCCTGTGGATGGGAACCTGGGCTCATCCCGCCTGGGACTCACCAGGAATGGCTGGGAGTTCGTGGAAACCAACCTGCCTTCCAGACCTTCTCAGGAGGAACCACACACCAAGGCGAATGAAAACCAGATGCAGGCAAATAGGGGTTTGTGTGTGTGTGTGTGTGTGTGTGTGTGTGTGTGTGTTGTTTTCAAAGCAGAACATCCCACCTGCCTTGGTGGGAGGAGACACCTGCTCACTCCCCGGGACTACAGAACTTGCTGCGCTCTCCCAGTGACCCAACCTCAGGGCTGACCTGCTCATTCCTGCGGGCCCTTTGGGCTGTGCATTTCCCCCGGATCACATGGGCCTCAGCCCTGCAGAGCACCCTTGGGCCCAAGCACCCTCAGTGAGTTGGTCACGTCTCCTGAGTTACAAATGCAGCTCAGGGCAGGAACTTTGTCGCTGAGTCTGAAGTAGACAGAAGGGACAGGGTGGGCTTGGAGATGACCAGCGGTCTGGGAGTAGACCTGGAGAGGCTGAGTGGGGCTCCTCCCTCTCAGACCCGGTACCCCAAATCTCCACGCAGATCTTAACCCTGGAGGTGGCCAGCTGTGATTTGGGAGATGGAGTCCAGCCACTTGTCCCACGCCCGCCGAGGGAAGAGTCCCAGAGGCCGGTGAGGTGGGGTGTGCCCTTAGGGCGCCCTGAGATCGGTGCTCCCGCAGATCCAGGCAGGCTGCTTCCCGCCCCTGCCGCCCTGGAGACCTGCGCGCCCCGAGCCCCCTCCCTGCCCGCACCGCCGGCCACAGCCACATACCCCAGCCCGATTCCCAGCCCTGGGAACGTCTCCGCCCCGGCCGCAAACCCACCTTCTGGGGTGCTCAGAGGCCCCTTCCAGGGGTGTCACCGAGGTCCCCGCCTCCAACTCCCGACGCGGGCTCCCAGCTCCGCAGCCTCTGGCCCGGCCTCGGGGGCTAAGCCGGCTCCTGCCTCTCTTTCTCTTGTGCTCCCGTGAATTCTCAGCACTATTCTTTTTTTTTTTTTTAAGGGACTTTTTTTTTTTTTTTTTGCGTTGCGTCAGGATGGTTGCCTGGCGACGGCAGAGCTATTCCGCGGGCAGCCCTTTCAGCCCGATCCCCCTCCAGCCTCCCATTCAAGCCTCTCCTCCCGCGGCTCCAGGACCTGGGCGCGCGGGGTCGGGAGACGCGCACCGGGTCCTAACGCCCCGCTAGTTGCACGTTCCCCGCCCAGACCTGGACCAGAGCGGCCGCCCCGCCGCACGCATTTGCCAAACCCTAGACGAAACCAAATCCAAATTATCCTTTTCTTTCTTTCTTTTTTTTAAAAACTCGAAACCTAAGCAGTGTTCCCATAAGCATGGCAACGTGGCTTTGCCACTGTCAGCAATTTGCCTGCGTGGAGGGGGCAGGAGAACCCCCGTCTGGCACCGCCAAGCCCAGAGCTCACACTCCACCCACAAGCGGCTGGAGTTCAAACTATCAGCAGCAACTCCCACTACCCAGTGCCTAGCCTGTGCCCACTGTCAGAGCGACCCAGCAGGCAGAGGGGGCATTGCCAGCTTACAGATGAGGAAACGGAGGCTCAGAGAGGCTAAGTAGAAACCAGAAGTGGGGCGGAAAACAGACATTCTTCCAGGTCTGTCTCCTAGACCAGCTGGGAGTAGTTCGAGGGACCTGCCCCAAAGCATGTGTTCCCCCACTAACCACAGGGCGCCTCCTGGCATATAATACTACGTGCTGTGTCAGCCACTAGAGGTGGTTACATTCTAACTGTGGCTGCTGCTCCGCCAGAGCCTCGAGCTCCAGGTACCCAAGACACATACAAGACAGACGCCAGGGCAGCCCCATCTTGGCTTTCAGGATCAATGTTTGTTTTTTAAAAAAATTATTTATTGATTACAGTATTATATATGTCTCCCTTTCCCCCCATTGACCTTTCCCCGGCCACTTCCACCCCCCAGCACGTGACAGCAGACAGGGTTCTCCAGTCCAGACCCTTGGGCTCCGCCTGCTCCTGGGACCACTGGCTGATGCCAAAGACCCTTGTGCTGCCCCCTGGTGCCCGTGTCCTTCCCTGCTTCTCCCCATCAGGGCCCTTGACCCACTTCCTTTCCCCCTTCATTAGCACCTCCGCTAATGGACTTGCCTAAGGAGGCATCCTGCTAATGTGAGCACCTCTTCGTGCTAACGGGTTAATGCTTCCAAGCTAGCAAGTCTACTTGAACAGGGGTCTTTTGGAGAGTCACAGCTTCCACCCAACCTTTTGATTCCAGCTCCTAAATAGTGATCCAATCCTCCACTTCTTCCATCCCCTCTGCCTCTGCCCTGGCCCAAGGCACCACGGCTTGCCCCACCTCCAGAACAGCCTCTTATTGATGCCCGCGCCCACTCTTGGCTCCCCACCTGCCTCCCCCTGAGCCGATTATTCCTCCACAGCCAGAACAAATTCTTTGAAATGGAAATCCGACCCTGGCTTCTCCCTGTCTAATGCCTCCCAACAGCTCCCATTCCTCCTGGGATTAAAACCCAGCGATTAAAACCCAGCGTGGCCCACCAGGCCTGCGTGGTCCAGCTTCGCCCACCTGGGCCTCGCTTTGCGCCTTGCGTTGATGTTCTGCTCTCCAGACAGAGGCTCTTCCGGGTCCTTTTACACACCTGCTCCTCCCACACAGGGCTGACGGGACTCCTGCCTCCTGAGAGAACCCCAGGTCACATGTCCTTACAGCCTCACCGACCTCTCCTTCACCACGAGCTGTCACTTTATCTTTTGCAGTGAGGTTATTTGATTGGTATCTGTCTCCCTCCGAGGCTGTAGGCTCCGGGAGGCAAGAACCACGTTTGCAAGCTGAAGGCTCGGTTCAGGCTTGGGGACTTGGCATCCTCCTGGGTGGGCTGTCCCTGGCCACACTGCCCTGTGCTGAGTACTGCTCGCCAGTGTGATCTGGCCCAGCATGGGGTGGTGCTCCAATGTCTTCTGGGTGGAGCCATTCCAGCCCATCTGGAAGTGCTTTCTCCCATCTTCAGCCTCCTAGCCCCTCATCTGGCCTGGGCTCCTGGTGCTGCTTTCTCGTGGATGCATTGCCTTCCTCCTTCACATAGATAACCTGCCCAGGGCAGGGATAGGTCTTACCCTCATGCCTCCCATTGTGCCCGGCATTTGCCGGGCTAGGAGGGTGGTCAGTGATGAGGACCAGGAGAGCCAGCGAGGGAAGGAGGAGGAAGAGGAGAAAGAGCCGGGTCTCTGTTGGAATAGTCTCAACTCTAAGCAGATGCAGTGCTGAATGAGTTCTTGGTAGAACTCTAGCATAGGATAGTATGTAGCCATGCAAATGTTTTCAAAAAAAATATTTGATAGCATAGGAAAATGCTGATGATTTCATGCTAAGTAAATAAGACTGGAACAACAAATGTCTAAGTAAGTAAGACATTGTGAGAAGTTTGATTCTAATATCTAATTCCTTGAAATGTGTAGGAAAAAGATTGGGAGGGTATCCTATCTAATAAAGAGTGAATATGCCAATTGACCATCACTCCATCACAAAGATGGCTGCACCCACAGCTGAGGCCAAGATCCCATAAGGAGCCTTAACGAGCAATCAGCAGGGACCTGAGACTACACCCTCCCCCGCCTCCATGGGGCTTGACAGGGGACCTCAGGCTGTGTCCCCCACCTGGCAGGGCTTGACAGGGGACCTCAAGCCATGCCACCCACCCAGCGGGGCTTGACAGGGACCTCAAGGTGCACCCCCAGTGCTGGGTCAGGGGAACTCAGGCCACGCCCCAGCCCAGTGGGGCTTGACAGGGGACCTGAGGCTGCGCCCCGCTGCCTGGTAGGGCTTGACGGAGGACCTCAAGGCACGCCCCCTGCCCAGGTCTGGGCTGGGGGAACTTAGGCCATGCCCCCCATCCTGGCGCCGGGCTAGGGGACCTGAGGCTACACCCCCTGCCCAGCAGGGCTTGACAAGGGTGGGACTGGCCAGGTCTGGATCTAGCCCAATGGGGGTGGGGGGGGGCGGCCGGGTCTGGGTCTCACGCGATTTTGAGGTGCATGTGGGTGGGCGGGGACTTGACTCTGGGTCCCGGTGGTGAGCCCCAGACTCTGACAGGAGGAAGGTTTTCATATACATTTTACTAATTTTCTTTAATCTCTGACACTTCTATTATAGAGAAAGGGCAAATGGCAATATTAAATTATTTCCTCTAATTAATCCCCTATTAATGTGCATGAATTTCATGCACCAGGTCACTATATATAAATATTAGCTGTGGTTATCTCTGGGTGGCAGGATAACAGGGAATTTTAAATTTTTTTATAGACTTGTATTAATGTTCTATGTTTTCTACAAAGAATAGTTTTTGTCACTGGCAACTTCAAAAACACTATTACAAAGAAAAGATGGCCCTGTGTTTGGGGTAGCTGATGCCTGCTGCTTTGTATGGAGCTGCCTTTTATATGTGAGGCTGGACAGGAGCCCAGTGATGGGTGGAGGTATCCCCGGGCCCAGAGCCACAGGGCCACCTGGGACTCTTCCCTCCAGCTGGCCCTTTGGACCAGGAAATACTGGGCCAAGCCCATGAGTCTGGACTTGGTGACAACACACTGGTTCTAGAGCTGCCTTATTGATCCAATTTGATTTTTAAGATGTAAGATGTAATGTTGTGTGAGATGGCTGGCTCAGGCATCTGGACCATTTTAGTGAATGCACATGTTGGCCAACAGCCACCTCACTGACAGGAGCACAGCACTTTACAGGTTACAGAGCAGTTTCCTTTCCATTGGTCCCAAGATGAGTGAGACATGATCTCCTTTGGACCTATAGAAATCCTGTGAAATAAGGGAGTCAAGAAACATTTTCCTGACCTAGCCAGTTTTCCCAGTGGTTAGAGCGTCTTCCTGTGGACTGAAGGGTCGCAGGATCGATTCTGGACAAGGGCATGTATCTGTACCTCAGTTGCAGGCTCAATCCCCAAGTACAGAAAGCAACCAATTGATGTGTCTTTCTCACATTGATGTTTCTCTCTCTGTGTCTCTCGCCCTACCCCCCCCCCCCCCACTTCCACTCTCTCTAAAAATCAATGGAAACAATATCCTGCCCTAGCTGGTTTGGCTCAATAGATAGAGCATCAGCCCGCAGATTGAAGGGTCCTGGGCTCAATTCCGGTCAAGGCCAGGTACCGGTTGCCGCTTGATCCCCGGCCCTGGTCGGGGCACATGCAGAAGAAAACCAATCAAAATGTGTCTGTCTCACATCGATGTTTCTCTCTGTCTCTCCCCCTCCTTTCCACTCTCTCTAAAAATCAAAGGAAAATATTAACAACAACGAAAAAAGAAAATATATCCTGGGATGAAGATTAACAACAACAACAAAAGAAACATTTTCTTTATCTTACCTAGGAGGACGCTAAGCAGGGAGAGGTTTGGGGGCTTACTCACACGGCTAGTAGTGGCGGGGCCCCCAGGGCTGTCCGGCTATGAGTCTAGGCCCTTCACACTGCACCACACTGACCCTGCAGTCCCTCCAAAAAACAGCCAGGGCAGCCTCAGCGACCACAGTGTGCTTGAGCCATGCTCGGTGGTCAGGGATGACCTGATTTGAGCAAAGATGTGAAGAAGATATGGGAGTTGGTTATGAGGTATTTGGGGGAAGGGTATTCCAGGCAGAGGGACCAGCCAGTGCAAAGCGTGCCTGCTGCAAGCAAGGAAGAGCAAGGGGCCTCACGTTGGAGTGCAGTGAGAGGGGAGAGATGAGGGCTGTGGGAGATGATGCTAGAAAGGTGATAGGGTGGGGGTGCTGGAGCAGATCCCATGCATGGACCTAGCAGAAAGGACTCGTCTTCCCCCAAAGCCGTGGTCAGCAAACTGCAGCTCGCGAGCCACTTGCGGCTCTTTGGCCCCTTGAGTGTGGCTCTTCCACAAAAATACCACGGCCTGGGTGAGTCTATTTTGAAGAAGTGGCGTTAGAAGAAGTTTAAGTTTAAAAAAATTTGGCTCTCAAAAGAAATTTCAGTCGTTGTCCTGTTGATATTTGGCTCTGTTGACTAATGAGTTTGCCGACCACTGCCCCAAAGGAACACAGAGAACGCACAGCTGGGTTGGGTCTCTGCCTTCCTGTCACCCCCACAGCAGAAAGCACTCTCTAAATTAGTCTACCCAGTTCCCACCGGAGTTCTTAAGCTACTCAAGGGCAAACTCCATTGTGTAAGGCTCCTGGCTATCCTTCCTGGTGATTAAAATTTGGTCCCTATTTACTGAATGAGAGAAGGAAGAAATATATTTCTGATTGGCTCTATTATAGGTAGGACATGGAGCAGGGTGACACCCTCCCCTGCTCCAGGGAGCAATTAGAACTCACAGTCCTGGGCCGGAGTCCACGAGCTTCTAATCTGCCTTTGAGAGAGGCTCTTCCATCTGGGGGCCCAGCGTTTCAAGAGGATCCAGGAAACGTTTGTCATTTGGCATTGCTGCTGGCGTCAGGAATGGCTTTTCCCTGCCCTTATCTCTCAGGAGGGGCTGAATCAGGCTGAATCACAGAAGGCTCCCATCTTGTAGGGAACCCATTAGTTCAACAATTAGTATGGGTGGCTCGCTCTGTGCCACCTGGTGCTAAGCATGGGGATACGGGGCCTGCAGCTTATTAGTGTAGGAAGGTAATTTAAAAAGCAGCCACCTTCGAACTGGAGTTGGGAAGGTGACAGCTGCCATCTGAGCCCAAATGAGGGGGATGAGTGGGAGCTGGCTAGGAGCGGCGGTGGGGAGGCCTGAGGGAGAGCGTGGCAGGAGAGGAAATAGCATTTGCAAGAGCAAGTTGAAGACAGAGAGGGATTCGGGTGGCTAAGAAGAGTGCAAGAGGGTGTGATGGACCAAGGTAAGGTCTGTGGACGTGACCCTGAAGGTGAGGGGTTAAGAGGGGAACGTGTCATGGCTTTTACTAGTATATCTCAGAGAAGCTGGATGGATAAGGGGACAAGGCAGGAGGCAAGGAGACCAATAAAGAGGATGTCTCCATTTTATCAGCGGTGAGAGGCGATGGAAGTCCAGTCCCACAGCAAGATTGTCCACCATCACCTGGGGCTCACTGAGCTTCCAGGTGATGGTGGACAATGGGAAAGGTAGCACTGGGAAGGGGCACAGCAGGGTACCTGGAGGTAGGCTGACCCAGGTTTGAGTCCTGACTCTTCTGGTTACTGGTGTGTGCCTGTAAGAAGTCACTCACGTTTTCTGAGTGGAAGCTGCTTCTTCTACAAAATGGAAATAATAATTTTAATGATACTGTTTGTATACCTGGGTAAGGGGGCCTGCCTTGGACCTTATGGTTTAGAAGCCTAGCTCTGGGCTTCCTTAAGGTAAGGTGGCTATGCGACATGCCCACTCTCCATTCACTCCTTTTCTTCTACACCATGCTCCAAGGATAGGGACCTGGACATATTCTGGCCAAGTGGCCGCATTCAGGCCTGTGCAGACCTCTTGTCTGTGCAGTGTGGGTGAAGGTTGCATTCTCAGTCTAAGCACAGGGTCCTCAGGGGGAAGAAGAAAGGGGGAGGGCCATGGGTAGGGCTGAGGCCTCACTTCTCCGGACCCTACAAGTTCCAGGGTTCAAGGACGCAGAATTATAACCTGCCTTTGAGGTCATTATAAAAGCATATTTGTCAAGGCAAGAGGGAAGAACAAACATTGCCTAACAGTTTGTTAGCTTGGTTTATAACTCTCAAATATTTAGACACATGGCATATGGGCCTGCATTTGTGCATTTGCTTTGGACCTCTCCAATGTTAGGGTGGGCCTGGTTATGGGCCTGGCTTGCTGGTTTGTTTAAGAAGCAAAAGACACTGCTCGGCTGGTGTGGCTCAGTGGTTGAGTCTTGACCCATGAACCAGATGTCACTGTTTGATTCCCGGTCAGGGCACATGCCCAGGTTGCAGGCTCGATCCCCAGTGTGGGGCGTGCAGGAGGCAGCCGATCAATGATTCTCTCTCATCATTGATGTCTCGATCTCTCTCTCCCTCTCCCTTCCTCTCTCTGAAATAAGTTTTAAACATTTTTTTAAAAACAAGCAAAATGCACTGTACACAGCACACAGACATGAGCTATTGCCATTTGAATCTCTCTCCTCTCCATCATGGCATCCCAGCAACTCCGGCAGAGTTTGTCCTTTTATCTTGTAAACACTTGAAGGAATAAGCATCTGGAAGAGGCTGCAGAGAGTATTTCCAGGCCCAGGCCCAGCACATACTGGTGGCAACTGGAAGGAGGCCCTCCTGGGGCATGCGAAGCATTTGAAGGAAATCAGAAATGATGCCACTAACGACTAAAGTGAAACAGCCCTGATGGGTGAAGGAGAACCTCCTAGATTCTTCTAAGCATCATCTCACCCAAGGAACCAGGCTCCTTTGAACCATGGAAACAGCCCTGAGTAGGAAACAGGAGATCCAGGTTCCAGACCAGGCTCTGTTACTAATTAGACCTTTGTCAAATCGCTTCCCCCGTTGGATGGTTTCCTCATCACTGGCACGGGGAAGTCAAGCTCTGGCATCTTCTGACCCACGATTCCAGAATACTCCCCACCCACTGAATTCTGGGCAGGGCTCAGGAGGCAGGACCAGAAACTGCAAAGTGGAAGGATCTGGCAGATACTGAAAGTGTGAGGTAGCAAGAGATCAAGGCCAACTGGACAGAGAGAAAGAATCTGGTGGGCTTGCCCTGAGGCTGAGGTGAGAATTCGCAGGTGAGACACTCGTGAACAAGGCTGCACCCCCATATCCTGGGGGAGCGCCTGCTTGTTCTCTGCCCTGCTTTAAGTTCTGTGGGTGGGATGGGGGAGATGAGGTAACGTGGTCCTAGACCAGAAGGTAGAATGAGGAAGTCCAGGATCTCCAGTAGAACTCCGCCCTTTACGAAAGTGAGCAGATGCCCAATTGCTTTATAAACTCAATAGCTCTCCTAGTGGTTGAGCCAACAGCTGCTGTTAATGAGTTCATTTTCATTTCCACCAGCCAGTCTCTGATGACACTTTAGGCTAGAGAAGGGTGTCAGGAGGAGAAACGTCACAAACAGGGTTGAAGTGGAACCTGATCATTCTATCACTAAGGAAACCTAGACCATACCCATGGGCTTTAGAGGCAGGATCAAGACCAGGTCACGGAAGATAACAGGTGCTTGTCATCCATCACACAGAGCACTGGGGAGGGGTCCTAGGGGAAGCTGGTCTGTGGATCTTCATATTCAGCCCCCTTTCAGCAATTCTACCCCATGTACACAACTGCCTAACTGGAAGCAGAACCTCCCTTTTACTTAGCTGCTCTCCTAAAATCAACTCCAAATGACTTCCCCCATAGATGTTAAAATAAATGGGATACACCCATTTCCCCCACCCCATCTTAACTAGTGATCGAGGTGGAAAGAAAGTATCATTGACTTGAACAACATGGGGGGAGGGGATTAGGGGCATCAACCCCTCTCGCAGTCAAAAATCCTAATATAACTTTTGATTCCCTCAAAACGTAACTACTAATAGCCTGCTCTTGACCGGAACACACAGTTGATTAATGCATATTTTGTATGTTTGTGTAGTACACACTGTATTCTTAGAATAAAGTAAGCTAGAGAGAAGAAAACGTTATTAAGAAAATCATAAGGAGGATAACATACATTTACGATATTTATTGAAAACAAATCTGCCTATAAGTGGACCCGGGCAGCTCGAACCCATGTTGTCCAAGGGTCAACCGTATTATTACACTACTCCAGTCAGGCTTTGGGGAGCTTGGGTCCATTCCTGGTTCTGTCACTGTTATCAGCCTGTCTCAGGCAACTATCTAACCCTTTTGAGCCTCGATTTCCTCACCCATATATCGGGGGTAGCAATACCTTCACTCTAGGTTGTTGTGAGGATTTGAATTAATGCCTATGAAATGCCTGATGTACGTTTGGCATGGAGCAGCCACCTGATAAATGATGTTTCTTATGTCTTGTGAGCCAACTGGGTCTTCAATTGTGCACCACCTGAAATGGGGCGTGCTTGAGTCTCATTCTAGTCTAATGCACAGCGTGAGCAAATATTAAACAATCAAGCTGGCAGGGTTTCCAAATACCTTCGCTGCCTTATTTATCTTCTTTGAACACGAGGTAGCTCTGTTTGGAATCTGACACCAGGAAAACAGGCTGGAGCACGGAGCAGACAAACACACCCCGCGGTTCGGCCACAGGTTTCAGGCACAGACTCAGTGCTCCCCGGCGGGGATGCAGCCAGCCGCTCCAGCATGGTCGGCTGCCATTGTGCTGACTAACATCTTATGACTATGACTGTCTCTGGTTCCCAGAGAGAACTGGCGGCAGACAGGGAGAGAAAAATAAATGCAGGCACACAGAGGGGGACTTATTTAATGCACTCTGGGATGAGAGAAACGAGATACAGATAACAGACTGATGAACGCACAGCGAAATCACGTCTGCAGGACCCCCTGATGCATCACTTTCAGGTTAATGTTTCCTGGTCAGATCGAAATGTTTAGCAAGCGGAATCAGCCCTCATTGAAAATGGTTGTTGGGGATGGTGCCGTAGGCTTATGAAAAGGAAAGAGAGTGCAAGGGAGAGAGAGGGAGGAGGGAGGAAGCAAGTGGAGGAGAGAAGAAAATGGAGGAGGAGGAGGAGAAGGAAAGGAAGAAAAGAGAAAGGAAGGAAACTGTTCAGAATGAGGGCTATGGTCTGAATGTGCCCCCCTCCCCCCCGCAAAAAAAATTCAAATGTTGAAATCCTAAGCTCTTAGGAGAATGGGGCCTTGGGAAGGTGATTAGGTCTTGAAGGTGAAGCCCTTGGCAATGGAATTAGTGCCTTATAAAGAGACCCCAGAGAGCTGCCTCTCCCTTCCACCATGTGAGGACTCAGGAGGAAGCACCAGCCATGAACCTGGAAGTGGGCTCTACCCAGACACAACATCTGCTGGTACCTTGATCTTGGACTTCCAGCCTTCAGCTGTGAGAGATAAAATCCTGTTGTTTATAAGCCCCAAGGGACTAAGACAGTGGGACTAAGACATTCTTCTCGCGGGGCCTGGTGTCCTGGAGCCCGCAGCCTGTGAAGTGAACAGGGCACTGCCAGAATGAACTAATAGCCTGACTCTTCCTCCCACTTCTCACAAAGGCCTTGGGCCATGCCGGCCCCGAGCGGTCTAGCTGTTACAGGTAGGGCCAGGTCAGCCTGGGGCTAAGAGTTCTGCAGCCAAGCCCCACCTGTGGCAAACCCCCACCTCAGGACAGCCCCATCACTCCTTCTCTCTGCAGGATCCATTCTCTTCTCCTTGGACTTGACCTCAGTTTTCTGAACTGTGGGCATTTCTGCATCCTTGCAAGTGAGGGCTCCTGGTGCTAAAGGGTTTAGGTTATTTTTGAAGTTTCCCCATTGGCCAAAATGACCGGATGGCAGTGGGAGAGAATAGCGCCTTAGAGTGTATAAAATCCTCTCAACCCCCACCCCATCCTCAACTGACCCTTCTTACCCCAAGGTCCAGCCATGCAAACAACTCAGGCCTATGGGACCTCAGAGTCTAAGAGAAATCAGATGGAGGCAAAAAGAAAGCAGGCAGAGGCTAAGTTTAAAACACAGTTAAGGTCCAAACATCACAGTCCTTCTGAACTATGTCTTTACAAAAGACTTCTTGCCTTGAGAAGAACCATTAGGTTTTTGAAACCCATTTGTAGTCAAACAAACCCACACAAATACATTCAGTGCCTGCAAATGCCAGGCTAGGTTCTGGGCTAGATCACTGTTCTTGTGTGATCTGACTTAAGTGTTTGAGGAGAGTAGAGAAATATTTAATAAATCTGGTCAAATATACCTATTTGCAGGTCCTAGAATACAATCCTTCCCTAAGTGTATTGATTCTATTTCCCTCTTCCCTCCCCCAATTATCTACTCCTCTAACTGGAATTGGTGCCCTGTGGTTCCCTGTCACCAGGGGCAAAACCACTACTCGACCACTCTATCCTGAGGTCACTAATCTCTTTGACCATCTCACCTAATAGATTCCAAGCCCTGTAAGGTCAGGGGTGGCATTTCACTCATTCCATTCCTGGAAATGTTCCCAGTGCCTCTCACAGGGCCGGAGCGTGGTGGGTACCTAAATCAATGGTGTGTGTATATGTGAACAAATGAAAGAATAAATGCTGAAATATTAATAATAATCAATTATGGGTGATGAGAATATGAATGATCTTTTTGGTCTCATTCTTATAAACCCCTGTGCTTAGTTTTCTCTGCTAGAAAATGAGTGGGAGGGAGACAAGCTGAACCAGGGATCCCAGGAATGGGCCGGATGGGCAGCTGGGCATGGGGTGGGTGGTTTGAGGGCTGGGTCATTTGCCCTCTCCCATCCTAGGAAGGAGCTTGATGGGGGTCCCTTAGTTCACCACAGATGTCATCTGGCCACCACTGATTCCCCCCACACTGACTTACAGAAAGACAGGAGGGGATTTGACCCCGTTATTAATGGGCCTGTGTGATCGCTCCTGTTTATTTTTTCTTTTTTCTTGTTCTTTTATCGCTCCTCTTTCCTAAGACACTAAAAAGGGTATCAGATTGCTCACTCCATCTTCTTTTTCTGCAAGGGACAAACTTTTCAATGTCCTTTTTGCAGATGGAGAGGCTGAGGGGAGAGAGCGGTCACTTCCCCGAGTGACTCCACAGATGGTTGCCATTCGGGACTTCTTACTGCCTCCAGGCCCCAGCTTGGGAGTAAGGGCATTAAAATGTTTTCCATTCATTAGATGCCACTTGGGGAAATTCCACAACTTGCCCCACCTTCTGCCAAGGTCCAGGCAGCTGAGGTGTGTGCACCTGGATGTCTGGAATGTGTGTGCACCAGGCGGGGGCAGAGCAAGGGAAGGTGGGTCTAAGTGCGATCTGGGCCTTGAATTCATTTCTGTGGCAGGTGGGTGCCTCCTGATGGCTTGGGCAAGGCAGTGAGAATTTAGCCCCCTCTGGCTTTAGGCCCTTTATAGGCCAGATGCTCTCCCCTGTGTCCTGTTTGGGAGATTGTTTGGGCTACAGTGTGGGGTCCAGGGCTGAGGCAAAGCCAGTCTGTGGGAAATACAAGGGCTAAGAGGGAGGGTGCTGTGAGAGCAAAGCGGTAGCGACCTGCCTATTGGGAGGTCCGAGAAGTGAAGAACTGAGGTCCAAAAGGCTGTGGCAGCCTGCTGACCCTGGGCCTGGCCCTGCCAGACCCTGGCCTGTTTGCTCACCACAGAGCCCCATTCCTGGGGTAGTCAGGGACAAAGGTTTTTTGCCTTTGGTTTTAGGTTTGGTCTCATTTCTGTGCAGATATGGTACATTTGGAAAATAAAAGAAATTAAACAGTTCAAAAAGATCATTCATATTCCTACCACCTATAATTGATTATTATTAACTAGAGGCCTGGTGCATAAAAATTCATGCACTGGAAGGCGGGAAGTCCTTCAGCCCGGCCTGACCCCTCTCACAGTCCAGGAGCCCTCAGGGGCAGAAGGCGACCCGGCGATCAGGGGAAGGAGACACCCCCATCACACTTCTGCTGCTGCCACTGCCGGCAGCGCAAGCCTCAGCCGGCCCTGGTTACCTGAGCCTCAGGCCGGCCCTGGGTGGTTGGGCAGCCGCCATTGGCAGCTTGCCTGCACCTTGGGCCGGCCCTGGGCAGCTGGGTGGCTGAGGGGAATGGGGGACTCTGGAGGCAGCCTCAGGCCGGCCCTGGGAGGCTGGACACTGCCATCTTGTGGCTGTAGGCACTGCCATCTTTGAGGGCATGGCAGTCAATTAGCATATTCCCTCCTTATTGGCTGTGGGTTCCGCCATCTTTGTGAGAGTGTGATGTCAATTAGCATATTCCCTCTTTATTACATAGGATATTTCAGCATATTTGCTTCTAGGTTTTTCCATACTGTATATTGTTTTAAAGAGTATATTAATAGTAAGTGAATTTTTTCTTCTTTTAAAAAGGTTAGAATAGCATAGGTAAAGTTAAGGCTCTTTTGACCACCTCTGCCACTTGCTCCTCCCCAAAAATAATCACTGCTATGAATTTGGAGTGTATTTTTCTTATTTGTGGTTTCACTTTTATACACATGGGTTTATGAAGTAGGAGCGCGCGCGCGCGCGCGCGCACACACACACACACACACACACACACAGTTTTATTTTGTTTGTTTGGATTTTTTCCTAACGGTATAAGCCTGTATTACTTTGTAATTTGCCTTTTCCTCCATAGTAGGTGCTTGATATTGATACACATGGACCTGGGTCACTTCAATGACCCACTCACTTCCTGATGGACATTTTCATTTTTCCAGTCACAATGGTACAGTGTTATCTTATCTAACTGTGCTTCCCAATGTGGGTTCCTAGATGTGACATTGTGGGGCTAGGCCAGATACTGGCAGGTTTCTCTCCCTATAGTGATGGAACCATTTACATTTCCAACAGTAGGACCCATTGACCTACTAACCAAGCCAAGTTCATGACAGGCTTGGTGCCTACTATCCTTAGTCCTGGCTCAGTCTTACTTTTTCACTCTTCTTTAAATTTTTATGCTTATATGTTTTTATTGATTTTAGAGTGATAGGAAGGGAGAAGGAGAGAGAGATAGAAACATCGATGAGAAAGAAACATCAACAGCTGCCTCCCGCATGCCCTCTACTGGGGATCTAGCCCGCAACCCAGGCATGTGCCCTGACCAGGAATTGAACCTTCGATCTCTTAGTTCATGGGTTGATGCTCAACCACTGAGCCATACCGGCTGGGCTTAGTTTTCCACTCTTATTCTCCCGTTTGACTCATTTCCCCCCATCTACTTTAAAATGTTTTATTTTAATGTATTGTAGAGGTAAATCTTTTTAGAACAAGGTAGCAAGGCAATCTATAAATGATAGTATTTCAGATAGTGGTGGGAGCTATTTTAGGCCTGACCCTAGTGAGTTAGGGGGTCCCAAGGTCTTCTGGGGCCTCTTCCACCTCCCTGGGGAGAATTCTCTAGATCCCAGCCCTTGTAGCCACTATACCTCCCCAGTCCCAGCCCCAGCCCTGGCCTGTTTCTTCGTGCACTTGGGGCTTGGTCCGTGTTCCACTGAGCGACCAGTTTCTGCTACTGCCCTTCGCGAGTCCAGGGCCCTCCTGGGCACTCAGCCATGACTCACCAATTGGTCCCCAGCAGGCCAGAGTGGCCCCTGGGGGGTGGGGCTGGGCAGGACCTACAGTTGCCAAGCTGCAGACGTTGCTGACCTCTCTTTGAATGACTGAGAAAGCATGGTTTGCGGCAGCTCAGCCTTCAGGGTTTGAAGCTCCCAGAACATCTGGTCTCCACTGAAACCAGTCATTAGTGGGATTGTGGGATGGAAGTCTTGGAAGAGTTTCCTAAGAGGCCAAGTATTGGAGAAAGAAGAGGACTAACTGTGGGTCAGGGGACCTGGCAGCTATTCCCAGCGGTACTGCTTGCCAGCTTGCAGCCTTGAGCAAATCCTTCTCTTAACCCTGTAAAATGGGGATGATATGACCCAGATAAAAAAGTTTTCAATCATTCAAGTAACTATGACTGGGCACTTTCAATGTGCTAAGAACTGTGTGAGCGGATAGAGTGACGGACAAGAACCTACATTCTAGTGAGCAAAGACAGGCAGTAACAATCAAATGCACCAACCAATGAGGTAACTTAAGCTACTGATAAATACCATCAAGAAAATAAAATGGGTGACTCAAGGGAGATTGCTGGGGAGAAGGCTATTGTCTAGGCTCACAATGCCTTGTGCTGGGGTGAGAGCACTGGGCGTGGGCGTTAAGTAGGAAGATGCTGGATCACATTGGAGGTAGAGCCCATAGGATTTGCTGATGGGGGAAAGGGATGGAAAGGATGACTACAAGGCATTTTTGGATTGAGCACTAGAGTCGATGGTGTTGATTCATAGAATCTGGGAAGAAATGGTTCTGGAAGGGAAAATCGAGAGACTAGTCTTAGACATGTTAAATCGGAGACCCTCAGTAGACAACCACTGGGGGCGAGATGAAGGCAGCGAGACACCCTGTCTCGGAATGTTCTGCAGAACGGATGCAGAGGGCTCACCATGGTGAAGTGCTACCGGAGGTGGGGGCACAGGTTTCTAGAGCTCTTCACACATCTCCCACCCACTCCACCCACTTCCAAATGCCCTCAAACTGCACCCTCACCGCTGGTGTCTTGAGCGTTTCAGTGCTGGCCCCAAACACCCTCTGTAGGTGGCTCTGGGGTTGTTCCCACTTCTCTGCACAAATCCACATCCATTCTGTCCTGGGCCTACGGGCCTGGCCCCCCGTTAGGAAAGCAGCTGCAGAGTACCCTTCATGGAGGTGTCAGTGACACTGCACGTCTTATCCTCTGGTAGGTTATTTTCCTACTTTTTGGGGGGTGGGGGGTGGGGGGTGGGGGCAGCATGTAACACATGGGAGCAATGCCCTAATCCAAAAGCATTGATGGAGATGTTGGGATGTTGTAGATTGGGGCCTGGTTTTGAGCAGTTAAGAGCCTTCTGAGGCCTTGGATCTCAGTGTGAACAGCTTCCTGGGGCAGGGGGAGACCCCCTTCCTGAGGGAGCTTTAGAAGACAAAGAGGAAGCTGGCTTCTGGGAAAGGGGTGCCCAGAGACACACCTTGGCCCTTTTCACCCTTTCATCAGCAAACGCTGTGGGAGTCGAGTCTTCAGTGGTGAAACCTTCTGGTGTCTACAGCAGAGACAAGGGCTGCTGGAATCCTCCTGATCTCCTTTTGTTTTATTTTATTTCTTTTTTAAAATTTTTTTCTTCTTTTCTTTTCTTTTTTGTTTTCTCTCTCTCTCTCTCTCTCTCTCTCTCTCTCTCTCTCTCTCTCTCTCTGTGTGTGTGTGTGTGTGTGTGTGTGTGTGTGTGTGTGTATTCTCCCGATCTCCTTTTCCTCATGTGGAAAGGTCATACTGAAAGGGTCCCTCTTGACCCCAAGCTGTGCGGGACTGGAGGATGGGGTGACCCAGGTAAAGGTACTTCCTCTGCTTTCTGCACAGCCATCCTTGGGCTTTGTGCTTCACTGGGTTGCTGCAAGTTCTTCATTGCATTCCAGAGCTCTCCCAGAGTTATTTTCATCTGTTTGTTGTTCTGGTTACTTTTGCTGTTGTTTTTTTGGTGTGGGAGAAACAAGCACTGGGACTTCCTAGTGTGCTAACTTGCTGAGATCACTTCTCCTTTTTACTTTTTAGCTACATCTTCAACTTATCACAGTCTACTTTAAACTGATACTGACTTTGGTGAAGAAACTCCATTTCTCATGTTCCCTCCTCTGTGTTATTACTGTCCAATGTACTTATATGTGTTATAAACCTATAGTGTGATGTAATTTCTGCTTGGAGCAATCATATGTGTTTTTAAAAAGTTAAAAGAAGATAATATGTACTTATATTATTATATATAGTTTTATTTACCTACATGCTTGACATTCCCAGGGTTTTCACCCCTTCTGTGAACTGGTTACCATCTGGTATTATTTTTCTTTCAGGCAGAAGGACTTCCTTTAGTTTTTCCTGAACTCTAAGTCAGATAGAAACAAATTCTCTCCAGTTTCATTTATCTGGAAAATTATTTATACCAACTCCATTTTTAAAGGATAGTTTTATTGGATAGTGAATTCTTAGGTGACAGTTCTTTTTCCTTTTAGCACTTTGAATATACCATTTCACTGTCTTCCACCAGCATTGTTTCTTTTTTTTTTCCACCACCATTGTTTCTGATGAGAAGTTAACTATCAATTGTATTGTTGCCACAAATATGATGCATAGCTGTTTCTCTTGCTGCTTGCAAGACTTTGTCTTTTCTTTGATTTTCAGTATTTGGACCATGAGTGGTTCACTTATGTTATGTTGGTTTCATTTAGTTTCTTGACTGTCCTAGTCAGTTTGGGCTACTTATAAACAACAGGAATTTATTTCCCACTTGTTCTGAAGATTGGGAGGTCCAGATCAAGGTGCCAGCAGATTTGATGTCTGATGAGGGCCTGCTTCATTGATGGCTATCTTTTATATATATATTCTTATTGATTTCAGAGAAGGGAGAGGGGGGGAGAGAGAGAGAGAGAGAGAGAGAAGAGAAACATCAATGATGAGAGAATAATTAATCATTGATCAGCTGCTTCCTGCACACTCACACTGGGAATCGAGCCCACAACCTGGTCATGTGCCCTGACCAGGAATTGAACCATGACCTCTTGGTTCATAGGTCAATGCTCAACCACTGAGCTACACAGGCCAGGCAATGGCTATCTTTTTGCTATAACCTCACATGGGAGAAGGGAGGAGGAAGCTCTCTCAGACCTATTTTATAAGGACATTAATTCTTATTCTTTTCCAGAAAGTAAAACTGAGAGACTTTATTTCTATCCAACTTACATGAGGCTCCACTCTCAAAATCAAATCATTTCTCAAAGGCTCCACCTCCTAATATCATTACATTGGGTATTAGGTTTCAACATATGAATTTGAGAAGACACAACATTCAGACTGCAGCATTGATTCTCTAAGTCAATGTTATTCATTAACACTGGAGAATTTCCAACTAGCTTTTCTTTAAATAATTTTACTATGTCTTTTTTCTCTTTCCTCTCTTTTGGGACTCCTATTACATTTATATTTGAACACTTTATATTGTTTGTCAGGTCTTTAAAGCTCTGTTCATTTTACTTACCCCTTTTTGCTTTCTTTCTTTCAATTGGATAACTTTTATTGGTGTATCTTCAAATTCACAGCTTCTTTCTTTTGCCATCTCAGATCTACTGTTGAGCATAGCTAGTGATTTTCAGTGTTAGTGTTTGTAGTTTTCAGCCCTATAAATTCTATTTGATTTTTTTAATAATTTGCACTTTTCAGTTGAGATTCCCTTTCTGTTGACTCACTGTTAATATAAATTGTTTCAATTAATTAAGTATATTTTCTTTTTATTCCTCGAATAGAACTATAACAGCTTGGAGTCAGAATCTATTCTTTTTACTGGTTACAGTTTCCTGTTTCTTCATGTGTCTAGTGATTTCTAGTTGAAAATTGGACATTATAGCAACTCGGAATTCTGATTTATTTCCCCAAAAATGGTTGTTTGGTTTTTTTTTTTTTACTAACTTACCTGCATTTGAATTGCAAAGTTGGTCCCCTCCATAGTGTGCAGCCACTGAAATCACTGTACAGTGTTTGTTTTTAGTATTTTACTTGGTTTTTCAGACTGGATCTCTAAGGGTGTCCCCTATTTCTGCGTTGTTTAATGGTCAGGCAATTATTTAGACAGGGATTATGCTCAGACACCTTGAACATATAATCCTGCCATTTTCTGTTGCCCAAGCTGTTTATAGTTGGAGAACAAATTCAAATCTATAGTAAGTCCTCAGGTCTCCCTTGCCGTCCACTTTTTGCTGCACCCTCAACCTCCCTGACTCACGCATATTTTAGCAGTCAGCCAGGGAGGTATGGGGAGTGTATTATCTCAGCCCTTTCATGGCTGTCTGACTTCCAGGATTTCCCCCATTACATTTCTGGGTGATCTTCTACCCACTCTGAACAGAAGTTTTAACTGAAGAGGTTAAGCCAATAAAGCTGCAGTTTTTCACTTCCTGTTTAGAACTGATTCCTTGACCTCTAAGTTATAAAACTGCAGGTTTTCATTTTCCCATCCCAGACCAAATCTGTCACCTCTAGCTGATAAAGCTACTGGTTTTCACAAATAGCCCTCAAAACAAGCTCGCCATTCCCAGAGGGAAAGCCGTGGTTCTCATCATGCAAGCTAAGGATTGGAGGAGAGGGAAGAGGCGTAGAAGCCCTGATCAAGAAGACCACAGACTCACGACCATTCAGATGCAGTAGCAGTTTTTCAAGATTAAACACATCTAATACCTTTGGTCATTTTCCAGTGTCCTGAAATGTTCGGTTTTGACAGCTTTGTCTAGTTTTATACTTGTTTCCTTCAGAAGGAAATTGCCCAACATCTCATACCACCATTCCTGAAGTGAATCTTGGACTGGATTATTTTGATATTTCTTCCACTCAAATATTCTATTGCCCACAGCTTTCAATTTAGATTAGAAATGTGCTGGTGTTGGGAGGCGGGTGAAGACGCATGAAAGGAGAGCTCTGAATTTTGCATAAGTCACCTCAAATGAGCAAAAATAAATGAGGAAGCCAGTGAAGCTGAACCCTGAACTGGGGGTTACAGAACCAGGGTCTAGTCTCAGTGCAGCCCCAAGAGATCTCTCTGAGACTGTCTAACAAAAGTGTTTAAAAGGCCTCCCCTACCACATCTCAGTGCTCCCCATCTCCTCTCCTGGGTCAGCCCCCCACCGCCCCTCTGCCATTCTCAGGGATTCTATGACTCTATAAGAGTGAAAATGGCTGAAATTAACTTTCACTTCTGCTCAGACATCTGAAACCCAAGAGCCAGGTCATTTCCTTGTTCTTTTCTCAGTAGCTACAGGAATCATTTCTGTGTTGTTTTTTTCCGACCCCTGTCTGTTGGAGGTGGACAGAAAGATGAAGTTTTTTTCCAGACCACACAAAGGCCAGCTTACCCTGAACCTCCCCTCCCTGCAAATTCTCACATCCTCTCTCCCTCCAACCTAATTAAATAGATGAGCCAGAATTAGAGGAAATGGATTTTCCCCTTAGGAAGGTAAATTTCCTGCTTCCCGCTATATTCTCTGTATCCTCAGGTCCAAGCATATAAAAGTTGTCCAAAAGTCACTTATTGAGTCCCCATTGATGAGAACATTAGACATAACTAGGAAACATCACTGGATCCTTGTTCAGTATAAGGTTCCACTTAGGTATCTGTCCCTGAGTGTTTGCATGATTCTCAGTTTGCATGTTTAAAGCCATCTCCTTGGTAACTTTCCCCAGTAATTCCTGATGGAGTTATTGCTTCACCTCTGTCCCAATACTGTGCCTTATGGAGGCGTCCATGGCTGCACTTACCTACCCCAGTATTTTCTGCTGGATCCTCTTCCCAGGCTCCTTAGGCTGAGTCCCTCCGGGGAGTGTCATGCCTATTTATATCTCTGCCCCCATCTCTAGTGTGTGCTCACCACAGAGTAGACTTTCACAAAAGTTTGTTGTGCTAACTGAATTGAAATAACAGGACTGAATAATCTCATCTCAAATTAAGTTTTAGGTTATAAGTTTAAGCAGGTCAATATTCTCTCAATTTGTATTTAATGCTTAAGTCCAACTCTCAGTGTCAGGAGGTGAATAGAATAATAAATTAATAATAGCTACGCTTGGGTGAGCGCAGCTGGTTCTGGACTCTGTTCTGGGCCCTTTATTACCCAGGATAGAAGACAAAGCAGTTTGAAAGATCAGGTTTGGGACGTTGATTAGGCATCTTCACATCAGCTGCCAGTTTTTCGGAGCTTACTAAATATCATAATACTTTTTATGTGTTAACCTACTTATTCTCACAAAATCTTTCAGGGAAATAAAGCAGATTGCTTCCAAGGAGCCTGAGAATCCAAGAACACTATGTTGCTATGAACACCTGTCAAAAAGCTCTTTTCTACCAGGAGCTAACAGCAAAGTATTGTCTTAGTCCTGAAATCCAAGCAAAGAAACTCCACCAGGACTCTAAGACTGTGGACTGTGGTCCCAGGCCAGGGGTAGAAGCAGATCTATCTCAATGCCATCCCCCAAGGTTTCCAGACACAAAGGCAGAAGAGGAGCCCACTCACCGGTTCCCTTTGGTCCATGGATCAGAAAGCAGGTAACTCCAAAAATTTTAATTAAATTATATTTTAAAAAATGAAAGCGAATGACCAGTGGCTCACCTGTCTGGCTGGACCAGCAAGTGTCCTGAGATCATCTCAGCAATCTCCTTGGTCCTGTCAGTCCCTTGGCTGGTGGAGTCCAGGACGGCACCTCACAGCTCTTTCCCATTGCCTCTACCGTTCTCTGCTCCTCTGAGTTTCCGTAGCCAAGGGAAGTAGCACATTGAAGAGGCTCTGAGAGCAGAATCAGCGACTGGCTGGCATGCTATGAAAAACAAAACAACGGGGAAGTAGCATTTATTGAAAGCCAATTCTGCGCCCCTCTCTCACACCCATTCTATCCGTGCTCACAGTATCTCGCGCATCAGGTATTAGCAGCACTATTTGGAAAACTAAACCAACAAGGCCGAGAGAACGGTGGCACCAGCTCACACAGATGGCACCAGGCAGCAGATCCCAGTGCTGCAACACAGAAAAAATACCTGATAGAATTATCTGGAAGTTTTACTAACTCTGCTAGGCTCGTGTAGGAAAAACACTACCCATGTTGGTAAGCCAAAACCCCATGAGAAAACTTTCTGGTGGTCCCGGGGCATTGTGACCAACGTGGCCCAGGGCCAGAGAAAGACCAGCTGCTCCTGGTCCTTCCTCCTGGGCTGTTCTGGGGCAGAAGCGCCCATTGGACCCCATGAGCCCATGGAAGCTTTCAAAGTGCTCGGGAGGGGCGGGGCTCCTTGGGGGCGGCTGGGGCAGCTCTGATCACAGACCGGAGAGCCTGCCACCTCTGCCTGGTGCTTGCCGTGCCACGAGCTGTGTGAACTGATTGAGACCGCTGAGATGGCCTTTTCCTTTAGGACTGCATCAGGCGTTTGTTGCTGGTTGTGGTTAGAAGGCTGCTAAACCACAAGGATGCTGGGATTTGAAGAGCTATGGTGACAAGCCACTGAGCGTTGCCAAGGTAAGACTCTGCATCTTCTGCCTTCTCAACCATCTCATGTCCTTAAACTGTGCAACCAGTGCTCTGAGGTCCGTGGTTGGGAAAGCAGGCAGGAGCGGCGCTATGGCTGTTGTAGATGGAGAGAAAGATATTAATATGATGAGCCACACCAATGAGTAGACTGTTCCACTGTTGGTTTGTTTTAATTTAATTTTTTTAA
Organism: Eptesicus fuscus; assembly: GCF_027574615.1. Taxonomy (NCBI): domain Eukaryota; kingdom Metazoa; phylum Chordata; class Mammalia; order Chiroptera; family Vespertilionidae; genus Eptesicus; species Eptesicus fuscus. The sequence continues at coordinate 34,279,055 of NC_072478.1, forward strand.
AATATATTTTTATTGATTTCAGAGAGGAAGGGAGAGGGAGAGAGAGATAGAAACATCAATGATGAGAGACAATCATTGATTGGCTGCCTCCTGCATGGCCCCTACTGGGGATCAAGCCCATAACCCAGGCATGTGTCCTTGATCAGAATCGAACCTGGGACCCTTCAGTCCACAGGCTGATGCTCTATCCACTGAGCCAAACCAGCAAGGGCGGTTCGTTTTAATTTTAGAGAGTTTTTTATTTATAAAAATAAATTTCGGGTAGATTCTGCTTCTTGGGCTTTTTAAACTGGAAAAGACAGTGAATATGCATGGAGGGGAAATGGACAAGGCTGTGGGCTGGGGATACGGGTGGGCACACATGTGCCAGTTGGTGGGCGCTCCAAGCAAGTCACTCAGCCTCTCTGTAACAGAGGGTAATGACATCTCCTGGGCAGAGCTGATAGAGGCTAGCATGATGTATGGCTCGAGGTAAATGTGTGGTTGTTGCTTTTGCTTTGTTTGTTTTTGTAAGGGGTTTTCCATTTTTTAGCCATTGGGGGCCAGGTGACAAAATAGGTTTAATGATGACCTTTTTGGCTAAGAGGTCTATTTGGCCAGCTGTGGAAAGGAAAGAATGGTTGATAACAATATCTTGAAGATTTTTTTAAAAGTCTGGGGTTTTGACAAATTTTTCAGTCATTTTCTAATTGGCCACTGCTTTCACTCTCAACTATCCACATTACCAAGGAACTAAAGAATTGCTATCATTGTGCTTCCATAGTTATAGAGGAGAATTCTGCATAATAGATATGTTGTAGACACTCCTCTGTCCTTGATAGAAGCTGAATTCCCATAACCTGAGTGAGGACTGGAAGTGAAGATGGAAAGGGGGAAATAGAAGCTCTGTAGTGGTGAATCTGGGTAGACACCACCTTAGCCAGGTGATCAAGGTTAATGTCTTGAGGGCTAAGTCATATATTGTGTAACTTCTGCTATGATACTTGGAAAAAATACTTCACCTTTGTGCTATTCTTTCCCCCAATGCATAACCCCAGTCTGGTCAGAAAAAACATCAGACAAACCCAAATTGAAGGGCAGCCTACAGACCATTTGACCTTCAAATTTGTCAAGGTCATGAAAGATGAGGAAAGATGGGGAAACTGTCACACATCAGAGGAGAGTGAGGAAACAGGACAGCTAAATCCAGAACTCACATCCTGGATTCAATTGAATCCTGGAAAAACACACACAAAAAGTCATTAGTGAAAAATAGGTGAGATCTAACTGAAGTCTAATATTTTAATTGATGTCATTGTACCAAGGTGAATTTCTTAGTTGTGGCAAATGTACCATGGTGAGGTAAAATGTTAACATTTGGGGAAGCTGAATGAAGGGTATATGGGTAGTCTCTACATTATCTGTAAACCTAAAATTATCCTAAATTAAAGAGCCAAAAAAATATTATACTTATCCTGCCTTAGAGTAGAAGGGGTCAAAATCTGAACATACTTTGGAAAACTGGCATCGATGGCCCAGTGGTCCCCACTATCTCTGAACATTCTGGAACATAGCAGACCTTTAGCATTTTCTACCATTCTCTCTCCCAACCCTCACCTTATTCCAGGAAAGCTAGGCTTGTATTTCTCTCTCTTGATAGTATTTCTCACCCATCATTTCTTTTCTCAATCAGCACACATTTCTTGAGCCCTCAGTCTGTCAGGGGTTTTAGAGTCAAGTACCACTCCCTTTATCGGCCCAGCAGAGCTCACTGGGCTGGATCAGGCTCTCAGGTTTCCAAGTGCTTGCCCAGCTGCCCAAGCCTGACCCCTCTCCGGTTAGGAAGCAGAAGGCCAAGAATGGAGGCAAGTGGGGGCCCAGACCCTGCACAGAATACCTCGATGGAATCTGCTTGCTGTCCTCTGGACTCAAACATCCCTACGGAATCTGTGGCCAGCCAAGCACTGTGAGCTGTTCTGGGAAACACTCCCTTTGAGTGGAGATGTGGCCTTAGGGACCTAAAGTGGGACTCCAAGGGCCAGTTCCTGCTTGAGTGACAACCTGGCCTTGGGAGCCCACTCTGCTGCCCTAGAATCTGCAGCAGCAGATGAGACCACCAGGGACCAGCATCCTTGCTTGTGAGGTTCAGGTGTGTGGAGAGGTGATGGGGAGGCAGAGAAGCTTGGCACCCTGTCTCCACCCCACCCCCCAAACACACACACACACACACACACACACACACACACACACACACACACACACACCACAGACGCAGCAGAGCAGGTGTGCCCTTGTGCAAAAGTGATGTCTCAACCAGATTACAGAAATGCTTTGGAAGCAGGAGAGAAAGAGGAAAGAATTATGAAACCACAGGAAGACAGCACGTAGATGAAGATCACACTTAGATGAAGATCAGAACTAAAGAGCGGTGATTGCCACTGGGCCTAAACTACCTTTCCTGTTGCTTCTCCTGCTCCCCACACTGCCAACCTGTATGCTTTGACTACACCAGCTACAGGTTGCTTCTAGAATGCACCCGCTGGTGCTCCTGCTGGCCCCTCTGCCTGGGGTCCCCCCCCCACTACTTTCTCATGCAGGCAAGCCCCACTTGTTCTCATTCTAGGGACCAGCACCAATGTCTTCTCTTCTGTCACCAGTGCCCAAATCCATGCCTGTGTCCCCAAGAACCTTCGGCACATGCTTAGGGCTCTATGTTTTCAGATCTGCTGCCCTCCGGACCCGAGCTCCTCCAGGGCAGGCACCAGGTCCTCCCTTCGGGTCCCAGCACCCAGAATAGTGCCAGCACAGGGTGGGTACCCTGTGAAATGGTTCTTGAGCGAAAGAAACAAAGGATAAATTCTTGAACGCAAGTGAAGATTAAGACAAAGAAAAAGGCTTGAAGGAGCAAAAGCATGGAAGAGTTAATGTTCGCTCTTAGCCACAATGAGCTCCAGTGCCATCGCCACATGGGGATTTTAACAGGGGCCCTTGCAGAAGGAGATGGCCATGTGGGCCAGAGGAAGGTGCTGGGCCTTGGGGCCAGCCAGGTCTACACTAGGACCTGGCTCTGCCACTTGCCACCTGGGGGGAATGTGAGCGAATTACCTAGCTCTCTGTGAAATGGGAACAGTTGCATCTAGCTCCAAGCCCAGATGTGAGAACTAAATTGATTGAGCAAGATGATCATAGCACAGAGCCCGAGACATAGAAGAGGCTCTGCCATGGGCCCTGCTGCTCCCACGTGACCTCCACTCCCCATGGGCCTCTGTGTGGTTCATGCTTACTTCCAAAACCATGGTGGTTCTCTTGGGTGCCTTGTCATCGCTGGCCTCTGCACACCTTGATAGCTGGGCTGCTGGGCCAGGACCAGGCTAAGGCAAGCAAGACACCAGTGGCACAAAAGTTAAGAAGGTCCTGACTCTCAGTGTCGCTCAAGTTCAGGGGATGTTCGTGTATGTTTATGTAGTATCTGCAAGGGTCTGAGATGATCTGTGCTTAATGAATTAAGTCAGGAGTTCTGACCTCCATGACCATGGACCCCTGGTGAGTTTCATGGGTTCTATGAAGTCCTGACCTTGAATGTGAGGTTTTGTGCACATGCACATCTTTTTGCAAAGAGTGCTATGGCTTTCATCAGGTTCTCCAAAGGATTCGTCAACCCAAAAATATTTGGAATCACCAAGTCCAATATTTACTAAGAATAATTTAATTTTCTCTCTCAGTATGTTGTGCAGAAAAGAAAGTGGGAAGAACTTGAGCATAGGAGTAAGACAAGGCAGCCATGCCTGGGAGGTCCTATAGCATAGAGGTTGGACACTCAGCCTTGTGACCAGTGGGTCTGAGTTCAAGGTTGAGTCCTGCCACTTTCTGGCTGTGTGACTTTGGGCAAACCACCAAATGTCTTCATTACATAACAATAGTTTGACTTCACCCTATACTGGCAGCCTTACCTATCTCAGGCAGATTACTTAGACCCTCAAGTCTTTATTTTTTATTTTTATTGATTTTTTACAGAGAGGAAGGGAGAGGGATAGAGAGTTAGAAACATCGATGAGAGAGAAACATGGATCAGCTGCCTCCTGCACACCCCCTACTGGGGATGTGCCCGCAACCAAGGTACATGCCCTTGTCTGGAATCGAACCTGGGACCCTTCAGTCCACAGGCTGATGCTCTATCCACTGAACCAAACCGGTTAAAGTGGCCCTCAAGTCTTATTTCTTTATTTATTGATAACAGCACATCACAGGGTTATAAGAATTAAACCCCAAAGCCCTAATTATTAGGTGAGCTGAAACTGAAGAGTCCACATAGCTGCCGGTACCTGAGTGCCAAGAAATGTGCCAGATGCTTTGTGCACACAGTTCACCTGAGCCCCACGACAGCCCTATGATGACCTCAGGAACCACCCAGATGCAGACTCAGGTCTGTGTGACCCCCAAACCAGTGCTCTGGCCTCTTTATTAGTCGCTCTATTATCTGCTCACTGTGTGCGGATCACTGATTCAGGCACTTTAAAAAGGCAAGGGAAGCTCATCACCCGTGCCGAGGTGAGCGCTGCACGCACGCTGTGAAGTCCTCTCCAGCTTGCAGACATGAGCACAGCAACTGCGTGGGAATGGAGAGCCAGGGACGAGGGCGCTCACGACATGTTCACACAACATCTGGGAAACCTCTGTTGGAGGAAGTTGCTGTTCCTCCAGAGGATGCCTGGCACGAGCTGGCCTGAAGAAACAGCCCTCCAGAGAAGGCCTGCCTCGTCGTGGCTGGGTCCCTACATGCCCACTTCCCTTACCCTTTCTCGATGGGCGTCATTCCTGTGCCCACGCGCTCAGCCTCCTTGCTGGCGCCTGTCATTACTCCATTGCTCCCACATCTGTCCACCCTTTGGCATCAGTCCTCCTCTGATCACCTCCTGCCTCGTGGCCTCCTGGCCCTGGAACTGTCAGTGGTCGGTCATTACTTATTGTGACATGCGTGGTAAGCCAGACTTGTGCAGGTACAGAAACGAGGGTCTCTCTGAAGTCAGACATGTCCAGCCATCCTTCCCACCCCAATGGGCCTGTGATGGGGCTGTCACCCAGGTCCTGCCCGCTCTTGGGCCATCAGACAAGGAGCTGCAGAGGGAGGGGTTTCACAGGAACCAGAGCAGCCCTGCGTCCGTCCGCTGAGCGCTTTGGGAAGGAAATGCCACCTGTGCAGGATGCTGGCCAACCCCGGCTCTTACTGTTCATGCCCCCCCGCCTGCCCCAGCTGCAGGTGCCAGAGCCCACATGTGAGGGAGGCGGTTAGGGGCTTGGCCTGAGGAGAGTGAGGCAGGCCTTGAGGTCAGAGCTGCGCTGCTATTACTTAGGAGGCTATACTGATGACCGGTGCGCTGATCGTGACCTGTAGGAAGGTCAGGCGGCCTCCTGATGGATGAAGCTGCTGCCCCTCCCGTGGGTGACACTGCAGGAAGCTCTTTGTAATTTTCTCTGGGTGGCTGTCATGAGAATTGCTAACCTGCCAGCACCCAAGGGGATCCCGTGGGGCTACCGCGTCTGTTTCCAGTGTCAGCAAAAGGCAGCCAGGCCCCAGGCTTTGGCTTTGGAGCGATTCTTTATTTTAAAATATATTTTATTGATTTTTCACAGAGAGTAAGGGAGGGGGATAGAGAGCTAGAAACATCGATGAGAGAGAAACATCGACCAGCTGCCTCCTGCACACCCCCCACCGTGGATGTGCTCGCAACCAATGTACATGCCCCCGACCGGAATCGAACCTGGGACCCCTCCGTCCACAGGCCGACACTCTATCCACTGAGCCAAACCGGTCTCGGCTTTGGAGCAATTCTAACGCCTTCCCACCAGGACCGGGTCTGGGGCTCTGGACAAGTCATTTACTTCTGACTCTGTGCACCAGCCTCCTTGTGGGTGGTCTGAACCTGAAACTCAGAGGCCCTGCCCTGTGCAGGGTCTGCTGGGAACCCGGCGGGCGCTGGGAACAATGAAGGCGCCATCACTGAAGATTTGGGGTTTGTGTTGGTCTGGGTATGCAGGGCTCTGACCATGTCTGCGAGGCCCAAGCAGCCTCTCAGTTGCTCCCGAGGCAAGCAAAGATCTGGGCTGCCAAGAGGCAGGAGATGGGCCGAAGCCACTTGGAAGAACAGGCTGATTTTGTACAGCTATATCATTTCTTTCCTTACTTTGTAAAAATTATATAATACCAAAACATTTTTGGAAAACAGATACAAGCCATCAATAATTCCACCAACTTCACTTTTTTTTTTTTACCCAAGAGCTGCTTGTCTTGGTTCACATGATGCATTTTTTTTTTCATCGCTGGAACCTTGAAAGATATATGACTTCGGAGTCTGCTTTTTTTTTTTTTCTTCCTTTGTTTTTTTCATCACGACATAGACATCTTTCCCACGGATACATGTCCTCTCAATGATCATTTCTGAGGCGGCAATAATATTTCATTGTATAACTCTATTTCACCATTTCCACTAGACATTTAGTCACTTCCCCTTTTTTAAACACTAGAGAGGACTGTGATTAAAAACAGAATGACATGTAGCTTGCAGAGGTGTTCTGAACATCGCGGTGCAACCGAAGACTATTCTTTCCTAATCCCTTCAAGGAATGACAACGACAGGGGGGTGGACTTTGAATTGCATGGTGACAGTGGCCTGGGTTTTTCATCTTCTCTCATCTAGTTCCCTTGTGTCGGCAGCTATATTTGCTGGCCAGGATGACTGATGTGGTCTTTGGCCAGAAAACAGACTTTCCTCTCCGTGAAATGAAATGACTCATAAGGAAACAAAACCCAAGGGTTTGGCCTCATTTGTCCCATAGTTTCAACCAAAGCTCTTCATCAGAGGTCCGTGAATCGTTGTGGGCAGGAAGGGGTCCTGAAACTGCACAAAATTTGGCATGTATGTGCATGTGTATTTTGTGGGGAGAGTGTCTGTAATCTCAGCAGATTCTCAAAGCAGGCTGTGGCCCCAAAATGTTTTGAAAAACAACTGATCTATCTATCTGTCTATCTATCTATCTATCTATCTATCTATCTATCTATCTATCTCTATCTATCTCTATCTCTCTCCTCCCTGACTCCCCACCCCCCCTTTTGGGAGTCTGGGATTAAAATGAAAGAATCCTAAAAATATGTGTCTACATACAGAGCTCCACTGATGAGTTGGGGAACATATTATCCCCCATTTAAAGATGAGGAAACTGAGGCTCAAAAGTACTTCTAAGGGCACACAGCTGGCACATGGGGAGCCTTGGATTTGAACACAAGTCTGCCTCGCGGCCAAGCCTGTGTGTGCATATCATTGTGCCAAAGTACCTTTTGGTTAAGAGAGTTGCTTCCATTTTTACTTCTTTAACCAAAGGTAATTGCTGATGTGTTAAAGAGATTCTGCCATGATTAAGGCCACCCATGGTTCTTGACTAAAGGAAATGTTTTGGCATCTTTCAAAGTCTTGCATTTCTCTCCAAGGAGTCGGGCTGACACAGAAATATTTGTGGTTGGTTAACTGTTCTTTCCAGCTACTAGCATTAACCGTAGGAGGTGAGCTGTGTTTATCAAACTGAAATGTTATCACTCAAGGCTTAAGGAACATTGAAATTCAAGAGACCAAACCCAACGGCTGGGAGACTTCAGCCCACAATTTCCTAAACACCATTGGGCCTTTTCAAACATATGTTTTTATTAACAACAAACCACTTGGCTCCACTGAATGACTTTGGCTATCTAAATGTGTTTGATTTCCTTCTCTCTTAATAATCCTTTCCTACATCTTCTTAAACTCCAGCCTGCATACCTGGAGGCAAAGAAGATGGGGCATAATTCAATTTCATGTCTCCTTGTTTCCTCTGGGAATCTCTGCCAAATTAACCCCTCATGACTGCTGAACACGGGCAGCCTTTAACGGGGAAGGCTTCCTGAAATATGGTAAATAAACCTGCAACAAAAGACTAAATTTTAATTTTATCTTGGGCTTCTTAGATGTAATACATTAAACATTAGATCACTGTGTCTTGTTGGGCCCAAAGTTTTAACTAACAATCAATAATACGGATATAGAATAACACCAGCTTTTTTTGGTATAAATGACATCTGTCTACTGTTGTCTTAGTAAATGAATCTGTTTACTCGTTATGACAGTGGGTTATTGAGGGGAGGTGAATAAGTAGGCATTTATTTATGTTTAGGTTTTCCCCAATTGATTGATTCATTTGTCCATTCATTCAAAAGAAGAGAAAGATTTACTGCATAGCTAATGTTTCAAATGCTGAGATGGGCCCTGAACAAAACAACAACAAGTAGCCCCTTCCCTTGAGGCTCTCACAAGGAGTCTAAATTAGAAGGCAGACTTTAAACAAAAGACCCAATATCCTGTGGCTGGGGTTGTAAGAAATACTGTGGGCCAGCACTTGTTTCTTGATGGTTTGGGGTTATTACTATAATATATTACTATGCCATGCTAGAATAATAATAACTGACACTTATTGAGTGCTTACTCTGTGTGAAGGTACCCTTCTAAGTACTGTGTATTAAAATGAAAGAATCCTAAAAATATGTGTCTACATACAGAGCTCCACTGATGAGTTGGGGAACATATTATCCCCCATTTAAAGATGAGGAAACTGAGGCTCAAAAGTACTTCTAAGGGCACACAGCTGGCACTGGATTAAAATGAAAGAATCCTAAAAATATGTGTCTACATACAGAGCTCCACAGATGTATGTATCATCTTGTTCAATAGAAAATCATTCAGAGACTTCCTTTCATTTGATTTTTGTGCCTTTGCCTCATCTTATAGATAAATCCAGATTATTCACTTTCAAGGTTTTTTTGGGCAACATAACATGATTGTCTTTCTAAAAAAATTATTTATTCAAGAAAGGCTGAAGTAAGGTTCTCTCAAAAAAAATGTTTGGCTCTAGATAGAATTTTTATTTCCATGGTTTATCACAATTTGCCTGATCCCTCACCTCCATGGCCCCTGCCTGGATTAGCCTCCAGCATCGAACCCCAGCAGAACGTACTTGAGTCCCAGAGCGCTGGGCCTGGCTGAGGCTGCTGATGATACTGTGTGGCCGGCTCAGGAAACAGGGCCTCCCATTTTAAAGTGTGTGCCACTGGGTTGGGAGGTGAAGATGGCAAAGGCAGGGGAATGAGGCTGAGGGTGGCAGAAATGAAGACCGATGATGCATGGACCATGAAAGGCAGAGAAAGAGTCAAGAGGAGAAGAGAAACCAGAGTGTCGCTCCTAATAGGATCTCTGTGTCACTGCCCCGGGCCCCTTTGGGTAATGAGAATGCAGGGACAGGACCAACTCCAAGACCCATATCCACATCCCATCCTCATTCTCTGCAGCTCGGAGCAGAGCCCAGGTTACCACTGAGACCCTGCTGTTTCTCTGTGCCCCCATAAATCTACAGTGGAATCAAGGGAGGGCTGGGGGCCACATGGAGACCATCCATCCAACGCCCACACCTTACAGATGAGGGGACAGAAGCAATGAGATGGAAGTGACTCACCCAACATTGTACCATGAGTAATCCAATGATGCCCTTCAGACATTACAAGATGCTCAAGTGCCCTCTGGACAGTCAGAAAGGGGTGGATGTGCTCAGAACAGGTTGGGGCATTTATCAAGTTCCAGGTTATTTAAACGTGGTAAACTGGCAGACCGGGAATCCCTTATTGTACATCAGGGCTCCGTATGAGCAAGACTGTGGGCAGCCAGAGCAGCCTACTGCCCAGCCCAGCTGGATTTCAGTTTACCGTAACTTGGAGAAGTCTGTGCCTTGGAGAGTGTTTAACTCATTGGCCTGTCTTTTGTGAGGGAAATATTTGGAATTTTTTATAGGTCACAGTGGCTGTGGTATTTTATTATACTGAACCTGATAAAATCTGTAACAAATATCCAAAAGAATTCAAAACAGAGTCTCAGAGAGTTATTTGTGTACCCATTTTCAAAGCAGCATTATTAATACTAGCCATGGTTGAACGAATAAATAATAGATAATCAAATTATTACACATACTTACAATGGGATATTATTCAGTCTTAAAAGAGGAAGTTTGAACACATATCACACATGGATGAACTTGAGGACATTATGTTAAATGAAATAATCCAGACACAAAGGGACAAATTCTAAATGTTTCCACCTAATATGAAGTATCTATAATAGTCAAATTCATAGAGACAGAAAGTAGAATGGTGGTTGTCAGGGGGTGGCGGAGTGGAAAACGAGTTTTTCTTTAATGGGCAGGGAGTTTCAATATTGCAAGCTGACAGAGTTCTGGAGATTGGTTGCACAACAGTGTGAAGCTACTTAACATTACTGAATTGGACACTTAAAAAATTAAGATGCTAAATTTTATGTTCAGTGTATTTTACCACAATGTAAATTTTAAAAAGAAATAGAATAGAAGATATGTAAGTGCACTTGTTGCTTGAGGTAGGGTAAGAAATGTTTTGTGGCCCTAGTCGGTTTGGCTCAGTGGATAGAGCATTGGCCTGTGGACCAAAGGGTCCTGGGTTCGATTCTGGTCAAGGGCACGTACCTTGGTTGCAGGCTCCTCCCCAGCCAGGACCCTGGTCAGGGCTCGTGCAGTAGGCAACCAATCTAAGTGTTTCTCTCACATCAATGTTTCTCTCTGTCTTTCCCTCTCTCTTCTACTCTCCCTAAAAATCAATGGAAAAAATATCTTTGGGTGAGGATTGAAACACACACACACACACACACACACACACACACACACACACACACACAAGAAAAATACATGTTTTGTGAACCATTGTTTCATTGTGTGGTTGTGCATATGTGCACCTAGGAATGTTCTATCTGGTGGTGTACAGTGTATTTCTTACTGATGGTCATAATAAAAAGAAAGAAGAAAAAGAATTTTGGCAGACACCTCGGTGGGCGACCTCAGACCACAGAGCAGAGAGACCTCCCCTGTGTGTGGTACAGCAAAGAGCAGCTGCTGCTCTATTGTTGTCACTTCCCAAGGGACCTTCTTTCTGATATACTCAGGAAACACTTGTTAATGTCTACTGAGAGAAGGAGCACCTAGGAGGTCTTGTACACTCTCTATATTCTCCCATTTTCCCAAGAAAACTCCATGGATGTGGGAGAGAAGGAAATAAATATTTAGCATACTCAACTGTGTAAGGAGGGAGGAGAGGAAGGAAAGAAGGAAGGAAGGAAGGAAGGAAGGAAGGAAGGAAGGAAGGAAGGAAGGAAGGAAGGAAGGAAGGAAGGAAGGGGAGGGAGGGAGAGAAAGAAGGAAGGAAGTGGGAATAAAGATGGAGGTGGTCTAGATTTCTCAGACTTGCAGATTTTATATAAACCCTCTGTAATCTCATGAAGCTAAATGCCTCCTTGGAAGCCTTCCCAGGACTTGAACAGGGATCTGGAAATCGATCTGTTCTGTAGAAGCAGCAGGGAACAGCACCCCATGATGCTGGGCCTTCAGGCATGCACAGTAGGTGTCCTGCTGGGGGAGCCAGTGGCTGGGAACTGCCTTGCAGCTATGCTCAAACAGACATTGTGGAGGGGAACCTAGTGAAAGTGAAAGTGTGCGGTTTGATGAAGCAGCTACCATTAGCACCTAGTTTATAACTTTCAGAAAGTGCTACACATAAGATGAGCTCCTCACAGCGGCTCCCAGAGAAGGAGAGGCAGAGCATTGGCTTAAATGTATTCATCGTGATTTACAGTCCCTACTCTTCCTGCGATCCAGGGAACCTGGGAAAAGTGGTAACAATAGTTTGGGCCATGAGGGGAAAGGGCGATGGATTAAAATGAGGGTGGCTTTTCATCCTGACACATCATTTACTAACCCTGAAGCTTAGTACCTGCCCCTCCCAACCCTCACAGGGCTGTTGCAAGGAGCAAATTTGATGACACTATAGATATTAATTAGAATGGATGCCATATTAGAAGAGGAGCCATCTATTCTTTCATTCAGAAATATCTGTGTACTTTTACTATGGGCACTGGAGTTATATCATGGACAAAGCAAGCCCTGTCCTCACCTAGGGGCTCACCTAGTAGTGGGAGAAGACAGATGTTAAGCAAATCAGTAAACCTGGAGTGTCAGGTGGGTTCAGGACTATGGAGTAAAATAAATCAGAGTGAAGTGCCTGGGATGGGTGGGTTTGTGTGATTCTGAAAGGTCAGGAGGGTCCCTCTGCTAACCAAGTGACATTTGAGCGGAGGCCTGAAGGAGGTGAAGGAGCTGGCAATAGCTGAGGAAGAATATTCTAGGCAAAGGAAGAGCAAGTACAAATGTCCTGAGGTGAGAGTGTGTTTTCTTGTTTAAGGCCCAGGAAGGAAGCTGGTGTGCTGGGAGCAGAGTGGGCAATGGGGGAGAGTAGTAGGAGAAGACAGAGGAGAGAAAAGTGTGGATCAATTCTAAGAACTTTGGAGTGTGTGTGTGTGTGTGTGTGTGTGTGTGTGTTAAGATATCTATATGTATAAAAGCCTAAGTGACCATTATGACCGACCAAACAACTGGTCGACTGGTTGCTATGATGTGCACTGACCACCAGGGGGCAGGTGCTCAATGCAGGAGCTGCCCCTTGGTGTTTAGTGTGCTCCCAAAGCCAACCTCCCACAGCCAGCCAACCTCCCGCAGTCCCTCCCCCACGGCTGCCCTGATTGGTCCTGATCAGGACTAGGCAAGATGGCTCTGATCCACCCCGATAGCCAGCCAGGCCGAGGGACCCCCCACCTGTGCATGAATTTGTGCACTGGGCCTCTAGGACATGACATAAAATTCACCATTTGAAGTGTACAGTTTAGTGCATTAAGTATGCTCACATTGTTGTGCAACTATCACCACCATTTTTTCCCAAAACTTGTTTAACTTTCCCAACTGAAACTCTGTACCCATATGTTATGGGCTGAACTGTGTTCTTGCCCCACTCCCGATTCTTATGTCGAAGTCCTAACCCTTAATACTTTAGAGTGTGACAGTATTTGGAAATAGAATCCTTCAAGAAGTAATCAAGTTCAAATGAGGTCATCATCTTAAAATTTAATCTGATCGTGCTCTTCTAAGAAGAGGCAGTTAAGGCGCTGACAGACACAGAGGGAAGACCACGGGAAGATACTGGACGAAGACGGCCATCTATAAGCCAAAGAGAATGGCCTCAGAAGACACGTACCCTTCCAACACCTTAATCTCAAAATTCTAGCCTCCAGAACTGTGAGAAAATTAATTTTTGTTGTTTAAATTACTCAGCCTGTGGTACTTTATTATGGCAACACAAGTAAATAAACACGCCATTAAACACTAACTCCCTATTCTCCCCCTTCCAGCACCTGGCAATCATCATTCTACTTTCTTTCTTTCTTTTTTTTAAATATTTTATTGATTTTTTACAGAGAGGAAGGGAGAAGGGATAGAGAGTTAGAAACATCAATGAGAGAGAAAGATCGAACAGCTGCCTCCTGCACACCGCCTACTGGGGATGTGCCCGCAACCAAGGTACATGCCCTTGACCGGAATCGAACCTGGGACCCTTGAGTCTGCAGGCCGGCGCTCTATCCACTGAGCCACACTGGTTAGGGCCATTCTACTTTCTGTGTCTATAAATTTTACTGTTCTAGATGCCTCATATGTATGGAATCATTATGTCCAAATGCTTTCACTTAGCATAATGCCTTCAAGGGTCACCCATGTTGCAGCATGTGTCAGAATATCTTTCCTTTTGTAAGGCTACATACTGCTGTATTGTATGGATCTGCCACATTTTGTTTATCTAGTCACCCATGGATGGACACTTGGGTTGTTTCCACCTTTTGGGTATTGTGAGTAAAGCTACAATGGATGTTAGTATACAAATATCGATTCAAGTCTCTGCCTTCAATTCTTTGGGCTCTATATCCACAAGTGGGATTGCCAGATCCTATGGCAATTCTGTTCACTTTCTTGAGGAAATGTCATAGAGGACTGAGGATTTTTCAGTGAGTGGGAGAGGACCAATGGCGGGTTCTGGGTGGAAAAGTTTCATGGCCTGACCAGAGAAGTTTCACTGAGTGGGAGAGGACCATTGGCAGAGTCTGGGTGGAGAAGTTTCAGAATCACAATTGGCTGCCTTGCTGGAAGCAGGCTGGTGGGAGGGCAGATACAGGAGCAGAAAGACCAGTGAGAAAGCTACTGTAAGAATCTCGGCTTTGGCTGGGACGGCAGCAGTGGAGGCAAGGAAAGTGGCCTGGTTCTGGATGTATGTTGAAGGTAGAGTTGGCAGCGTTAGTGATGGTTTATTTGTGAGATGCAGGAGAAAAAGCGTGAGCAACCAGCAGAGGGAGTTGCCATTTGCAGAGAGGGGGAAATCTTTGAGACCCGCAGGCTTGGGAGCAGACTGGGGACCTGCTCTGGCCATTGGAAGTCTGGGCTGTTGACTAAGAATCCAAGTGGCAATATCAGTGGTGATGTCAGCTAGCCCTCTGAGTTCCACCAGCCCCTTTCTCTGGCTCTTGTCCCACGTGGGCATCATGGACCGCCAGGTTCCAAGCACAACTAGACCTTTACCATGCTTCTAGGCTGCCGAGAGCTGCTGCTGTTGCAGCTTATGCCGTGTCCTCTGTGCCGCTCCTGCTTTCTGCTCTTCTGGGCGTGTGGGAGTGAAAAAAAAAAAAACAGCCAACAATTAAGAAAGCGTTTAAGCTCAACCATATAATTATCTTAATTCCAACCATACAAACTAGCTCCCAATGTAAAACTAGACTATCCTCTTATTAAACAGAAGTAATACTCTTAATACGAGCAACAAGAATAACTTCTCCCTGCGTGGACTTAGAACAAATAAATCACTGATAGTTAACAACAAAATAAACTCAACCCAACAATGAAACACTTATTAAGCAAGTTGTTAACCCAACACAGGCGTTCATTCCAGGAAAGGTTTAAAATTTTCAGAGGAACCTGTGAGGGCAGGAGGTAGTGGCCCAGCCCCTGCAGACCTCGCTCCTCCCCGCCTGAGCCAGCTGCTGTGAGAGCCCGCACCTGCCTGTGCTGAGGCGAGAGCTCTTGGCCCCGTTACATGGTGGGTCCTACTCCCCAAGGCGTCAACAACAGGACCCTGAGTCCAGGGCCCCTCTCAGACCTGACAGTGGTTCTGGAGAGCCAGAGAGGTAAGTATGCTAACGCAGCGGCACCCAGGGCAGCCCAGGCCTGTGCCCACGGACCGGAGGGCAGCTCCAGGAGAAGTCATTAAAAAGACGTGGTCCCTGGTTGGTATTTCCCAGTGGTTAGAGCATCGGCCCTGCGCACTCAAGGGTCTCAGGTTTGACTCCCAGTCAAGGGCATATACCTCAGTTGCAAGTTCGATCCCCGGCTCCAGTTGGGGTATATGCAGGAGGCAACCAATCAATGTGTCTCTCTCACATCAATATTTCTCTCTCCCTTTCTCTCTCCCTCTCTCTCCTTCCTTTCCACTCTCTCTCTAAAAATCAATGGAAAAAATATTCTTGGGTGAGGATAAACAAAAAAACAAAAAGCATACATACAAACAAAAAGATGTGGGAGCAGGGCGTCCTTGAGTGGCTGGTTGTCAGTGAGTGCCATGGATGCCAGCCTCTCAGATCTCACTTTACAGAAGGGGAAACCGAGGCTGGGGGAGGGGGAGGGAATGCTCAGGGTCCACAGCCTGGTTGAATGAGGTGTAGGATTCAGTTCTCCTGGTTCTGGGGAGCAGCCCTTTGGCCTCACACAGGCATTGGGAGCCCTTTATCCTAAACAAGGCATGCACTTTCAAGTTCGGGCTTCAGCTAAGGCTCTACAGCTTCCCAGGCCAAACCCGCACTTCCCTGTATGCTTATCCAGCACATTCAATTTTTAAAACCTAACCTAGCCAATCCCTGCAGGACACTGGGTTCTAATTCTGAACACAGACATCCTACAGCAGCATAAGGTTACACTCTTTTTAAAAAATATATTTTTTATTGATTTAAGAGAGGAAGAGAGAGGGAGAGAGAGAAGAGAAACATCAATGATGAGAGAGAATCATTGATCGGCTGCCTCCTGCATGCCCCCCCCCCCCCACTGGGGATTAAACCCGCAACCCAGGTATGTGCCCTGTCTGGGAATCGAACCATGACCTCCTGATTCCTAGGTCGATGCTCAATCACTGAGCCACACCGGCCAGGTGAAGGTTACATTCTTTAGGACTGAGGGGCACCTCTTTCCCCTGCACAGACAGCCCCTCACAGTTGAAAGTCATCATCCCCTTGTCATTGATAGGCACCTCACCATTTCCACCCACTGTCCCCATTTCCACTGACACACTCTCTCTCACCCCGCCTCCGGCAGTGGTCTCCAGCCCAGACCCTCCTTCCGGGCTCACACCCCACAATCTTCTCTACATGGCACCTCAGTGATCTTTTAAAGGTAAGTCGACCCTGCCTAAAACCACCGATGGTTTCACGTGGCATTTGGAAAGAAAGCCCAGCTTCTTTTCCTGTCCCCTTTCTTTGTCCTCACCTCCTCCCGCGCCCTGCCCCTCTGCTCCCGGCACCCTGACAGCCCCTCCTGCTCCTAGAATGTGCCCAGTGCATGCCTTGCCCTCCGTAGGGCCTTCCCTCCCGCTGTTCCCACTGCCCTTCCAGACCTTTGCCTGCGGGTCATTCAGACCCCAGTTAAAAACCTCACCACCTGGGAGAGGCCTTATCTCCTCCCTGAATAACCCACTGCCTCCGTGGCCATTCTCTCACACCATCCTCTACCTTCTCCATAGCACTGACCTCTTTTGGAAAGAGTTGGGCATTTACGTTGCTTACTTGTTCTCTGGCTTCTCCTTCACTCACTGCTGTGTTAACTAGTTTTGGGCTCCAGAGCCGGAACCTGGTCTGTCTAGTTCCCACCGTCTGCCCAGCACTCACCCCACAGCCTGGCCCAGGTCTGTGCTAAGAGCTATCCCTTGGGGAGACACGGAGCTCCGCACAGGGAGGATGAGACTGTCTGGGCCAGCCTGGGGGCTTGAGGACCACGCTGCTATCGGGTGGGGCTCGCATACAGCTGCTGGCAGCCATGCCGCCACAGCCTTTCTGGAAAGCAATTTAACAGTTAGGATCATGAATCCCGAAACAGTTCCATGGTATTGGGCCAAAGCGATTTTCCTTCTGAGAGCCTAAACAAAGGGGAGAAATCGTAAATGTAGGCAACAATTTATACAGAAATATTAGGTAAAGCTGTGTGTGTGTGTGTGTGTGTGTGTGTGTGTGTGTGTGTGTGTGAATATAAAAATTGTAATGTGTTTTTTATAAGTTTGAATGATATCAAAAGGCCTATGATGTAGTATTAAATGATAAAAAGAACACAAAAGTGTATGTATGGTAGTAATAGCTAATAATATGCATTTAGAAGCTATTTGTGCCAGAGATCATGCCAAGGACTTTACTTATTCTTTCTGCACTGAGTGACCAGATTATTATTCATTCAGAGATCATAATAATCTGGCCACTCAGTGTATATCCTATATAATAAAAGGCTAATATGCAAATTGTCCCCTTGACCAGGAGTTTGACCAGCAGGCAAGCCGGCCAACTGCCCATGTCCCTTCCCCCTGGCCAGGCTGGCCAGATCCCACCCATGCACGAATTCATGCACCGGGCCTCTAATATATATATACATACACTGAGTGGCCAGATTATTATGTGTTCAGACATCCTAATAATCTGGCCATTCAGTGTAATTCTCTCAACAACCCTGTGAGGCAGTTATTAGTATGTTACTGACTGGGAAAATGAGACTTCAAGAGATTGAGAAAATTAACAAATGTGATGTAGTTTATAAATTATAAAGTCAGGATTTTAATCCATTTTAAAGACTCTAAACCATGCTCTATACTGATTTCAGCTTTGTAATAATTTATAAAATGTTCATATCTCCCCACCCTTCAAAAAAAAAAAGACTAAAAAGAAATAAACCAAAATATTAACAAAGTTTGCCTCTGAGTATTGGGATTATAAGAAATTTTCTTCTTTATAACTTCCTGTATTTAAATTATTCTTTTATAATGAGCACATATTCTCATACAAAGTTTTGAGTTTTATTAAAAAATAAGTTTGTCATACACAAAACTGCAGATGAATAAATGGCTAAATAAATATGAGGCATCTTTACTTAATGGAATAGGATAAAACAAAAACTAGAAGAACTAGGGATCTATGTAGCAAAGTGAACAAATCTGAAAAACACAATTTTAAGTAAAAAATAAAAGCAATTTGCAAAAAGGTTGCATGCATTATGAAGTCATTTTTGCAAAATATACAAAACAAGAGTATATATCGCTTGTGTTGCTTATACATATGTCATAAACACACAAAATCATACATTGTAATAACACCTACTAACTTCAAGATTATTTTTGGAGACAGAGAGAGGGGAAAATAATGCTCAAGCTTTAGCTATATCTGTGACATAGCAAGAGAGAGGAAGAAAAATAGACAAAAGTGACAAAACAATAGTATTTATTTTATATTAGTGCTGTTACATTAGTATGTGTGCTTTTATACAGATAAGATATTCATAATTAACAGTAGGAAAACTTAAACTAGCTTAATATTTCTATAAACTTGTGGTGGGGAAGAAATTTCTAAGTGTGAACATTAAAGACAAAGATTGTGAGAGAGATGAATAAATTGGATAGACAGCAATGATTACCTTTGTGCACAATAAACACCATAAACAACATTAAAAAGCAAAAGATAAATTGATAAAAATATTTACAACATAGACGACACACTAATGTAAAAATTAAATACACAAATCCTATAGAGAGGTCCTATATGTCATTAAGATAATGATAAACACCTCAATGTAAAAATGAGCTGACGGCATGGACAACCAAATGATCATGAATAACACAAGTGGTTGATAAATACATAATAAATATTAATAGCAAACGAAATTAAAGCGATGTTATCACCTTTCATTTAACAGATGGACATATTTCTTTAAAACTTGATAAAAGCCGTTGACAACCAGGGAGATGGGCCTGCATCACTGTGAGAGTGTAAATCAGGATACTTTTCCACATACTCTTGTGGAAGCCAGTTTAAAATCACAGATCAAGATTCTTAACAATGTGCATCTTCTTTGACTTAGTAATTCCACTTATAGAAAAAAGCTTTAAAAATATTGGAACAACCAAATATATATTTTACAAGGATGTTTCTTACAGGTTTCTTTAGAATAGTCAAAAGTTGAAAATAACTACTTTGACCAATAGTAGTTAAATAAATTAATATTAAGTCTTTGCAATGGCATCTATAATAATAAAAGCGTAATATGCTAATTGGACCGGACAGCTGAACAACCTTCCGGACGTCCTTCCAGATGACCTTCCGGATGAAGCCAGGGCTGCGAGGGCCGAGCCCCTTGCACGAATTTCGTGCATTGGGCCTCTAGTGTAATTAATAATATTGCTTCCAAATTTGTATACTCATGCACTGCTGTGTGAAATTCCTAGAGGACAATTTACAAAATATATCAGAACACTTAAACGTGATGTGCTCTTGGGCCAACAATTGCGCTTCAAGGATTTTTAAACTCATCCAAGATTACTGGGGGATGTGAAGAAGGATAAAACACAGGAGCAAAGGACTTTTAAAAAAAATTATCATCCAAGGATGTGCTTTTCACTGATTTTAGAGAGAGAGAAACAGAGAGAAAAACATTGATTGGTTGCCTCCTGCAGGGCACCCTAACCGGGGATCAAACCTGTAACCTAGGTATGTGCCCTGACTGGAAATTAAATTCTCAACCTTTTTTTTTTATATATATACACAAGGACAATTTTAATCCTGCATTTTCCTGCAATAACATCCACTGCTGGCTATATATGGATTGAAACTGCATTTGCCAAGAACTGTGAACATTAAGAATCTTCCAGCACCAACAGCATACATAACACATACCACATGGTCTCGATGGATAAATTTGCTCCATCAGATAATAATCATATTTAGTAAAATTCACAGTTAATGCAGAATTTCCTTTTTTAAAATTTACGTCTTTAATACACATTCTAAAATTTTAATTATTTATAAAAACATTCAAGATTGTAATTTGCATGGCAATAAACAATAGGCTCTAAATTTATTAAAGGAATCTATAGCAATTAAAATACCACCAGTCTTCTTTTCAACTTGTAGCACCTGGCTTAAGACCTTTATAAAAACAAAAGTTTACATTTATTTAGTGCATTCATTATAATGGTCAGGTTCTCTTGTGAGAAAAACATGTTTCAGTTGCTATTTCCCAGACAATATATTGAACACAGGTTTAT
The DNA here is from genome assembly GCF_027574615.1 of Eptesicus fuscus. NCBI lineage: Eukaryota > Metazoa > Chordata > Mammalia > Chiroptera > Vespertilionidae > Eptesicus > Eptesicus fuscus. The sequence continues at coordinate 34,299,339 of NC_072478.1, forward strand.
AATATCTGCAACTGGTTAGCAGAATTGTACACTCAGATAGCCAGAACAAGAACTCCCAACCTCTATAAACGGCCTTCCACTCAAAACGATGACCATGTATAAAACGGATAGGGGGTCTGCCCCCTACTTAACTTTGTTAAACATGTTTCCAAGTATTCTTGGAAAATATTTTAAAATATGGGTGTAATAGTCTACTATATGATGCACCATCATTTCTTTAACCATCTCCAAGGAGTAACATCTTGATGAACATAAGACAAACCTTTAGGATAATGTCAAAGAAGCGCAGGTGGTTTTAAGGCTTGTCAGATACTTGATCAATAATATTCAGAATAGCTTGAACAACTCCAACCAACAATATGTTTATGGGCCCACAAAGTGGACTTGGTTGGTAATAATGAAGCCCATTCAACCACAAATCTATTAGATGCTCAGGCATCTCAGAACCATCACACCGAAGAAGCAAGGAGATAATTATGCCTGGGGATGAAGCCCAATTACAATTCTTTAAAACGTCACTCAGTTTTAAACCAGATTAAATCACGACCATTTGGAAAGTGATACACAAAATAAACTTCCCACCAAAAGTCTACAGTGTTTTTCCAAAAATAAAAAGTTTAAAAGACAGAAAGAGAAAAGTCAGGACCAAGTGACCAAATATTTTTATTTGACTAAATTCTATTTTATGCATAAGCATGGCAGTCTCCCCTGTTTATCCAACTTTGGCAATTAAAAACAAACAAACAAAAAAACAAGCAGGACAACACTCCAACCAACTGGGCCACCGAGCCGGTCCAGTGAAGGACATCTTTGCCACATTATATTCGATACTGAAAAGAAAAAATGGAAACGACTTAGGTGTGTAACAAAAGCAGTGGATAAAACAAGTTTGGTACAGCCTTCTGATAATGTGCCTCACAGCCTTACAATCAATGCTACAGGCCAAACAGGTGACAGGCGAAGATGGTCACGATGCACTCTTCTAAAGCAGGTCACAAAACAGGATGTAGATAATGATCCCAGTTTTTCTTTTTCTTTTTTTTTTTTTTTTAAATGGCAATGGAAAGTTACATACCAGACTGTTAACCATGGTTATCTGGATGATGGTGTTGCCGGGTATTTTTATCTCCCTCTCTACTTTTTGAATTTCCTGCAACAAAAGCAAATTACATAAGTGGAGAGGAAAGTATATTTAACATGATTCATAAGAGGAGGCTGAGTCCTCCAAGTGTGGCCTGAATACGTAAAGATTTAACTATATTATTTTATATCGTAAACTCAATCACCCTCATTCTGTTCTAAAATCCACCCTAATTTTCTGATCGGGTTCACATTCTTCACAGATACCATCACGTGTTTTATTTTTTACTACCTCACATACTTTGGAAAAGAGTAGAATCAGCCAGACTTCACAGTCAGATAGAATTGATTTTCAAATATCAGTCTGTGACTCACTGTATGGTCTTGGGCAAGCCCTTAAACCTCACTGAGCCTCAGTTTCTCCATCTGTAAAATGGGGAGGAATATGTCTGCTGTTGGGGCTAGATACACACTCCACATGAAACACAGTCATCGTGTCTAGCCTGGCGTCGGGAGGAGTGCCAGGCCCTGCGCTAATCAGCATTAGTAGTCCTGTTCTCATACGAGACACAAATCCTGCAACAAGAGTTTTACACGTTAAATCTGTCTCTAGCGGGACAAACGTGTCTCTAGATCCACTCAATAATCACAATTAACAAAAAAACAACAAAAATGTCAGGGGCCTGATACCTTTTTTCCTTTCTTTTTCTGTCTTTAACCTTTTCCAGTTCATATTTGAAAACATAAATTAGAGCCAGCTTTTCCAGTCCAAGTGTTTGCCTGGCCCCTGAAGCCTAGTAGAGGTGCTTCCCTCTGGTCACAAATCCCTTCTGGGTTCTGCTTGGAGAGGCCGCTCAAAAGGATGGAAGGATGGGGGTAGTGCCTTTTTAAGGAAATGCAAGTCAGAGCAGATGTGTATCTGGGAGGACCCCTGTGAGCCTTAGGGGGAGAGAGCAAGGCTCTGAGTGAGAGACATGACTTATGTCCCTGCTCCGCTCTTCCATTTGTCACCTCTGTCTACAGTCTCTGATCTGAGGATGAAATGAGGGTTTTATTTAGCTTACAGGGTTCTTTGGAGGCTCGTAAGATGCTTTGTGTAAAAATACTTTGTGAACTGGCAGGTATCAGAGAGACGCCGCCATTGTTATTATAGAAAGGGACGTTATTTCCCATGTCAAAAACAATGCAGAAATATATTAAAGTGTAAAGGAATGATTGTGTGGAGGACAGAAAAAAAAAATCCATTCCCTTTAAAGGCGAGAGAATCCCTTGCAGGAAAAGTAAGCACATTATTTACAAGGGACTCACATGAAGAAGTGCCCAAGGTCAGCAGGACTATCTTTTAATCCTTGTTCACAAGCCATGCAGCCAAATAAAAGAAAGGGTCTTTGTAAAGTGGGGTTGGTGAGCTCTCTACATCAGCCTCTGTCGGAGGCACTTGTGAAAACAACGCAGATTCAGGGGCCCCGCCCCGGCCCTGCTGAGGCTGGGCCTCAGGAGTCTTCAAACTCCCTGTTGGTTATAACGCAAACTGAGAACTTGGAGAACATTTGTGCTAAGGAGTCAGAATTGAGTCCATTAGGAAGCAGTTAACTCATTATTTAATTTTTTGTTTAATTTTTTTAACGAAAAAAAAAAATGAAAGAAATTTTCAGAAACTGCAAAGTAGATTGAAGTCCATAGTCCCATCGATATAAAATACAACAGTAGTGGTATTTACAACTTGGCATATCAGCAGTATGTTTTAATTATCACTATTGTGGGGTTTTAGAAAACATAATTTACATGTCTCCAGTTGAAGGAATTTTACTTGGAGGCTAGTAATTATCACAAGAATTTAAATATCAATACAGTGCTATTCTTCCACACGATAGCCTAACAGATTTTAAGCTTCTCCATGTCAGCAAAAGCAAATGCAGGGGACTCATTAACATGTGTCTGTTTTACTGAACACAGCTTCACAAAATGCTGTCTTCCTTCCTGAAGTTTTGCGCGACATCCTCAGACTTTTTACCACCTAAAAAAATCTTTTGCCCAGCCAGCGTGGCCCAGTGGTTGAGTGTCGACCTGTGAACCAGGAGATCACGGTTCCATTCCCAGTCAGGGCACATTCCAGGGTTGTGGGCTCAGTCTTCATTAGGGTGCGTGCAGGAGACAGCCGATCGATGATTCTCTCTCATCACTGATGTTTCTCTCTCTCTCTCCCCTCCTCTCTGAAATCAATTAGAAGTTTTTTAAATCTTTTCTACCAACTTTACCGTTGTGGGGAGTGAATTGCCATGGCAGAAACATTTTCACTTGACAAAATTGAAATGGTCACATGTGTGTCTCCTCCTCACTACGTCTAAGTTGGCAGCCACATGGACCAAGGCACACAAGTCATTCTGTTCACTTGCCCCTTGCCAGGGACCACAGGTGCACAGAGGCCCCTACCTACTCAGCCAGGAGTTACAACTCTATCAGGTCCTATGCTAGTACCGGGAAAATTATTCTACTGGTATTTTAAAAGTATCACACAAGATGTTAACTGTGTTATTTGAATAATTCTATTACATATTACCAATCCAGCCAATATAAATACTCTGTTTTCTGAACAAGTTTTCTGATTCCATGTCTTTGAGAAAGCATTATTTATCTACTAGAGGCCCGGTGCACGAAATTCATGCACGGGGGGGGGGGGGGGGTGCGATTCCTCAGCCCAGCCTGCACTCTCTCCAATCTGGGACCCCTCGAGGGATGTCCGATCCCAGTAGGATCGGGCCTAAACAGGCAGTCGGACATCCCTCTCACAATCCAGGACTGCTGGCTCCCAACTGCTCACCTGCCTGCCTTTCTGATTGCCCCTAACTGCTTCTGCCTGCCAGCCTGATCACCCCCTAACCACTCCCCTGCCAGCCTGATTGATGCCTAACTGCTCCCCTGACAGCCTGATTGCCCCTAACTGCCCTCCCCTGCAGGCCTGGTCACCCCTAACTGCCCTCCCCTGCAGGCCTGGTCCCCCCCAACTGCTCTCCCCTGCAGGCCTGCATCCCCCCAAACTGTCCTTCCCTGCAGGCCCGGTCACCCCCAACTTCCCTCCTCTGCCTGCCTGGTCCCTCCCAACTGCCCTCCCCTGCTGGCCATCTTGTGGTGGTCATCTTGTGGCCACATGGGGGCAGCCATCTTTGACCACATCGGGGCAGCCATCTTGTGTGTTGGAGTGATGATCGATTTGCATATTACTCTTTTATTAGATAGGATAGAGGCCTGGTGCACAGGTGGGGGCCACCTGGTTTGCCCTGAAGGGTGTCCCGGATCAGGGTGGGGGTTCCCTTGAGGCATGTGGAGGCCTGGGTGAGGGGCCTGTGGTGGTTTGCAGGCCAGCCACGCCCCCTGGCGACCCAAGTGGAGGCCCTGGTATCTGGGATTTATTTATCTTCTATAATTGAAACTTTGTAGCCTTGAGCGGAGCCAAGCCTCCTGCTCACTCCTTGGCTGCAGCCATTTTTGTTGAGATTTATTTCTCTTCTATAATTGAAACTTTGTAGCCTTGAGCAAAGACCAAGGCAGGCCAGGGCTGTGGAAGCTTGGCTTCCTCCATAGCCGGGGGAAACTCAAGCCTCCTGCTCTCTCTAGCTCTGTGGCTGCCACCATTTTTGTTGGGATTTATTTATCTTCTATAATTGAAACTTTGTAGCCTTGAGTGGAGGCCTGGGCCAGCAAGGGTGGCCCTCCATTGTCGGGGAAACCCAAGCCTCCTGCTCACTCCGTGGCCACAGCCATCTTGGTTGAGTTAATTTGCATACTTGCTCCTGATTGGCTAGTGGGTGTGGCTTGTGGGTGTAGTGGAGTGGTGGTTAATTTGCATATTACTCTTTTATTAGATGGGATTTCCAAATATTACCTGACCCTGAGGCACATGTTTCTGGTGTTCTCTCTTTCTCATCCTTTACTCTAGCAACTTTCAACTAACATGTGTGGAAGGAATGGCAGAATTAGGGCATCAGTATTTGGTAACCCCTGGTGGAACCATTAGCTGAAATGTTGATGAGAAGCTTTTCAATGATGGGATCAAACCAGCATCACTTGAACTCAGATCTCTCTTAGCATCACTGAAATGGTGCATCCACACCGTGTGGTCACTGCCTGATAGCATGTGAAGCATCCTGATAGTGTATGACCTAGAGCACATGTCATCCCCATAAGACATCCCTACAGAACCTGAAGCAAATAGAGTCTATGGAGTGAACTGTATGTGCAAGGAATAGGGAGATAGAAGAACGGTTATAAGCTATCACAAGGAAGCAATATCCCCAATGCAGAACACTCTATAGGACCTCTAACCTGGTTTTTACAAACGGATGCCATGAAACAAGCCAAAGTGGGAAAAAGAGGCAACTCTAGTAAAAGAGACATAAAGACATAACAAATATCATGCATGAAGCTTGTTGGAATCCTAACTAGAACAAACCAACAGCAAGAAGCCATTTTTTGAGACACCTGGGGAAATTAGATTATGGATTGGATTTTAGATAATCCCAAAGGAAAGGTAGGAACTCCCCATGAATCCCAGGGCCGTCTCGGAACGTCAGGATGCTCTGGAGAGGGACCGTGTCACCCAAGTTCCTGTGGTCATCCTCTAGTTGGTATCTACTCAGTGCTTTCTATGCTCTTGTTCTTTCCCACCCTCATCTTGTTTGGTTCCCATGACAACCATGTGAATGATGTATTATAGGCTGTTGGTCCTTGACCTCCATAAAACCTACATATATGCTCATCATGTGTCAATATCCCAAAGACATTTTTCATGTGTTGAATTTGTACTTGAGCACATCAACTGGTGAAGGAACATTCCCAGCCAACACCAGGGACTAACACTGGCTGTCAACAGCTCAGCCTTGGCAGGACAACCATTTTTGAGTGGGTGGTCATGTTTGCACAATTGTTTTAATATTTTGGTTCATTTTCCCCTAGTTTTACACAAATAGTCAGATAGTCATTGGAATTGCGCCCATAATCATGAGTAAGTGCATAATTAAAAGATGTCTGTGAAAGGCTGAAAATGGATGGTGAAGCTTTGCCAGTCAGGGAAGATGTAATTGAGAATTTCATAACATGGTCCAATTCTGCAGAAACAGAACTGCCCCTCCCCCCAAAAGAGGAAAGTCCATTGTTGGCTGTTTTCAGCATTCCCCTTTGAGTATGCTTTCTTCAGGGAGGTTTTGTGGATGAAATGATGAACAGTTTCATGCCTCCCCATCTTATAGGTAAGGAGATTGAAACTCAGAGAGATTCAGTCATTTGCCAACGTTCACACAGCCAATACATAGCTTGCTTTGAGTCCAGGTTCCTTTGAGCACCCACTCACCCCCTCTGGACCAGGGAGGAGGGAGAAGGCTTTCTGAGACTTCGCCTGAATTTCAGGGTGGCACTCGCCCTCAGATCTCCTTGCCCCAGCAGCTCCACCAGCGGTTTCTCCCCTATTATAAGCTATCACAAGGAAGCAATATCCCCAATGCAGAACACTCTATAGGACCTCTAACCTGGTTTTTACAAACCGATGCCATGGAACAAACCATGGAAGACTTTGAAGGCAGTGGGCAGTCCCATAGAAGAGAGAAAAGAGGATCTGAACCTGAATCTGAACTGTGAGCCACGAGGGATGGAGCCTTAGGCCAGGCCACCCGTGTACCTGCGTTGGGCAGCGAGCTCCGGGCAGAGAGCATCCTCCAGCTCCTGGCTCTGCCACCTTCAGTGGGGCCTTCACAAGCCACCTTGCCACTCTGCCTTCAGCTATAACATAAGGATAATTAACCTACTAATGCCATCATGACTGTCAAATATATGTCAAGTGCTCTTTAACCTGTGAAGTGCTAGGCAACTGTAAATAAAGGGTATCTAGTTTCTCTAGCTTTAGTCAGGCTGAGGCTATGCTTTGGGCTTTAAGCATCTTCCCCGAGGCTAACATTGACCTCCCTGCTCTGCTCAAAGTCTGTACAGGGGGTCTACTCCAAGCAGCGGAAACAAGAAGTTCCCTTCCCGACCTTCCCGTCCACACACAAGTACACACATAGGTCCATGCACATACTTGCTCTGCGGTGCACATACACCCGAGTGCGCATGTGTGTGCACTCTCTCACACACAGACATACACAAACTCACACCCTCTCCCATCCACCCTTCATCCCTGAAAAGGAGGCCAGTGTCTTCAGTCCAGCAAAGCCACCTGCAGTCAGCAAAGCCACCAGGACCAGCATGTGTTGCCTCGGCTTGTGCATGGACTTGTGCATTTCCTGGCTCCACCCAGCCTGAAACAGCTAAAATATCACCATGGGGTGGCAGCCCACACACCAGAGCCAGCTCTAGTTCTCACCTGGCCTCCTGAGTAACTCTAGCCAGAACCCCTGGGGTGGAGGGATCTGCAGAGAACCCATCTATAATAATAAAAGCCTAAGTGACCATCGCAACCGAATGGATAATGAGCAGGCTGCCTGAGGTGACTAGGCCCGCAGGGGGAGCAGTTGGGGGCGACCAGGCCAGTAGAGGGGGGCAGTGAGGGGCGGTTAAATGACTGAACAGCAGGCTGCGTGGGGCAACCAGGCCCACAGGGGGGGCAGTTAGGGGCAACCAGGGCAGCATGGGGGCAATTAGGGGTGACCAGGCCGGAAGGGAGGGGACAGTTGGGGGCGACCAGGCCAGTAGAGGGGGGCAGTTGAGGACGGCCAGGCTGGCAGGGGGGGGCAGTTGGGGTGACCAGGCCAGTGGGGGGGGGGGCAGTTAAGGGCAATCAGGCAGGCAGGCAGGTGAGCAGTCAGGAGCCAGTGGTCCTGGATTGTGAGAGGGATGTCCTGGAGATCGGGCCTAAACTGGCAGTTGGACATGCCCTGAGGGATCCTGGATTGGAGAGGGTTCAGGCTGGGCTGAGGGGACCCCTCCCCCCTGTGCATGAATTTCGTGCACTGGGCCTCTAGTGTATTTATAAAACCCATGGAAACTCACATGAATATACACTGCTAAGCAGTAGAAAGGCAAAGAATTGTCAGCAGTGGGTGATTTCATTTTAGGCATTTTACTCTCTGTTAAGTTATTTAAATGTTCAATTCTGTTGTTTAAGTGGACATAAATGTTTGCACAGGAAGTTGAAAATCGGCAGCAATATCGCTGACCGAAGAGGGCTGGTCATTTGAGCAGGCACAGAAGCAAGAGTCCAAGTCAAAAAATTCTAGAAGCTGCTGCCTGCTCACCCGTCATTGAGTCCGGAGGCTGGGAGAGGTCAGCAAAGGCCTGAGGCTCAGGCTGCCCTGGCTGGGGTGGCCCTGACTCCAGGCCTTGTGCCCCACTGTTGCTGGGCAAGTCCTTCACCTTCAATTTTATGTTTCTGCTTGTACCAACAACATATGCTTACTATTAAAGAATTTGAGGAATATATAAAAATCACAGAAAAGAAGATAAAAGTCACAAGAAGTCCTATCATGAAGAGTCACATGAGGTCCTGAGAATAAACAATCTTCACATCTTAGGAAATATCTTTTTGGGGCACTGCTTTGCATTAACGCCCACCCACCCACCCACACAATTATTTTAACTTCCTATTTATTTGTTGGGGGAGCCTCCTACCTCCCTTTTCTATCTCTACCTCCCCCACCAATAACCAAAGTAAACAACTTGGTATGCTCCTCCCAAACCTCTCTTCACATAACGTAAAGACACACATGCATGCCTGTTTTCCTCACTCTTCAGAATTTCTAAATGTGGCATAACGTCATGTACTTTGCCTCCTGCTTTTCTCACATAATGGCATGTTGTAGAAAATCCTCTTAGCCTCACTGGTAAAGGCCTAGCACATTCTTTTAAACAGTTGCATAATATTTTAGAGACTTTTAGAGTGTGGATTTATTCACAATTCCCCAACTTGTGAGCAATTACAAAGCTTGTTTTTGTTTTTTGCTGCTTTGACTTTCACTGCAACTAAGGTTTTGATATTGCATATATTTCTATGTAATGATGATTTATTAGTCTGTGAGAGTTCCATAAAGTGGGATTATAAATCCAAGGGTATGTATAATTTTTAATTATAATAGAAGTTGACTGATTGCTTCTAAAAGGTCGGTAATATTTCATATTTTATTTGTTCAGTAAGTATCTATTAAGCTCTTACACAATGCCAAGCACTGTTTTAGCAATTAGAATTCAACAAAGGTCCCAGACCTCATGGAGGTTTCATGGAGTGGGGAGAACATGAAATGACAACAACCTTAATAAACACTTCTGTGCTAGAAATGTAGGAAAACACATTATCCCTTGCTTTACTATCAACAATTGGTATTATCATTCTTTTCATTTTTTCCCCAGTTTATTCATGTAATTTGATATTTTATTATCTTAATTTGCATTTTTCCCATCAGTAATTTTAACATTTTTTCCATGTCTATTTTAGCTATTTGGATTTGTGTTGGGTGAATTGCCTATTTATAATCGTGTATTTTTCTATTGAGTGGGTTGTATGCTAGACCCATACTTCTTGTCAATGTTCGTGAGCTCTGTGTATACTATAAATATACATTTATCTGCTGTGTGCTTTGCAAACCTTTTCCCCAATCTATTGCTTATCTGCTGACTTCATGATGGTTTACTTTACGATGTAATGCCTTTCATGTTAGTGAATTTATCTTTTTGTTATGACTTTTTTCTGTCCTCTCAGCTTCTGCCTAGTCTATCTCTGTCAATTCTTATCTCCATACTCTGGTTCATATGAAATGTTTCCTAAATTTTCTTCCAAATAATTTTATTTTTTATGTTCTTCTTCAATACATCTGCAATTTATCTTTTAATGTGGTATAAGGTAGGGGTCCAATTGTATTTTTCTAGATAGATAGCCATTGTCCCAATACCATTTATTAAAGTAAACCCTCAATTCTCCACTGAGTTAAAATGCCACCTTTTATAGTTCCCATATGTACTGGAATCTGTTTGCATCTTATTGTTCTGCTCCGCTGAGTCTATTCCTGTTCCAATTTCATGCTTTTTTGATTAGTCTTCTTTTTCATCATTTTAAAAGGTAGGTTTAAAAATTACAGTTTTTATCCAATTAAAAACTATAATTTTATTAATTTATATTAGGAATAAGAAAGATGCCACAATCATGAAACACAACAGATTGAAATAGTTATAAGACAAGACTATGTAGAAGTTTTGGAAACAAATTGGAAAATGTGGAGGAAATCAATCTATAAATAATCACATAAGTCATCAAAATGGTGCAAGGAGGGGGAAATGGAAACAGATAAAATCAGGGTGTGTCTGAACAGATAAATTTCTGAAGAAGAAATTCAAAACGTATTTAATGGCCTACTATTTAAAAGGGCCCGAGAAACAGATGACTTATCGGCTAAGTTCTATCTAGCCTTTAAAGAGCAGATAGTCCCAATGTTATTATTACTATACAAAACCAAAGGAAAAAAGATAGAAGGCTCCTTGGTTATATGTTATGAAGTTATGAAGCCAGCATCATCTTAATGGCTAACGCCTCATAGACAGATCCCAACTTGGGAATATAGATTCTCATTTGAAATAAAATATTTGCAAAAACTATCCATCCATGTGCCAAAACCACTAATGTACAGTAGCCAACAGCTTTTACTCCAAAATACAAGGATGCTTTGATAACAGGAAATTTATCAACCTAATTCATTACATCAACAAATTTTAAAAAGACTGTCATATTAATAGACACTAATATTAATTGACACCTGACAAAATTTAGTAGCTATTCCTAATATAAACCCATGATCTCTTATCCAAAATTCTGATACCCCAATATCTCTGAAAACTAAAATGTTGAGCTGTAACTTCGTACCGTATTTCATCTGATGTTAAAGTTGATCTGAACTGACACAAAGTAACTGCTTAAATACAGAAAGTGTTGTTTGTTTGTTTTTGTTTTGTTTTTTTACAAATGTACAGTATTATATGTTCTGTAGGCAAAGCACACTCAAAAATAGTATGGATTATTTGTGGCTCTCTGTTCTATATTCAAAATTATTATAGTCTTTTCTTCTTTTAAGTTGAGTTTAAGGAGAAATACTATGAGGCATGTACCTTCAACTCTCCGGAAAAACAGCAACACATTACCATGTTTCATTGAATCTAAGACACCATTACTTAGAAGGCTAGCGCTTATTTTATGTATCACTGAAAGAGAAAAAAAAATATGCTGTTAAATATAATATGAGTCATCATCAATTGTAAAACATATTCCATTTTCAGAGATACTGAAATGTAAAAAAGTTGCATCTCAAAATCTATGAAATACAGTGCAGACATCCAAAGGCAATCAGGTGTCTACCACGGACCACATGGCCGGTCAGGACTCAAGGTCCCTTCCTCTATGGATGTCCGGGGCTTGGGGAGGACCCAGGTGTGAGGCGGAGTGCGGTGGTCTGGGGTCAGCCAGGCTTCAGAGTTGCTCTGTATTGATTAGTTGTTTGATCATGAAACAGCTATTTAATGCCTCAAACCACAGTCCTGGGATAGTGCTGGGATAGCACTAACACCTGCTTACACTTATTTAGAGAGTTGAAAGTGGGATATGAGATAGGGCTTGTGACATTCCTGGTCCAGAGTAAGCCCTCCCTAGATAGCAGCCCCTGGAATGAGGGTGGTGGTGAGAGGGGCCGGAATCTAGGGTGTTTCCCACATCTGTCATCCTCTGATTCTTTACCCAAGAAAAATCTTGACCGTATTTCTCTCACCTCTAAAGAAGATTCCCCAATATTCCTGGAGAAGCTGCGATTGGCCTTAGATGCCTGTGCTATCTGTGTGCCCTAAATGTATAAAGCCTGACCTGAATATCCGAGTTGGCAAGGATCTCAGACACGCCCTAACGGGTCGTGAGAGGAAGTGTGACTTTCCCGAGGGATGTAGGCAGTGGCAGATGACAGCTAAGACCCAGACCACTGGACACCTTGGTCAGACTCTTTCCAGATGCCAAGACTCCTGTCCTGGAGGTGGGATGAGGGGTGGAGGCCACTCTAGGAGTTTATAATCTCTGTGTCCTAAGTCCAGCCATGTCTCCTCTCTGGGCCACTTCTCCCTGCTCTGGGGGGTAAAAAAAATATGGATGCAAGCTTAACCCACCAACCCCATTCTAACTTCATGTCTGACTTTGACCTTCACCGTCCCCCACTCCCACCCCACCTCTCTAATTGGCCACCGGGAAGGAGTTTAGGGGAGCTCTTCCGTTCAGAGGCTCTGCAGACCTACCCACACCACCAACCTGCTGTGTGTTCTCTGACAGGATGGGAGTGGTGAGCAGCAGAAAGCAGGTCAAGGAGAAGAGTAAGGGCCAATGGAGCCCTGTGAAGGTCAGCTCCCAGAGCAGAGAGGCCCCACCACTGCCACCCCTGGTGAGTGATCGCTTCTCCCAGCTGGAGAGGGAGCGGAAGGAGGGAGAGCACAGAGCACGTGTGGCTCCCTGGGGGCTGCTCCTAGTCTCTAGCAAGTCCCAGTGCCCTCTCTTGATAACTCAGGGCTCCCACAGATAGGGCCCCCCTCCCCTCCAGTGCCACCCCAGCTCATATTGGTGTTACAGATCATAAAATATTTAACAGCCAGATTGCTAGAATTTAAATCTGTTAGCTATACCTTTGAAGCAGATTTCTTAACTCCCTTTAGCCTCAGTTTCCCCACCTGTAAAGTGGGTAGAATAAAAGAGCCTTTCTGATGGGGATGTAACAACACACCATGTCGATACAAGTATGCAATGCTTTAACATGTTACCTTTAGCACAAAACTGTGCATCGTTAGCCCTCAATAATTCTTAGCCAGTTTTCGTTGGGCAAGGGCAGCCTTGAAGAGAAAGAAAAATCAAAGAGGTCAGCTTGAGGAAAGGGTGTGGTGGGAAGAGTCTAGGGCATTTAGCAATATCAGTTGCCCTCAACTCTATCCAGAAGCTCCTGGGTCATTGTCCCCTTCCTGGTGTGGCAGCATTCCAAAGAGCTCACTCCCCTAGGATGAGGCAACCTAGGAAGGAGGGTGCTTGCGCTCACCTCCCCCACAGGCCCTTGAGTGTTCATGGAGCCTCTCAAAGTTCTGGTTTGTTTACAAAGTAGTTAGCTCCCTTTGATGCTACTGGTTCCTAAAGATGCATTTTTAGATGACTGTTTGTGTCTCCCCCCCCCCCCCCCCCATTCTAGTCACCTACCATCTTTTGATTTAGGGCAATTGGAAGTCATGCCTGGACTCCTCTTTCCTGCTCTTTCTTCCCCCACAGGCACATCCAACTAGTCATCACTTCATCCCAACTGTGACCTAATGGCAGTGGTGACTGCTATTTCCATTTCTTAGATAAACCAGGCATCTTATCGGTGTCCCAACTTAGTGCAGGGCTTGGCATGCAACAATGAAATGTTTGTTGATCGAAGGGCCATAGATTAATGATTGATTTATCAGACTGAGAAAATTACTCAATAGGACTTAGATTCAATAACTTCTTCAGAGTGATATGCTAATAAGTAGTAGAGCTTGGAATGTTTTTAACTTTTAAAAAGTCACATAATACATATCAATTATGAAAAAAAAATTATGAGTACTCATTATCCCACTAGCCAATGATACTCGGAGTTAGCATTGCAGGGGTCCTGCCTCCAGACCCTTTTCTTTTTTTAATTCTTTATTGTTTAGAGTATTACATACATCTCCTTCCCCCAACCCCCCCCCCCCATTGACCTCTCCCTGGCCGTTCCCACCCTTCAGCACATGCCCTCACCCCAGACTCCTTTCTTGTGTGTTATTTATGTGTTTCTATTTTCATTGGAACCATAATACTATACATACCATTTTGCAAAATGCTGCTTCAAATTTGTGTTTAATAAATACAAAAAAAAATTATTGATTACAGGTTGAAAGCAGGAGAATAAAATGAACACCTAGTGCAGCCCCTCCCATCCTCAGAAGTAGAAAGTGACCCATCGCTCTGAAGACCTCTGCTGTCCCCCAGTCTGTCCCCCTCGCCCCGGCCCCACTATTCCGATGTGCTTATTCCTTAGCTTTGTTTTTTCTGTAGGATCCTATGTGCATATATTCCTAAACACTATTTAATTTAATTTAATTTTGCATGTTGTGAATTTTAAATCAAATGACTCCAACAGCATGGATTCTTCTGAGACGTGGGTTTCAGATCTGTGTTTTTCATTGTGAGCTTCATCCATGTAGATGCATGTAGCTATAGTTCCTTAACTGCCACAGCTGTGTAGGATTGATTGCATGCATATGCCCCAATTTATCTAATCTTTGGTCATGTAATTATTATTATTATTATTATCATTATCAGTTTCTCCTGGGAGCAGTGTTGTACATGTTTCCTAGTACACATATGCAAAAGTTTCTCTATAGGGTATATACGTAGGAATATATTTGTTAAGTTTTAAGGAAATACTTTTTTTAAAATACATTTTTATTGATATCAGAGAGAAAGGGAGATGGAGAGATAGAAACATCAATGATGAGAGAGATACATTTTAAAAATAATTTTCCTTGAGAAAATTCATCATTTAATGGCAGAGCCAGGATTTTAAGCCAGGTGATGGGGTGCTCCCCACACACACACACACCAACCACCACGTCCATTCCACAGCTGCCTCTTGCAAAGCTGGGCATCCCTACATACCCCTCCTCCAAATGTATGAAGGTCCGGGCCCAGATGGCAGGTGTCCGGGGTATTCGAGATGGCGCTGGTCCCTGGGAAACTCCTGTGCCAACAGGGCAGCTCCCACCCTCACAGTAGTCTCACCACCGCCCTGCAGGCCCTGCCCAGGCCGCGGGGCCTTGGACTAACAAAGAGGGCATGTGTTTCTGCTCCAGGTCGTGTTTAACCACCTGGCTCCTGCACCTCCCGCCACACACCCGGATCGAGGTAAGAAGGGGCTGCTTTGGAAGCTGAGGCTCCTCAGGCCTCCTCCCCAGGCCCCGGATTTATGCAGTTAGAACAGGGGCTCCGTTGGGAGCAGCTTCCTGGAGAGGAAGGTGCGTGGGCCCCTAGAGTCTTAGGGGAGAAGGCTAGGGGAGGCTGAGGGAGGAGCCTGTGGCCCAGCTCTGTCCCAGCTTCGCCTGCCCTTGGGGGCCTCTCCAGCAGCCAGGAACCGGTTCCTTTCGTGTACCTCGGCGGGCATTTTTAAAGGACTTTACAAACTACAAATAAGCACAAAAAGACAAGTGTTACAGTGAATGCAAACAGCACCATGAAACCCAGGCTTTCAAAGATCTAAGTCCCAACCTCCAAGGGTGAGGACCATGGTTCTGCGTCCTCCCTCCCAGCCCTCAGTCTGTTGCTGTTTGAATTACCGTCCTGTTCCTCACTCTCAAAAGTCCCAAGCTGACCTTCTAACCACTCACTACACCCTCCCACACCCATCTCCACTGGCACTTTGGTGGGCAGGACGATAGAGGTGACATAGCAAATGACCTCAGCCTTCCTGAGTCAGGGCCTCAGACCTCAGGAGGGTCTCACGGGATGGTGGCCTCACTGTGAAGTGGCGTATGGGAGAGCAGAATGCCAGACAGAGCCATTCATTCACTCACTCACACAGAAGGCGTTGAGCAAACAGGACCCAGAGCTGGCTCTGTCTGAGGATTGGGGAAGCTGTATAAGACGTGGCTCCTCTCTGCAAGAACTCAGAGTCTGTCAGACTCATGAGCAAGGTGTTGGAGCCGGGGTAGTGACCTCACCTGGTGTCTCTCATCCTGTTGGAGATCACAATTAATTAGCATCAGGGGCCATCCTCCACTTCCTGCCAGAGGGGTCAAATTTCCAGGAAGAAAGTCTAGGTGAAGGACGTAAACTAACTGCTTTTGGCACAGGAATTTGAATCTCAGAACCAGAGGGGCCTCTGTCATCTATTCCAACCCCCTCTTCCCACCAAGGAAAGGTGACCAGCCCAAGGTCACGCCAAGCATTAGAGACAAAGCTGGAGTCATCGCTCTCGGGGAAGCGAGGTGGTCTCCAGGTGGCCTTTTCCAGGTGGGCCTTGGCTCCCAGGGCCGTGCAGAAAAGCCCTCATCACGTGAGAGCTGTCATGCAAGCTCCGGAGCCCTCTCTCCACCTCCGTCCTAGGGCCCACCAGCAAGCAGGGGCCTGCCAGCCAGAAGCACCACGATGGGGCCCTGGGCATGGCTGCAGGTCTAAGTTACAGTTGCCAGGTTCCAAGACCACTGCTCCCTTTGGAATAGAGGCTGGAGGGACAGGTGGGGACGGGGAAGAGAGGAGACGCTCACATGCCTCCAGGAGATAAGGGATCAGCCAACACTGGTTTCCAGACTTGGGTCTTCGGCCCTCAGGTCCATGCAGCTGATCTCCCTAAACGCTGGGCTACTGAATCCCTTACACACTAGCCCCGTCTAGGCCTAAGGGTCTCTATGTGGGGTCCAGAAAGGATGTCGCGATGGGCTCAGAGGGGCGGTATGCCCTTGTTCCCAGCAGCAAGCTCAGGAGGTCAGTCTGCCAGACAGAAACGTCTTCTGCATCAGTGAGTGAGAAGGCTCACCCTGGCTTCCCCTCTATCCTTGCCTTTTCCTGACCCTCTTAGGAGCCAGAAGGTGGCTCACAGCACAGGCTTACCCCAGCCCTACCACCAGTCCCGTGGGGCCGAGCGGTGGCCATGTCTTCCTTGTTCCCCCTAGAAGAGCATTTCGTGGTGGCGCTGTATGACTACATGGCAGTGAATGATCGTGACCTGCAGATGCTGAAAGGGGAGAAGCTGCAGATCCTAAAAGAGTAAGTTTCCAAGATGCTGTACGTCTCCAGGATGCTGTCTCGTGGTCAGAGGTCTTTGCAGCTCCCTATCAGAGCAGGACTCCCACCCATCTGCCCACCTGCCTTATTCCACCCCGCCACGCTCCCTTTAACTGCCTCCAGAATATTCTCTCCACTGCCAGCCCCAAGCCCAGGTACCCAGCATTTTCTTTAACTTGACCCAGCCATCCTTCTTCCATCTGCCTTCCCAAAGTCTCCTGGTGAGGGGATTTCCTGCTCCGCTGTCAAAATCCTACTCTTCCTTCAAAGCCCACCTCTAATGCCACCTCCTTCGTGCAGCCCTCCTGACTCCCACAGTGTTTGCCTAGTCGCTCCATCACAGCTTCGTGTTGGGAGTCACTTGTGTCAATATTTGTCTCCCTCACCAGACGAGATCTCGCGTGGGATTCTACTTATGAAATCGGCTGTGGTTCATTTCCACTGTTCCTTCTCAGTGACTCCTCCAGAATCTGGTCTCAAACATCTGGATTGTCCTGTAGAGTCCTGAGGGCCTCCTGCTTTGTTCTTGAAGTTCTGCAATGACCTTGAGCGAACAGCATGCAAACCCTGACCTTTTGGCCACCCCTGGGCTGCCCGTTCCTCCTTTCACCAGCAGCCCTCCTGTGTTGTCTTTCCTGTCCAGTCCCAACTCGCTCCTCCATTCTAAAGACGTCCATTAATCAAGAGGAAGGCTACTCACTGTGAGACAGGGGCCCTAGTGGGTTGGTCAGGCTGTCTAGACCAACTGTCCCCTGGAGGCTGTGCCATCCCCTTCTCTCTCCTGGGCCAGGAGCACCCGCGCGTTTGAAATAGCCCAGGTAGTCCCACGTCACTGAGCAGCTTGCGCGAGCTCCCTCTCATCTGCCAGGCTGTCTGCCTCTGTGGATCCTCTGCCTCGCAGG
This sequence comes from Eptesicus fuscus, assembly GCF_027574615.1. Classification (NCBI taxonomy): domain Eukaryota; kingdom Metazoa; phylum Chordata; class Mammalia; order Chiroptera; family Vespertilionidae; genus Eptesicus; species Eptesicus fuscus. Next base: position 34,317,087 of record NC_072478.1, read on the forward strand.
GATGAGCCCACAGTCCCGGGGGGCGAAGGGGGTGGGGGAGCTGTAAGCTGCCGCAGAGGCACCCATCTGAGCCACTCTCTCATTTTTGTTGTTTCCCTCTTCCCTTAGATCTGGAGACTGGTGGTTGGCCAAGTCTCTCATCACGGGAAGAGAAGGCTACGTGCCCAGCAACTTTGTGGCCCAAGTAGAGACCCTGGAAGTGGAAAAGTAGGTGGACAGAGGGAAGGCCCCTCAGGGCAGAGGCATGTCCCCTGCTTCTGCTGTGCAGGCTGCCGTGCAGGGTGTGGCCAGACAGCGGCTCAAGAGTGAGCCTGTGTGAACCCAGCAGCGGGGAGCAGGAAAGAGGCAGGGAGCTGGAACAGGCTTGACAATGTTTCAGTTGCCATGTGATCCTGAGAGAGTCACTCCTCTGTGAGCACCTCACTCCCCCATATGAGGACCAACCTTTCCTGGCTCACCTGGACAGAAATGTCCCCATGTCCCATGACCTTGCAAGCTAACAAGGAGGTGCTGAATCAGCTCACACTCCCCAGTGCCCTCCAGCGGCTGGGGCCTAGGGGACTCCCAGGGTGGTGGCCTCATTCAGAATTGGATTACCAAGGAGCAGCATCCTCATAACCCCCTGGGAGGTCCGCTGTGGGCCTCAGCCATTCATTCACTCACACAGAGGGCATTGAGCAAACAGGGCCCAGAGCCCAGCTCTGTCCAGGACTGGGGAAGCTGTAAAATGAGTAACACGTGGCTCCTCGTGTCAAACTCAGGAGCAAAGTGTAGGAACCGGGTTAGTGGCCCCACCTGGTGTCCCTCGTGCAGTGATGGTAGGTAGCCCTTGGGAGGGTTCCTTGTCTGGCACCCCCTTCCCTGGCCCGGCCCTGGAACCGCATGCACTCCCACGCTGACCAGTCCCTGCGCAGGGGGCCATGGCGGGAATCAGGCTCTGAGAATCTACTTCAGAGACTGACTCCAAGGAGAGTGTGCTCTGAGGGTAGGTGGCTGGGCGCCTTTCCCCAGAGTGAAATTAACAAAGGGCACCCATATAGTGGTTTTGTTTCATTTCAAGAAAACAGTAAGTCCAGAAGTGGGAAGAAAGGGGAGGACAACACAAGGGGCATGCGTAGATCAAGCTGGGAGGCGCGCTGGCTCAGGGTGGGCCTGGGAACAGGGACACAAATTTTATTTCCTGGGGGCAGAGGCACAGCTTAGGAGGGAGGTTTGGAGACGAATGATCCGAGGAGCATGGCCACTCCCTGAGGCTCACCTGCCTTTGACCTTTTCCAGGTGGTTCTTTAGATCAATTAGCCGGAAAGATGCTGAGAGGCAGCTTCTGGCTCCAATCAATAAGGTGGGCTCCTTTCTCATCAGAGAGAGCGAAACCAACAAAGGTAAGCGTGGGCAGAGCCCTTCCCGCCCTGTGTGCTCTGGGCGGCCCCCACCTGAGGCCTGGCTGCTGCCAGGGCAGTGGGAGGGGAATGCCAGCCAGGAGAACCTGGCAGCCCCCGGGCCCCAGTCTCCCAGTTCAGGCTGGATCTGGTTCCCTGTGGTTGGCACGATGAGAACCGACGAGGTTTGGCCCAGGAGGAGCACCTCCCGGGCTTGTCCCTCCGCTCCATTCATGGCCCGAGATCTGCAGTGAGTGGAAACACCAGAGCAGCAGACGCTGGACAAAGAGAGCTGCTTATCACACACTGTGAGGCTCAGGGGAGAGCCCTCAGCCTCATGCCCCTCAAAGGCTCAGGGCTGGATTGGAGGAGGAGGGGTGCATCGATAAGTTGGGGTGCTCTGTGCAGACTTCTCTGTGCAGAATTTCCTGAAGTGCACCAATGGATGCCCTTAATATTACACATACACACTCACACACACACACACACACACACACAGAGGGTGGGGCAAATGTAGGTTTACAGTTGTATATATGGAAAATAACTAATAAATAATAATATAAGAATAAAACCTGTTTCACATACTCATAACTGTAAACCTACGTTTGCCCCACCCTGTATGTACATTGCCACTATTCCATTTTAATGGCAGAGCACCTATGTCCAAGAATGAAACCTATGTGTCTTATCCCTTTTGTAGAATATTTTAAACACAAACAGAAGCAGGGAGACTAGTATATAATGGAACCCATTGTACCAGACGCCCAGCTCCAACAATGATCAACTCAGCCCGTCTTGTTTCATGTGTATCCCCACCCACACCTATTATATTGAAGCAAATCCCAGATATCGTGTCATTTCACCCTGGAAAGGATGTTTTTCTCATTGCCTATGGCTAAGGTGCCCTCCTCCCAACCTCGGTGTGAAGGAGGAAGGGGTTCTCTAAGGGTGGGGGACCTCCTCCTTGCCTACTGTGGGAAGCTAGTCCCAGATGGGCACTGGCCAGATGGAGCTGGGCTGTAGGATTATCCAAGCATCATCACTCCCCACACATACACCTACATACACACACACACACACACACACACACACGCACACAACCCCTCAGAACTCCAAAGCAAGATCCCTCTGTCTACATTTATCTATAGTGGCTGTAAGACAGGGTAGAAACTCAGAAGCAAGGAGAGAGAGTCCTAGCTCCCTGTGGCTTCCAAGTGTCCCTTAGCGTCTCTAGCCTCAGTTTATTGGTATGCATGTGAGCACCCATTAGTCCAAAAGCAGGTGGTCTTTCCAGGGTTAAGAAGTCTCCATCTCTGGGAGTCCAGTCTGCGTGCCCAGCGCAGCCCAGAGGCAGGGCCGGGGGTCTGGGTTTTGAAGCAGGAGGTGCAGATTTTGTGAACCTGAAGCTGATAGGATTTGGAGGTTCCTTTAAGAAGAATGCCAAATTGTAAAAAGATAATAGCAGATCCTTGGATGAGCCTGGGCAAGTGAGGGGCCCTAAGTCATGAACTTGGGCAGTGGTTCTGGCTGGAGGAGAGCAGGTCTCCTGGGCTCGTTACGAGTTTCTACACGCAGGGTGCAGCTGAGGAAAAGGGGAGGAAGCCCTTTGTCTCGCTCCGGTGTTGTGAACTCATTAGAGCCACTCTCCAATTCCTTACATTCTGGAGCTTAGTTGCACCTACTAGGAGCGAGGTGGGAGACAGTTTGCAGCCTGCAGCTGGGGCTGTGGCTGCAGCAAGGCGCCTGATGCAACATCCACCCTCTCGGCGTCCTTTTGCAAGTAGGTGATGAGAGAGGCGCGATGGTTAAGGGAGATGGGAGGAGAGAACGAGTTTGAGATAGAGTGATGGTAGGAAAGGAAAGGAAAGGAAAGGAAAGGAAAGGAAAGGAAAGGAAAGGAAAGGAAAGGAAAGGAAAGGAAAGGAAAGGAAAGGAAAGGAAAGGAAAGGAAAGGAAAGGAAAGGAAAGGAAAGGAAAGGAAAGGAAAGGAAAGGAAAGGAAAGGAAAGGAAAGGAAAGGAAAGGAAAGGAAAGGAAAGGAAAGGAAAGGAAGGATGCCTGCTGACAAACAGTACAGCCGAAAATCAAGCATCCATGTCCAGAAAAAGAGGTGTTCAAGCCTGACACCTGGCGGGAGGGAGTGGTACTGCTCGTGGTAGGCAAGTCCTTAGGGAGGACTCTAGGGCCCCCAAGCCTGCTGCTTACCTAGCAGAGTGACCAGGGCCAAGCGACATCCCCCTTTAGGCCTTGGCTGTCTCACCTCCCAGTTAAGAGGAGGGGCATGGTACCCAGAGAGGTGGGCAGAGGCATTTTATGAAAACATCAGGTTTATGGGAAGAAGTTTCTCAACTGGAAACTCTTGCCTCCTTAACTTACTCGTAACCCCTGGCATCGGCTAGCCGTTGTCTGCAGGCAAACATTAACATAGATGACGAAACACACCGACGTGTGAGTGGATGTGAACAGAACCCCTGGGAAACAGCTGGTCATGCTCTCCTCCCTGGACAAGGGTGCTTGAGGTTGAGATTTGGTGTTGCATGTGGGAGTAGAGTCAGCCTTTTCAGCCAGAATGAATGAATCAATCAATCAACCTCTTAGTCCCTCCAATAGCTCTACATTCTCAATATTCCATGGCAAAGGGTCCCCGAGTGACCAGGTGCCCAGTCCTGCTTCCTAAGAGAACGTCCTCCCTGCACCAGAGTTCTTGGTGCCCTGGCTGAATTCGGGGAAACTGGCAGAAACATCTAGAACAGAGTCGGATGGAGCTGATAGGGCAGGCTTCCAGGAGACCTGAGGTTGAGATGAAGGAAAAGGCAGCTTAGGATGGAAGTGGTCAAAATGGAGAGCAGCATGCAGGGAGCTTTTCCCCAAGGCATTGAAATGAAGCCCACATCCCAGCCCAATTTTCCCTCTTTATGCCTTCCTTCTCATGCTGTGTTGTTATCAACCCTCTAGGTGCCTTCTCCCTGTCTGTGAAGGACGTGACCACCCAGGGGGAGGTGATCAAACACTATAAGATCCGCTCCCTGGATGAAGGAGGCTATTACGTCTCCCCCCGAATCACCTTCCCCACACTCCAGGCTTTGGTGCAGCACTACTCTAGTAAGACAGGGCATGTGATGGGGTGGAGACCTGTGCCGGGCAGCCCTTGTATCTCTTTATTGCTAAGATCTCGAGATTGAGAATCATCGGTGTGTCTTGGAGTTGACACTGTCAACATAGTGATTTAAAGTCTGTGTACTTAATCCCTTCTACTGGATCAGCATTCAACTGCCTGGAGAGGAACAAATATTTTCATCTTAGAGAGAGCAGGTTGATGCTAGCATGCCTTGCTTTCTACCAAACAATTGCAAAGAGCTGAGTGTGTGTGTGTGTGTGTGTGTGTGTGTGTGTGTGTGTGTGCATGTGCGCGCACATGTGTAGAGGAGCATTTGGGGCGGGGGTGGGGCTAGCAACAGGGGGTTGTGAGACACAGCTAAGAGAGTTATGGCTCTCCGGGAAGAGATGCGAGCCCGGCTGCTCTGGTAACCTCCAGCCCCATTTCTTCTCTAACACAGAGAAAGGGGACGGCTTATGCCAGAAGCTGACCCAACCCTGTGTGAGCCTGGCTCCTCAGAACCCCTGGGCCCAGGATGAATGGGAAATCCCCCGGCAGTCTCTCAAGCTGGTCCGGAAACTCGGGTCTGGACAGTTTGGCGAGGTCTGGATGGGTGAGTGTGCTGTCTGCCTGGAGCCTCTCGCCCTGCCCTGCGTCCTGACACACAGGAGGCTCAGGATTTGCACAGCTCATCCTGTTTCCCCAGAAAGGCTGTGAGGGAGAAGGGACAGAGTCTATGATACCCATTTCACCGATGAGGTGATGGAAGCATAGAGCACTGTTCCTCAAATGCTGGAGGGAGGCTGAGACAGGCTGACATCTGGCCAGATACGCTGACACATCCATCACCCTCAGAAGCTGTACATTCCCGCTCAGGGCCACGTCCTAAGGCCTAGCCTCAATCTCCCAGCCCACCCCCCAGCATCGGATGGCTCCCAAAAGCTTATGTAGATTTTGGTTAAGGGATCACCTCCCACAACCTCTGGGACTTCTGAATGGCTTCTTCATTCTCTCCCCCACCCCACCCCGTCTCCCGGCTCAGGTTATTACAGAAACAATGTGAAGGTGGCCATCAAGACCCTGAAGGAGGGAACCATGTCTCCAGAGGCCTTCCTGGGTGAGGCCAACCTGATGAAAACCCTCCAGCACGAAAGGCTGGTTCGTCTCTATGCTGTGGTCACCAAGGAGCCCATCTACATCGTGACCGAGTACATGGCCAGAGGTGGTGCCCCGTGGGGGCCTGTGTCCCTCAGACAGAGGCGGGGACGGGGGAGGCTATAGGTTTAGGGGCTGAGAAGGCAGAGGCCCATCTGCTGCCATGGGTTTGCCTGGCCAGAGGACCTGTGCAGGGGATCACTGAGCCATGGGCTGAGTGGATTAGCCAACATACTGCACGCCTAGGGTGTCCCATAGCCATAGGGGACAGAGGGGAGGGACAAGACAGGCCAGTGGTTCTCTAGAGCTATGTCCTCAGTTCAGGAGCACTTGGAGTGTGTCTTCTGTGGCTGGCACTGTTTGACACCTGCTGGGGAAGACAGACCATGGCCAAGTTGAAAGAGCAGTAGGCTGGGCATCCAGAGATGGTTCTAGTCCCAGGTCTACCACTCACCAGCCATGGGGCCTTTTAAAACCGTATGAACATTTTACCACACGGTGAAAAGAGAGGTTGGGTGAGATGGCCGCTGAGGTCCACAGTGTGGCCAAGCTCTCATCGGGCAGTGGGCTGGGCCGGGGGTTGGGCTTCGGCCTTTGACCTCCTTCTCACCCCTCCTGTGACACGGACCACACACTGCTTCCTATGGATTCTAAGGTGCCATGCTAATATAGTTCCTTAAATGTCACCATGAAGGGGGCCCCACATTGAGCTGGGGACCCAATGGCTCCCCGGCTCACCTCTTAGCCACACCTCAGGTGAGTGTCTCTCCGGGCTTTTAGAGGCACCAAATCCCAGGGCTGGGTCTCTCCATTCTGGTGCTGAGAGGCACACTTTCTACCAACAAAGGGTGAAGAAGGTCGTGCCGGAATGAGCACTGAACTTAGAGTCAGAGGAGCAGGTTCTGCTCCCAGCTCCCTGGCTTGTGACCCTGAACCTGGCTGAAAACTAACCTCCTGTGAGTAGCCAGGAGCACATTAGCTGCCTCCTGGGTGCCGTGAGGACCGAGGTTAGAATTCTGCAGAGCGGAAGGCACTCTGACGCTGTGGGTGGATTTCTTCTCTGAGGACAAGAGTCTCACAGAGCGCCACCTGCTTCCAGCCCCGGTGGGGAGCAGCCCACACCTGGAGGAGGCTGGCATGGCCGGGGAGGGGTCACTTGCAGAAGTGCAGCTGCTGCTTCTCTTTCCTCAGGATGCTTGCTGGATTTCCTGAAGACAGATGAAGGCAGCAGATTGTCCCTCCCAAGACTTATCGACATGTCGGCCCAGGTTTGTGAGCTACCAAGGGCAGCAGACCTGAGTACCAATGCCCTCATGGGGGCCGAGGCCTCCAGGTCTCTCCTCCCTGCCCTCTGGCTTAACAGAATCAACTATTTAGAGGTTGTATCTATCTGATTTAGGCTGGACTGTGAAGGACAGAGAACCCAAACTAATAATGGCTTAAATGTGTCAACATCCAAAGGTGGAAAGTCTGGGTGGTAGGTGGACTCATCCCTCAAAGTCACAGGGACCCAGATTTCTTCCATCTGCCAGGTGGCTTAGCATGTCATCTGATTGCCCAAGGTGGGTGCTCATGCCTTACCATCTTGTCCTCTTTTCAGTCAGCAGGAAGAACTAAAGGGGTTGAAAGCCCATTTTCCTCCCTAGAGACATCTCCCTGAAGTCAGCTACATTTCTCTTACATCCTCCTGGCCACTCCTAGCTGCAAGGGAGCTTGGGAAATGTAGTCTTCATTCTGGGCAACCATGATGGGATGATGTGGGTTCTATCAAAAGGAAGAGAGGGAGAGTGGATGGTGGTATGGAAAACCCGGAGAGTTTGCATGAATTCCATGTAACATGGTAGGCAAGTGTTTTGTGGGGACCTCATTTCTTCCTCAGCGGGTGCCCACAAGCGTCTTCTGAGGCAGGTGGGAAAATGGAGAGGAGGCTCTTTCCTCCCCAGCGATTTTAGCTGAGGCCTCTAACTAGCAGGAAAACCCATCTGGGGGCCCCGAGTGTGTGTCTGTTAAAACTGGAACTCTCAGCAGAAAGTCTGTGGTCAACCTGTGAGACATGTAAATGCGCACACACACATCCTGCTCCAGAAAGGAAACCTCCCCTCCCCCACACACCCCTCCCCACCTCGGAGGCCTTATCTGCTATTAGTATCCATGCAGGAACTGATGTCACCACACCCGCTTTACCACAGACAGGTTTGAGGAGGCTGGTGAGATGGTCTTGGAAAATTAGCGCTGGTAACCGGTTTCAAACCACATATGAGTGATAAACCTGTGGACTCCTTTCTTTTCCTTCTCTCGCTCTCTCCTGCTTTGTATTCCATTCCTTGGTAAATCATGGGTCCCCCAGGGGCAAAGGATGTGAAAAGCCACTTCAGTTTATCCCCAGGTATGGTCAAAATGCTGATGGTTAAGAAACCCAAAATCAGAACCTCCCAGGTGATCAGCTTCTAAACCATGTTCTGGTCATGCTAGTGCCTCACCACGTGTACACATGTGTGCATGCACGCACACACACACACACACACACACACACACACTCAAACTCAATGCCCTTCTGTGTGTGCCTTTTCCTGCTCTACAGGATGAAATGCAAAGCTCCCCTCCAACCACAACCCCAGGTGCAGTCACACGGCAGCTCTCTGATGCCATGAGAGCCTCTGCCCGGGCTGACCTCTCTTCCCCGAAAGCCTTTGCCTCTCTTCTCACCTGGAAGCATCCTAATCAGTGTTCATGACCCAAGTCGTGTCGTTTCTAGTAAACTTTCCCTGGACAGGAAAGTGCTGGAGAGCGCTTAGCTCATATGTTCTCGTTAGCATGATGCACGGCAGATTCTTCTTGGAAGCATATCCGGGTCCTACTCAACCCTTTTCTTTCTTTCTTTCTTTCTTTCTTTCTTTATTTATTTATTTATTTCTTTTTTTTTTTGTATCTCTAGTACTACTCAATACATATTTTTTAATGGGATGAGCACTGCTAAATGCTGTCCAGATAAAAGATATTCGATACTTAGCTTTATAGTCCCCCACAGTATCATACCAGTAAATGTGTGTTGATGGAATGATTTAGCAAAGGAATGAAAGAATGAATTCATTCCTTCGTGGATAAATCAATACAAATGGAAATAGAAGGAGAGGTTGGATTAATCCCAGTGCTGGCTTCTTGCAGCCACAGGTCTGAGACAATTAACTGGCTTTCTATGCTCTGCCTCAGTTTCTTCATCTATCGATGGGAGTGCAGAGAATGAAGCCTGAGTGGGTTTCCTTGGCTAAAGGACACACGAGCAGCACAAACAGCCATTCCAGGCCCAGTGCTGGTGACAGGGGACAGACATGGAGTCTCCTCCTCTTTTCCTGCCTCTGTTCCATCGGGATTTTGCCCCTGCTCCCTGAGGGCCCGCCCTGGAGCAGTGCTGGGTTAGGTTCTCAGCCACGTGGCTCATTTAATGCTCACCTCAACTCCATGCCCTGGACACCCCTTTCCTGTGTTCCAATAAGTTCAGTGACAACTCAGGGAGCTTAAGCAACATGCCAGGGGTCAACAATTCCAAACCAGGGCACCCTGCTCCAAAAGCTGTGCTTCCAGTAGGCCAAGAAAATGAAACCCTTCCCCCCACCACCACCTTCCCCTCTCCCTCCTGCCCCTTCCTTGTCTTCTCCCCTGTCCAGAGACCTCCCTTTTCTCCTGTCTTCATTCTGCTGTCTCCCTCCCCTGTAGACACTTGGAAGGAGAGGAGAGGTAGCCCCTAGCGCTGATGGCAGTGTCTCTGCTTTCTGGGCTTTGAGGGGACAGGGGTGTGTGGCTTATTCAGCTGAGGACAGTGGAAGCCGTCTTTCTACCCCACCCAAGAACCTGCTCCTTCTCCAGCACCACCACCCTCCATGCACCACCAAAAACAACGAACATCAAGCATTCCTTCCCTCCCCTTCCAGACTGAGAGGATGAAGGATGCTTCTACGGACAGGCTGGTGGGAGGGTGGGCGGGTCCTTCCTCTCCCCCATAGGGACTTTGTAGGGCATCCCAGATGGGTGAGGTCCTTGCACGGAGGTCCCCATGCTGCCCTTCCCTTTGTGGCATGTTCCCCCAGATTGCCGAAGGAATGGCGTATATTGAGAAAATGAATTCAATCCACCGTGACCTCAGGGCGGCCAACATCCTGGTGTCTGAGACGTTGGGCTGCAAAATCGGTGACTTTGGCTTGGCCCGGATCATCGACAATGAATACACTGCCCAAGAGGGTGAGCAGAGACTCCCAACCACAGGGAGACCTTGGGACTTAACCTTCCCCATCTCCCAAACCCCCTTGGACTTCTCCTCATCGCTACATAGCAGAGCCCTGTGTGAAGGGATCAGAGAGCTGTGGGGTTTCCACAATCCTGGCCTTACCCCCAGGTGGGCCAGCTTTTCCCTAACTGTGCTCTGCAGAGCACTAGTGCCCTCTGAGGAGTGGCTGCAGATACTGCAAAGTCCACCCAGGGCTCCCTTGGTGATTTCCAAGGCACACCAGCATATTAAAGGCACTGAGAAGTCCTGCAGCAAAGCAACTGTGTACATTTGCTTCACTCCTCCAAACTGATTTGAGCCCAAAATACTTTTCCACGTATCATCTACTAACCTCCCATAGAACTCGGGTTTCAAAGGACACACTTTAGAAGGCACTGCTCTGAAGTATGAGCAGCAAAACCTTATTCCTGAATTAGATTCCACAGAGCCCCTTAGTATAACTGAAGTAAAAATCCTCTTCACAAGGGGAATCGAAGTGGCACATACATTTATCAAGCAGGCTGGCAAGCCATGTCCGCTGAGCATGTTAATCAGTGGATGCAGGAGAAGGATCGGTATGGCTCATTCCCTGAGGGACCTCAGGCTGGCTGGGGAAGCGGAGAATGCTAGGTGAGGTGGGAGCAGACCGGGTGCTGAGCCATGCCATCCGCTCTGAATGCTGATCAGACGGCAGCCATCCGCAGGGCTTCCTGGGGCAGCAGCATTTGAATCCCCTCCTCACTGTGACTCTCAGAGATACATAAATCCTTTCCACTGTGCAGGACAGGACTAACTGAGGCAGGGACCAGCTAAAGTGACTCGCCCAAGCCCTGAGTCCCTGTCATTCACAAGGCCAGGTCAGGTGGAAAGGGACACCTCTGTCCAGATGGAAACAGGGGGGTGGTTGCCCAGGGAAGCCCACTGGGCAAGGCCCTAAAGAGGGTGACCAGGGTGACATGTGTGCCCCTATTGTCCTTTCATGCGGTGCCCCCCCCCCCCCCGTTGTCTGCACGCACTTGGTCATGTGACCTAGTGAGTCTCAGTGACCAATACACAGGCCCTGCAAAACGCTGTGGGGGTGGGAGGAACAGGAAGAGTGGGGGCCGTCAGCCCTGGCCTCACAGAGCTGCTCGTGGCTTTTCCTGCAGGGGCCAAGTTCCCCATCAAGTGGACTGCCCCAGAGGCCATCCACTTTGGGGTGTTCACCATCAAGGCGGACGTGTGGTCGTTTGGCATCCTCCTGATGGAAATCGTCACGTACGGGCGGGTACCCTACCCAGGTAGGCAGTTTCTTCCCGTGGCGACTTGGGGTCCCCGTGTCCTGGGGTGGTTGTGATGGCACACGGCCCATCCTTGTGCCTGGAGTGCCCACATATGTGTCAGAATGGAGTCTCGATGGTGGGGACAGTAACCAGGCACACCAGTCGGGGGTGAGGGTTTGGGGGGGTCCTGCCCCCTTCAACATTGCTCTTGTCAACAGGGCCGTGTCCCCTTCCTCCATAGGGCTGCATCAGGCCCCAAACCTGGAAATAAGAAAGGTCAGGGTCTGATCTTTTACTCCCAATTGGTTTGATCTCAGTTGAGGACAGGTTGTCCCTCCCTGGGCCCTGGGAGAACTCCTGACTGCCCCACCCCGGCTGTAAAACCCCGGCCCCCGGCCCCCGGCAGAAGGGCCTGGGGGCAGAAGGGCCTGGGCAGCTGCGCAGTCTCTCCTCATTCACGGGCGGTGCGTCCCCTCCAACACCTGCCCAGCGAGCGGGTGCGCATCAGCTGCGTGTCAGGCCATCACGGATAAGCCAGACAGGGGCCACCCGCGGAGGAACCGGCCGCACTGAGGACAACATCGGCAGCCTCGTTTCCAGAGGCTCTCGGGGCAGTGAAAAGTACAGGAAGGGATGTTTAAAGGGGGCCCCCCCCCCCGGCGGGCAGCCACGTGACCTGCGGGGGAGGAGACCGCGGCCTGAGCCCCGCCGGCCCCAGCCGCCCCTCAGCCGCGCCCCGCGTCCCCTCTGCCTCCAGGAATGAGCAACCCCGAGGTCATCCGCAGCCTGGAGCGCGGCTACCGCATGCCGCGCCCCGACTCCTGCCCGCCGGAGCTGTACCGCGGCGTCATCGCCGAGTGCTGGCGGAGCCGGCCCGAGGAGCGGCCCACCTTCGAGTTCCTGCAGTCGGTGCTGGAGGACTTCCACACGGCCACGGAGCGGCAGTACGAGCTGCAGCCCTAGCCCGGCGCCCCGTGCATCCGCGCCGCGGGCTCCGGGCCCCCGCCTCGCAGCTCCGGGGCGCACACCTGTGGCCCGACCCACGGGAGTGATGAGGCAGGTTCCCCTCGCGGCTCCGATTCCAGCCCCGTACCGGCTGGAAAGGCAGGAGGCGGCCGGCACGCCCTTTTCTCGGATGAGGAAACTAGAGGCGGCCTGGAGGGGGGTCCTCAGCGTGGGCTCCGAGCCGGGTCCAATTGCAGTGCCACCCTTCTCGGGCTGTGTGTCCTTGGGCAAGTTACTTAGCCTCTCTGTGCCTCCGCTTCCTCCTTTGTGCAACAGAACTGTTATAGTTCCTACCTCGTATATTCCTCATGGGGATTACTTGGGTTAAGATGTTCAGAGCAGTGCCTGGCACACTCCTGGCACACTCTTTAGTGTTTGCCATCCTACAAGGGTCCCCTGTGCTGGCGCAGGTGACCGGGAGTGCCGGGCTCCCACCTGCGCGGACCGCCTCCCACCTGGGGATCCCTTGCGCCCACCCCAGAAGCGGATCTGGGTCCTAAAAGCGTCCACCAGCCTTGGCTCCGGGAGGGAGAGCCCTTTGGGACTTTTCCGTAATAAAGTCACGCGATCTGAGCTTTCCCGTGTCCTTACTGGTGACACGCCTGGTCCTCGCATCCACGACCTACATGGATGCGTGTAGTGGCGCCGCTAGGGAGTCGCGGATGACAGTGGGTTTCCGGTGGAAACCGAGTCCTCAGCGCCAGGACAACGGCGCAGACCCAACTGTCACTGTCTCTAAGCAGGGCCAGCAGGGGGCGCCCTCACCTCAGAAATCTTTGGCCTCCAGGCCTGAGTTAGGGATCCTCAGCAAAGCCTCAGAGCTGACTGTAGGAGCCTCGCTTCTTGGGGGCCTGCACAGAGAGGAACAAGCGCCCTGGGCTCCGAGGTGGGGGCGGGGGTGTGTGTGACTTGGACAGATCTCCACCCGGAGGTCCAGGATGCTGGAGGTAGAGGCCGCAGGGGGCTCTGGGGAGTTGCCTTAGACCTCCCCCTGGAACCCAGGGCTCTTTAAGTCTCTCAGAAAAAAAAGCACAGCTCACCCCCAACCCCCATCCCCAGGGGATTAGCACCCACACCCCCTCTCCCTAGAATCTCTAGGAATTGAGGCTGCCTGGCCCAGAACCTGGGGAAAGGGGTGTGACCAGTGGTAGCTAAGCTGGGGTGCAGGACACCGGAGAGCTGACGGAGCCTGCAGGGGTGGGTGCATCGGGCAGACACAAATACTAGTGGCGGTGCTCATGGGTGAGAAGGGCACCTGTGGGTGCCCGCGGGGGTAGGGATGGGAAAGGACCCAATATCTGTAGGGTGTGGAATGCGTCTCTCCTTCCAGTTTCGCAGCCCATACCTCAGGCCTGAGCACCACCTCCTGCCTCCCACGGCCTCTCTGAAGTGGGCCCTGGCTGTCCTGGGCCTGGGGCTGGCTGGCCACCTCTCTGGACCCCACCGCCTTCCTGTGAAGGTGAAGGGAGTCACCCAGTCCTCGGCCAACCACACTCTTCATGAAAACTACCTCCGTTGTGTTAAAACACAGGTGGCTAGACCTCTCCGTGTGAGATGCCCATCCAGCAGGTCTCAGGCAGCATCTGGAAACTTCATCTTTCCTAAGCGCCCCACGTGATCCGGGCTTAGACCATGGTCTGGATGCCTGTACGGAACGCAGTGAGAGGGAAATGGGGGGACAGTGTGGGGAGGGCACATTAAAAATAACTCCAGGTGGGGCAGGGCCCTCAGCACATTTTAGATGTCCCCAGCTGGCTAATGTTCATCAGGATGGAGCCACTGGGCTAGGCATGGGGTTTGGAAGTCCCCTTACCTGTGGGGCTGGCTGCAAGTGACCGGGGGCCAGTCTGACTCTCAGCAACCGGCACATCCTCAATGACACGGTGTCAGGCAAGGCAGTCACATCTTCTCCACCTCCCCCTCCTCAGGGTGGTTTCCTAGAGAAGGTGATGCTGGAGCTTGACGGACCAGTGAGACTTTCCCCCACGAGGAGGCGCCCTTGCCTTAGCGGTAGCCAGAACTGAGCCAGTGTCCTGGTGGGTTTTGTTCGGTGTGTAAGTGACCATAAAGGACAAGAAGCCTTCTGATTCCCAGCCAGAGAATAACGTGTGAGAGGGTGTGGAGAGATAGAGAGAGACAGCAAGACAAAGAGAGACAAGGGAAAAAAGTTAGAGATACAGAAAGAGAAAACAGAGAAACAGAGAGAGAACATGAATGGACAAAAAAAAAAAAAAAAAAAGGCAACATTTCCTGCTCTGAGAACTGGTCTTACCAGTGGGAGGGGAGCCTATTCAAGGCTGTGGAGGCCATATTCTCCCAACCATCATCTGCACGTGTGAGGCTATGGGAAAGGGGCCCAGGCCGGGGACATCTGGAGCATATGATTGCTGCCCACGCACCCAGGGCTCTGCTGAGGAGTGGCCCCAGCCTCGGACCCCAGGTGCTGTCTTGCCTGTGACGAAGACTGTGCTTCCTCCCAGAGCCAGCACACATGCACACACTTGCATCTGCTGTAAAATGAGTAGCAACAAGATTTTTGAGGTCGGGTAGATCCGGGTTTCAATTCAAGCGCTTTCTCTCCTTGGATGTATGACCCTTGGCACTTTGCTTCACTTCACTGGGCCTCAAGTTTCTTCATCTGTAAAATAGGCCCACGAATAACACACATATTATAAGCTCATTTTGAGGTCTAGATGAGCTAGTACATGTGAGGCGTTTGTCAGAGTGCCTGTCTTAGGGTAAATGCTCAGAAATGTTAGCTCTTATTGTTTTACGATGTCACCCTCAAGAAAGGCCTTCTGAGACCCTGATCCACAACTTCCACCACCCTTCACCGGGTTTCTCCTGACCTCTGTGCTAAGTTCTCTATCTGTTGCTATGATTTCGTTTGTTTGTTTGTTTGTTTACCCCACACTCCTCACACCCTTGGGCTAGAACTGGGAAATAAAAGTGCCTGGGGTTTGAAGTCAAGGACCTAGGTTTGCCCAGCACTTTTCAGCTGTGTGACCTTGGGCAAGTAACTCAAGTCCTCTAAGCCTCAATTTTCTCAACTATAAACAGGGAGAACAGTGACTCCCTCACAAGGTTGTTTTAAGGATTTGAAGATGGAATGGTACATAAGATTGCCACAACAAATACCACAGGCTGGGGCTTCGACGACAGACACGGATTTTCTCACCGCTCCGAAGACTGGAAGGTCAGATCGAATGTCAGCAGGGTTTCTTCTGAGGCCTCACTCCTTGGCTTTCAGGCGGCCACCTTCTCCCCTTGTGTTCTCACGCGGTCTTCCCTCTGTGTGTCTGTGTCCTAATCTCCTCTTCTTTTTTAAAAATATTTTTTATTAATTTTAGAGAGGAAGGGAAAGAGAGAGAGAGAAATATCAGTGATGAGAATCATTGATCAGATGCCTCCTGCACGCCCCCTACTGGGGCTGAGCCTGCAACCAGGGCATGTGCCCTGACAGGGAATCGAACCGTGACCTCCTGGTTCATAGGTCAATGCTCAAGCGCTGAGCCACACTGGCCGGGCCTAACATCCTCTTCTTATAAAGATGCCAGTGATATTGGATTAGGGCCCATCCAATGACCTTATTAGACTCCATCTCCAAATAGTCACATCCTGAGGTACTGGGAGTTAGGACTTCAATGTAGGAATTTGGCAGGGGGGTAGTGGGGAGAGACACAATTTAGCCCTTAGCAAACAGTAATACATAAATGTAATAATTATTTCCTTTTTTTGTATTTTCTTTTTTCATATTATTTCTTATTCATATTTCTTCTTTCATATATTCCACTATACCCGCCCGGTGGTAGGCCCATAGTAGGTATCAGTGTATTCTCGTGACTGACTGACTAGTTTCAGAAACAAGAATATTTGCTGTGAATAAACTTCCCATCTACAAATCAGGAAGGTCCAATGCGAAGCTGGAATACCAGTGGGCCAGCTTTAAGCAAACTCACAGGTGAAAATCCAGATTTCCATGAAAGGTAAAATAGCCTTTAATGGTTTTTTTAAAAAAAAGGTTCCACCACATATTCCTTTAGGTACCTTAAAAGTAGTACTCAAATTTCCCCAGGCTTCATGCTGTCATATTTTTAAATTGTGGTAAAATACACATCACATAAAATTTACCATCTTAGGCTTTTTTTTTTTTTTTTTTAGTACGTTTATTAAAGCTGGGTACAGTGAAACCAGGAAGGGCTTAGGGTACAAGAAGCAACAGGAGAGAGCCCAGGCAGGGCTGCTTTGGCCTCTAGAAATGTTATAGGAAACAAGGTGGCTGCTGTCAGCTCACTGGAGAGTCAGCGAAAAGGGGGCCTTGGAGACAGGTTCAGGGGGTTAGCCCAGGATGAGCTGCTGCTGCCCACTGCCCCCCTGGTTGCAAGTCTCCTGGTGTCCCTTACAGTTTATGAGATGCACGCCTGTGGGGGAAGAAGAGGAGAAGGGAAAGGTGTGGGTGTGCTCCCGGGAGGGAGAGGGCCCCATCATAGGCATTTTTAAAGTGTACTGTTCAGTCGGGTCAAGTACATTCACATTGTTGTGCAACCGTCACCACCCATCCATCTCCAGAAATTTTCCCAAACTGAAACTCTGTCCCCATTAAACAACTCCCCATTCCCCTCTCCTCCCAGTCCCTGGCAACCACCATCCTACTTTCTGTCTCTATGAGTTTAACTACGCTAGACACCTTATATAAGTGGAATCATACAGTATTTGTCCTTTTGTGACTGGCTCATTTCACTCAGCATGACACCCTCAATGTTTATCCATGTTGTAACATGTGTCAGAATGTTCCTCCTTTTAAAGGCTGAATAATATTCCATTGCATATATCACATTTTGTTTATCCATCTGTCAATGAACAATTGGTTTGTTTGCAGCTTTTAGGTATTGTGAATAACACTGCTAAGAGCATAGGAGTACAAATAGCTCTTTGAGACCCACTGCTGGATAATACAGTAGTTCTATTTTTAATTTTTTGAGGAGCTTCCATACTGCTTTCCACAGCAGCTGCACCATTTTGCATTCCCATCAGCAGTGCACACGGGTTCCAGTTTCTCCACATCCTCACCAACACCTGGTACCTTCTGTTTTAGGTTTTTGCTTTTTTTTTTTTTAATCCTCACCAGAGGATATGTTTATTGATTTGAGAGAAAGAGACATCGATCGGTTGCCTTCTGTATGACCTGGATTGAATGTGCATCGTAGATATGTGCCCTGACCTGGAATCGAACCCACAAACTTTTGGTGTATGGGACAACACTCCAACCAACTGAGTCACCTAGCTAGGGCTGTTTTCGTTTGTTTTGTTTTTTTTTTTTTTTATAATATATATATATATATATATATATAGTAGCCATCTTAATGGATGTGAGGTGGACCTCCTTTTAATAGCAATAACCCAAATTTCTTTGACTTTGGTCCCCACAAGACTCGGCCCTCTTTGAAATGCCCTCAGGTGATTCTGAATTTTCAGGGTTCCCCCACCCCACCCCTATGTGTTCACAGTTAGCCTTTTCAGGCTGATGCCTCTGCAGTTTTGCTGTTTCTGGGGGTAAGGGGCTTCCTGGGCCTGGCTGCGGGGTCCCAGCTGGCTAGTGGCGTGGGGATGAGATTCTATTCTGGGGAAATTGTCTTTCAGTTTCCCCCTGGGTGGGTCTGCCCTGCATGCCTCAGGACCTCCTGGAACTTGCCCGAGACTCTCACCGCCTGCCCAGGTGAGGCTGTGTCCTGGAGAGCCTGTGCTTGGGCCTCTGCCTCAAAATGGTCACCAAGATTTGTTTGACATGCGGCATTTCAGTCATCACAGGCAAGAACGATGTCCAGTTCTGGGCACTTAGCCACGGAGGTGACGAGGAGAGAGCAGAAGCAGTAGCCACCATGACGCACAGGCAGGTCAGGGAACGCAGCAGACCCCGGGGCTCTGACATAGGCCTGTCAGCTCCTCCCATGGCCTGACCCAGCTCGTAAAGTCTTCTGGATTAAAGGAAGTGCCAACCTTGATACCAAGTTTAGAATCTTAGAAAGCTGAATAGGACCTTCATGATCAGTCAACATTTGTTGAGTATAAAGTGCCAATGACAACCCAGAGAGGTAGGTCCCAGGATCCTTATTTTATAGATGAAGAAACTGGGGCACAGGGAGGGTAGGTAACTGGCCCAAAGCCACACAGCTGGCAAAGGGGGGAGTGAGGACTCATCACTCCTCACATTCTTCCAGGAAGAATCTGGTCTAGATGTTCTCCTTGGTGTTCGGGGGTGTTGAGGGGGGACTCAGAAGTAGAAAGCTCACATGGGAAGGGAGCAGGAGGGGAGAAGGCCCCACCCACCCTCTCAAGCACAACAGCCTTTTCTGCACCTGTTTCACGTGTTCAGCTGCCTACGAGGGCTATTTGAACAGAGTGTAGCTTTAAAATTGTTTTGAAAATCAGTCATTTAGTCCACCATTCTCTTTATCCTTTCCATCTCACAAATGGGAAACTGAGACCAGGAAAAGGACCCACAACTGCACAGGATCCACATATCAGGGCTCAGCCCCCCAGGCATGTGGCCAGGTCCTCCCTCCACACCAGCTCACCTTGGTTTCCTGGTGGGCAGGTGTTAATTTACTCCAGGTGTTTCTAAAAATAGAAATCCTTATATTTGAGAGCTCTCCAAATCAGATTAATTGGTTCCCTGGAAACCCCCATTCCTTGACCATGTCAGAATCGCTATTTATTGAACAGGTCAGAGTATAGAGCCTTTAAAACAGTTACTCGTACAGCCCTAGCTGGTTTGACTCAGTGGACAGAGCATCAGCCTGTGGACTGAAGGATCTGGGGTTCGATTCTGGTCAAGGGCACATGCCTGGGTTGCGGGCTCAATCCCCAGTAGGGGGCGTGCAGGAGGCAGACTATCAATGATTCTCTCTCATCATTGATGTTTCTATCTCTCTCCCTCCCTCTCCCTTCCTCTCTGAAATTATATATATGTGTGTGTGTGTGTGTGTGTGTGTGTGTGTGTGTATAATCCTATCTAATAAAAATCTATCTAATAAAAGATAGATTATTAAAGTCTTCTGGATTAAAGGAAGTGCCAACCTTGATACCCAGTTTAGAATCTTAGAATTTATCTAATAAAAGAGTAATATGCAAATTGACTATCACTCCAACACATAAGATGGCTGCCCCCATGTGGACACAAGATGGCCACCACAAGATGGCCAACAGGGGAGGGCAGTTGGGAGGAACCAGGCCTGCAAGGGAGGGCAGTTGGGGGCAATAAAGCCAGCAGGGGAGGGCAGTTAGGGGTGACCAGGCTGGAAGAGGAGGGAAGTTGGAGGTGACCGGGCCTGCAGGGGAGGGCAGTTAGGGGTGACCAGGCCTGCAGGGGAGGGCAGATATGGGCAATCAGGCTGGCAGAGGAGTAGTTAGGCATCGATCAGGCTGGCAGGGGAGTGGTTAGGGGCAATCAGGAAGGCAGGCAGGCAAGCAGTTGGGAGCCAGTAGTCCTGGATTGTGAGAGGATGTCCAACTGCCCATTTAAATGGGCAGTAGGACATCCCTCGAGGGATCCCAGATTGGAGAGGGTGCAGGCTGGGTTGAGAGACACACCCCCATGCACAAATTTCATGCACCGAGCCTAGATAGATAGATAGATAGATAGATAGATAGATATATACACACACACATACAGTTACTCATACAAATGGGGCCACACAAGGGCACGGCACATGACAGTTTACAAAGGGGTTTCTCCTGCTTTGCATCGTCTCAGCTGCTCCTCACAGCAGCCTCTCAGTTGTGCGGCAGCCTTCATCTCTCTTCCTCTGGGCAGAGGGTCACTCACCATCGCATCCCTAGAGAGTGGGGGGCCAGAATGAAAATCCCGGGCCCCTGAGGGGCCCTGAAAATGGCCCTGAAGCTCAAAGTGCTCTGGAGAAGTGGGGGACAGGGCAGACACGACCCACATGTGGCCTGCCGAGTGGCCCTCGCGGGGCAATGCTGTTAATAAGGTTAAGCAAACCGTGCCGAGAGGGTGGCAGGGAGGTTTTGTGATGCCTGGTGGCAAAGAAGTGAGGAAGAGAAGCATCTGGTTCTGATGGGGCCACCAGACTTAAGGGACACTTATCCTTCAGACAGACAGCAGCTGTGGTCCCTGGAGAGGCGAGGTGGCCGGAGTCCCATGAGGGAGGTCAGGAACTCTGTCGATGATTCATAGAGTAAGAACTCTGCCTGACATCAGCTGAAGACCTAAAAATAGCCATGGGGGAATGCCAGGAGGCAGCAGGGGAAGGTAGAATGTGTGGGCAGGACGGTGGGCACACAAAATGTCTAACTCGCACCTGTGGGGACTTTGTGACCTTTCAGGTCCTCGCTTGACCCCGAAGGGATACAGCGATGAGCAGGACAAACTCCTATTCCCAAGGAGCTCTTCGCTAGGCCCTCATCTGTGGGAGCATGAATGTCACATCTCCCGTGCTCACAAGCGGGGGTGCTGGTAGCAATGCCACCTGCCTTGTTATGTGCTTCATGATCTTGACCTCACGTAGCCGACAACACAACTCAGAAGTGGATTCTGCTACTAGTCCTCTTTTACAGATGAGAAAACTGAGGCTCTCAGAGGTGAGGTCACCTGCACACTCACGCAGCTGGGTCACAAGCCCAGGTCGGTCCCTGTGCAGAGCCTTCTCTAGCAAGAGTTCCTGGGAGAGAGGGAGCTAAGGCTTTGAGGAAGCTGGGGGCAGAGCTGGAGCAGGCCCAGAACCCCGGAGGGAGAGGAAAGGCTCTGTCCATACCCCTCTGGCGTCTCTCTCTTGCCAGGTAGGGGTCTGGCTGTGAAGAACAGGCTTTGGAGGGATCAGGCAGCATTCATGTCACCTCTTGGCTCTGCCTCTTCCTGGCTGTGGAATGAATCCCTGGAAAATTATTGAACATCTCTGAGCCTCAGTTTTATCATCTTCAAAATGGGCACAAGCACACCTTTCTCAAAGGGAAGCTGGGGATGAACTGAGATACTGTATATAAAGCTTTGGGAACAGGGTCATGCATGCAGTAGGATGTCAATACACACATGCTGCCTCCCACTCTCGAGGCCCAGGCCAGAGAGCATCTGTCCTCGGAGTCAGTGTGGGAACCCTGCCTGCCCACCCTGTGCCATCGGCCTCCATTTTCAATCAGCAGCTTGGCCCCTGGGCCACAAGGTCCTTGTGGCAACAGAAGCTGACAGGGGTGATGGGAGCCAGTCCCAAGGGGTCTGAAGGCAGATTACCGAGGACTGATGAGGTGAAGAGGGACTGCTGCCCTGGGCTGACAGCATCGCCTGGGAGGAGTGGGAGGACAGGAGCGTTCCCTAATCTCATCTTGATGTCTTTTGGAGGGGCGAGGGTACCATCTGGGGGCCTTTCCTTCTGGGCCGAGGTCATTCTGCAGCTCTTGGTTAAAATTAGCCTCCTGCTCATTGCTCTGGACTGAATGGCCTTTTCCCGTGAACCACCAGGACCTGGCTTTGCACAGGAAGGGGCTGGGCTGTGTGCCCTCTGCTCTCCAGAGAGCAAATAGAACACATGTCTTCTGTTCTGGAGGCTGGACAAGAGGAGTGGGGTGGGTGCACATGAGCCTGTACATAGGCATGTATGGGTGGACATGCCTGCACACATAACTAACCAAACCAGGACACTGGGGAGGAGACTTAATCACAAAATTGTGCAAGCTTTTTGTCCTTGGCATTATTCTTTGATTGTGTTGTTTCTTTCTTCCTTCTGAGGCTCCTGGGTGATGTCTGGTGACATCATCTTATTCATTTTAGCCCCTAGCATGCCCCACCCCCATGAACTGCACCAGAGATTAAGAAACACATGCAGTGCCCTCTGCACCCCAGGTGAGCCACAGGTGTTCATTAAGTGAGTGAGCAAATGATAAAGCAAAATCAGGAATGGTTCAGCCAGACTGTGCTCTCTGTGGAGCTGGGCTGTGTCTATTCCCTACTGTGCCCTCAGCCCCTGGCACAGGGCCTGAGACATAGAATGTGCTCAGTGGATATTTGTCAATTACATGAGTGACATAGAATGTGCTCAGTGGATATTTGTCAATTACATGAGTGAATGGGGACAAGTTGCCATTTTGTTTTTGGCCCACATCCACACATCTATATATATATAAAAGCCTAAGCAACCATTCGACCGTTCAACTGGTCAACCAGTAGCTATGATGTGCAATTACCACCAGGGGGTAAACACTCGGGCTGGTAGCTAGGACGTGCACTGACCACCAGAAGGCAGATGCTCAACGCAGGAGCTGCCGAGCTGTGGTGACTTGGCAGCTGCGGTTCCCGGGTGATGCACCCTGGAACCAGAGAGGAGGGAGCCCGATTCCAGGGTGTGTCACTTGAGAACCACCCTCTTGCAACCTGGATCCCCTCAGGGGATGTCAGAGAGCCAGTTTCGGCCCAATCCCCGCAGGCCAGGGCGAGGGACCCCACCAATGCACGAATCCGTGCACCAGACCTCTAATAGTAATATATTAAGCTAAAACAACATGTTCCATCAGGGCTTAGGCAAGGATGGTTTGAGCCACATCAGAAATAGGGGCTGAGACTGGAGAGAAAATATCACAGTGATTGAGGCTCTGGGAGCTCCAGTCTTGCTCAGCTTGGTGGCTTCTGCAGGTCTGCCAACTTTCTGAGCCTGATTTCTCTCTCCCAAGTGCATCAGTGAATCAGAGGCCTGGCCTGGAGAGGGAGAAATGGTGCCTCTCCTGTCCCCCAAGGAAGGCCTGGCACACGACAGGCCTTTAATAAAAGGGTAATTATTCATATTTTTGCAGGACTTCTGCAGGGAAAATGTGGGTTAAACATCCGGGATGGGGTAGCTGCTAATCCTGCGGAGGAGGCCTGTGAATAAGCCAAAAGTAAGTGTCAGACGGGGAGAGAACATTTGCAGTACCTGTGTAACAAAGGATTACCGCAAAGAAAACAGAAGGAGTCCTTCCTGTTCCTAAACAACCCAAAGGCAGATGGACAAATGATAAGATGTGGGCATTGCACAGAAACAGAACTACAGTCAGCTGATAACATAGGAAAAGGCGCCCAGCCACAGCAGTCAACGGAGAAATGCAGCTCGGCCCTCGTGACTCAGTGGTTGAGCATTGACCTGTCAACCAGGAGGTCACTGTTCAATTTCTAGTCAGGGCCCATGCCCGTGTTGTGAGCTCGATCCCCAGTGTGGGGCATGCAGGAGGCAGTTGATCAATCATTCTCTCTCATCATTGATGTTTCTATCTCTCTCTCCCTCTCCCTTCCTCTCTGAAATCAATAAAAAATATATATTTTTAAAAAGAAAAATGCAAATTAAATAGTAATGCAGTATTTTTTGCCATTAGAATGGCAAAATGGCAAGACTGCTAATATCCAATAACATTGGTGTTGATGTGGGGAAAATGGTTACCCTCATCAAGTGTTGATGGGAGTGTAATTTGATAAAGACTTTTGGGGAAGCATTTCTGGCAGCACCATTCAAAACTGGGGTGCATTTGCTCAGTGACAAAGTAATTGCACTTCTAGAAAATTATTTACAATAAAACATGTCCTTGTTCTCAAAGATAAATCATCAGTATCCTTCACATATTGTCATAGCAAACATCAAACGTTGGAGACAACTTTAAGGTACAATAATGAGGAAGATGTAAGTCAATTCTGGCCCATTTATTTTATGGACTATTAAAATGAATGGGCATTTCTATAGGTACAGATACGGAAATATGCCCGAGATATGGGGTAGGTGCAGAAACACACATGGCATGGTTTTACATGCATGCACCCAGTTTTATGTTTATCACGTACACAAATGTATCTGTATGTAAAGTAAAGCAAAGAGACCTGAATGATACCCACCCAAGAGAGCTCTGAGTGACCTTTGGGGGTGGGGGTGCTAATGGGACAAAGGCGGATAAGGGAGGCACTCACATTTTATTTTGTCCTTCCTTGTTGCTCGAGTCTTTTAGAATGAGAAGGCATTAATGCATTTGGAGAAAAAAAAAAAGCCAGCCAGTGGTCAGTGATGGATTGCTTGGCGCAATTGTGCCTGGTGGCAAAGAATGGATGACATGACCCCCAGGGTTGGGTCCCACTCTGGGGCTCTAAGTGGCCTTCTGACTCTGGACCTTATTTATACTTATTTATAGCCCCCCAGTTCCAGCCCATTTCCTCTCCCGATAGCACCCCCCCACCACCACCAGGTTATCAGCGGTCTCCAAGCACAGGGAGGCAGGGCCCTGCACCACGCCTTTAATGTGCCATCACGGGCTGGCTTATCGTCGCTGCGCTGAGGGAGGCTGGTGGGAGGTCTGGGACCTGGGATCACAAGCAGAGGTGACCAGCACTGGTTGAAAGTGACTACGCTCCTCCCTTCAGCCCAGGCCAGCATCCTAATGGGGTGGGGGTGGGGGATAACTTCTGACCACCAGCATCTCCTCCCTCCACCACTGTGACATCCCTGTGACATTCTTCAGATGGCCCTTTTTGCATAATAACAGGAGTGGCAGCGAGCAGGGATTGCATGCCTACCACGTGCCAGCCACTGCACTCAGCAGTGAGCGTGCTGTTTTCTTCTGAATCTTTACACCATCCTAACAGGTAGGTACAGGGATGCCCACTTCACAGGTAAGGAAACACTAGAGACTTTTTGTTGTTGTTGTTGTTGCATCTACAGGCACATCATCGATGGCCCTGCCTCTTAGCAAATAATGTATCTATTCAGTCACCAAATAATGACCACTTAAAATAATAACAGGGATACTATGAACACGTATAGTACCTACTACAGATTCATTATTTGCTTCGAGCCAAACAATATGCTAAGAAGTTTTATAACCACTGTTACATTTAATTCTTCAAATTTCCCTATCACACAGGTATCATTTTTACTAATTTTATAGATAAAAAGACTAAAACCAAGACTTTATGTAGCTGAACACTGTCTCCCCCCTTGGTCAGTGGTTGTAATCCCAGCTGTGCATTAGAATCATTCTGGAAACTTGAAAAAAAAAAACACACACAATGTTCCACCTCAAGCAATTTTGGTGTAAGTAGCTGGCTCGCTCACTGCACACAGTGGCATTTAAACTGTGCATTGTATTATGTATTGAGATGCTGGTTAAACAAAGACCAAGAGGATCTGGCTTCAAAGTGCTTTCAGCATCGCAGAGGCAGGGGTGGCCAGGCCCAGTGGTAGAATATTACACGCCCAGTAACGGTGACGTGCAAGCACTTTGCTGGGAGAGGGAGTGGAAATGTCATTGGAACAATTTATTTAAACTTGGTTTATTTTTTTTATCTGTAAATGAGGATACAAATAGCTGCCCGCCCACCCACCCAGCAAGGTTATTGAGACCTGTGTGAAGGGTCTTTAGTACTGCCCTTGGCACAGAGTCAGTGATAAGAGGGGATTCTCCTTTCCACAAAGTGCTGTGGAGACCCGATCTGTGGCATGGTGACCCTAATACCTACTTCACAGGTTCCTCTAGGGACAAAAAAAAAAAAAGCCAGCCAGTGGTCAGTGATGGATTGCTTGGCGCAATTGTGCCTGGTGGCAAAGAATGGATGACATGACCCCCAGGGTTGGGTCCCACTCTGGGGCTCTAAGTGGCCTTCTGACTCTGGACCTTATTTATACTTATTTCTAGCCCCCTCAAGACCAGATCTGAGCTGGCAGACATGTCGGAGCCTTCTCCACACACCGGGTTCTCCTGCCATCTGGCCCCCTCCCGTGGCTGGCTTTGGGGTATCATGGAATCTAAAAAAAACACTCTCTTTGAACTTTCCAGACCACGTCTGTGCATTTGGCTTCTTGTCCTGAAATATTTTTCCGTGGTCAAAATAAGGAACAGCAGGGCTGGACTGGATGCCGTCCCTTGGCAGACTGAGATAGTAATGACCAAGGTCACCAGTAAATACATGGCAGAACCAGGATTTGAACCCAGGTTACTCCAGGGGGTCCCCGGGGACCTCGTCAGCTCCATCCCTGGGTCCTCCCCAGGTGCCCCTCACTCCAGGGGAGACTTCTGCCCCCTTATTCATGGCACGGGGTGAGGGACTGTCTCCATTGGGGGTGGCTCACAAAAATGCCATTAAACTTGAGCCCCGCGCTAACTGAGACGTTGTGTCTCCTGGCTTTTTCAGGGAGTAGGTGGGTGGAAAGAGCACTTCACAGGGGCAGAGACCTGGCAGGCTTCCCTGAACCTCAGCCATGCCACTTCCCAGCCTCACTTTTCTCATCTGTAAAATAGGTACGGTGAAATGCCCTGTGGGAGTAAAGGCGGTGCCGATGGATGTCACACCCTTGGGTGTCAAGTAAATGGTGTCAGGAACTGTGCTAGCATCATTTGTGCCAATCTTTGGGCCTCAGTTTCCCCATTTGTAAAATCAAGTGGAAAGGTTGACAATCTTTCTGTCCAATTCTACCTTTAATCCTGATTAGCCAAGGTGAAGTATCCTTGGATCCCTCCCCGAGAGTCCAGGAAAAACATCATAGAGTGGTGGGTGTGTCATGGGGATAAGTGGGCTCTGCAGGAGTGGGGTGTCACAGAGGTGTGTTGTGAGGTGGTTGTACCACGGGGATGCAGATGTCAGGGAGGGACGGGATGCAGATGTCAGGGAGGGACGGGGTACAGATGTCAGGGAGGGTGGGTCATGGCGTGGACATGTTATAAGGGTGGGTTTGGAGGAGGGGTGGGTGGATCATGGGGTTGTATCTTACAGGAATATGACTTGAGCACAGGGCAGCTGTCTCCTCAACAAAGAGCCCCCCATCAGCAGGCTCCAGCGTGTTCGTGTGCTCTCTGCCAAACATGACCCAGGCGAGCTGGTAGAAAAGATGAAGCAGGCAAAGGAGCTAGATGGAGAGAGACTGGGGTGGACACGCGTGGCAGCCAGCCATGGCTTTTGGCACGTACAGGTGTCTGCAGCAGTAGAGCTGGGGTAGGGAAGGCTGATGCCCACGTGTCTGCTCTGGGGCTTGCATCTTTCTGGGGACGCTTCCTGAGCTGAGCATTGCTCTTGGTGACTTAGATGCGCCAACTCTCTCCATGATTGAGTGCTCCGTGGCACAGAGCAAGATACGTCAATGTACCATGGTGTTCAGTGGTACAGAACCTGCGAGAAGGCAGAGGAAGAAGCTGAGGCTCAGGGGAGTCGGGTGAACTGCACAGCACCGTTTCAACGGCTCCGCAGTTGGAGAGGTTGGCAGGACAGCTGCTCACACAATTGGCTCTGGAGCCTGCGCCAGGAACAGTCAGCTGGGTGAGAAAGGGTTCGGAGTCAAGCCTGATTTCAGAGTTCCAACGGGAGCTTTCCAGCAAATTCTACTGGGTCAGTGTGACCCTCTCAAGTATTGGACCAAATGAAGCAGTCATCTTTGTTGGATATTAGCAATAATGAGCAATGGATTAACCAAAAATTGAATATTAGCAATTTCATATTCCTAATAGTATTTGGAAAAATCTTTTGAAAAATATGGATGGAGGTATGGGGCTGGGAGAAATGGCCTCTGTCCAGCTCAAGGATCCTACGATTTGTCCCTTGAATCTAATCGCAACTGTGATCATCCTTCCTGGGATGATGACAGGGACTCAGGAGACACTACAACCACCACCACCCTCCCCCCCAGGGAGGTGCCCTATGGTTTTGGACAAGTGCTTTCCCTCCTGGCTGGGAGGTAATGGTGCTCCCGTGGGAGTGGAACTGGGAGGGGCTGGTGGTGGGCAATCTACCCACCAACACTGGAACCCTCAGCCCTCCCCTCCCCTGTCTCTCCCAGTTCCTGTGTCCCACCAGGACTCCGGGCCCCAGACACTTGGCATGATGCACATGGGATCCAGGCCAGGGCAGGAGAGTGAGGCCAGGGCTCCGGAGGCAGACACTCCTAGATTACAATCCTGGTGCTGTCACATCTCAGGTGGGAGTGAACCCCAACAAGGGATTGACCCTCCCTCTGCTGTGGGCCTCCGATTCTTCTGCTGTAGGATCTGGATAACGAGGGTACTACCGCGGGGGTTATTGCTAGAATAAGCAGGGTCATGTTTGTAAAGAGCGCAGGAGGTGTGAGCAGTGTTTGGATTACCGTCATTCAAGCAGCGGACGTCTATTAAGCACCCGTGTAGAGCCAGGACTGGTCCAGGGGCCTGAGGGGTCCTCCCCTGCTTTCCCCTTCGCTCCACCCCTGCCCTTGTCTTGGCTGCGTTGTTGGTGGTCCTGGGCCCACCACAGTACTGTCTCCTGTGATGCCTCTAGGGTCACGGGGTCAGTCTGGGGCCAGCAGCTGGTCAGGCATCCGTGATCTCTCCTAGCTCCCTGCTGATGGAGGGCCGTGCTGGAGGCTCACAGCTCTCATCTCAAAGACAATGAGGTAAACACCGAGATGGCAGGACAGCATCGGAAGGATCAGCCAGGAGCCACGGGCCTGGGGAACAGAAGGGGCTGGCTGAGGATGGCAGCATCCCAGCATAGGAGGGCCTGACCCAAGGACCCAGCGCCCCACAGGTGTGCCCAAGGCACCTGGTGCGTATGGTGGGTTAAGTTGTGATCTCTGAGGCTTCTTTTCCCAAAATACTGCCCTCTGGCTTACTTTCTCCTGTCATCCCACACGCTCTTTGAATTCCACAGGACCACTGTGGACTTTGGTCTCATCTTCTGCAAGTGGAGGATAATTCCTCCTCTCTGGTTCTCCAGGAACGGTGGTGAGCATTGGATTGTGTAGTGCCAGCACAGCGCCTGGGCAGAGAGAAGCACACAGTACCGGTCAGCATCCCACCTCCCCACCCCCGCACTGTGAATTCTGCCCTTCACATTTCCTTCCTTAGACTGCCCCTTCCCCTGAACTTGAATGCTCCACCTCAGATGAGTTCAGGATCTGCCTTAGAGTCTCTTACCTTCTATTTCCCGTCTCTCAGAGCTGCCGGAATAAGGCTGCAACCACAGAAAAACACTTGCGCACAATTGACCTCCCTTTGACAAGGGATATCCTAACTTGGCTGGTGTGGTTCAGCGATGCCACCTCCTCCCCCTTGTACTCCTGGAAATGATGCATGCCTATACGTCAAAGTAAAATTAAAGTTGGTTGTGCATCCATGTTCATAGCAACATTATTCCCAATAGCCAAAAGGTGGAAATGACCCAAATGTTGAGCAACTGGTGAACGGATAAACAAAATGTGATATACACATACAGTGGAATATTATTTAGCCTGAAAAAGAAAGAAAATTCTGACACATGCTGCAACGTGGATGAACCTTCAGGACATTAAGCTAAGTGAAAAAAGCCAAACAGAAAAGGGTAAATACTATAGGGTTCCACTCATATTGGTCAAATCAACAGAGACTGGCAGCAGAATGGGTGTTGCCAGGGGCTCGGGGGAGGGGAATGGGGAGATGTTGCTTAGTGGGAACAGTTTCAGTTTGGGAAGATAAAAAGTTCTGGAGATGAATGATGGTGACAGTTCACAATAATGTGAACTGGATGCTTAACAATGATTAAGGCAAATTTTATGTTATGTATATTTTATCACAATATAAAAACTAAAAGTTGGCACCTCACTTGACATATAGTAGCCCTCAAAACTGCTGAACAAGTTATCTTTGTTTCAGATTTTAGAACAACCCTACAGGTGTTTGGAGATAGGGGGCCATATTGTTCACAGCTATATCCCCTGGGTCTTAATATTTGTTGAATGAATGAATGAAGAAGGCCATAGTGGAAAACTTGCTGGCCCTTAGTCCCACCTCTCACTCTATCCCCCATTTCCCTTCCCCATCATCATCAGAGAGTATTGGTCAACCGAGTCAGTTCTGATTCCCATGTGCAAGGGACCTTCGGGAGTCATTTTGCTCACACGCCTTCCCCCAGAATAAATGTTCCAGGTAATCGACGCCTGTGTTCTCAAAGGCCGCCAAAGAAGGGGTCCCTCTGACCCCCCCTGGGTTATGTTTTTAACACTCTGTGATTGATGAGACATTCTTCCACGTCTTTTCTGCTCGGATTTAAGCCTCCCACACCCACCCACCCAATTCTTTTCCCCTGAGACATGTGAGAGGGAGCTCTGGGAGACAGGTGGGGGCTGCTACACAGGGCTGAGGGAGGGGGGAGGGGGCAAGAATAGGGCTCAGCCACCTCTTAAATACTATCAGCCAGACAAGATGTTAGGAGGATTAATGAGGCCTCGCCTGGAGCAGAGATGAATCATATGACCTCAGGAAGTCCCTTTACCAAGTCTTGGAATTCTCAGAGTCTGTGGGGCCAAATGAGGGTTGTAAGGACCCCCAGGCTGTGTGAGCCACTATTCTGGAACCTCTTCCTTTTTTTTCTTTTAAGATTTTTTAAAATTGATTTTTAGAGAAAGAGAGGAAGAGAGATGGAGAGAGAAAACATGTGAGACTGAAACATTCCTCGACTGCCTCCTGCGTGGTCCCCAACCAGGGATCCAGCCTGAAACCCAGGTATGTGCCCTGACTGGGAATCAAACCAGCTACCTTTCAGTGCGTGGATCAACACCCCACCAACTGAGCCACACCAGCCAGTGTGTTTCTAAGAGGCCAAGGGTGGCCAATTTGTGATGGCTGAATCTCACTGAAACCCAGAGAAATAATTGTGCAGCAAAAAGACACATGTGAGAGGGAGCTCTAGGAGGCAGGTGGGGGATGCCATGCAGGACTTAGGGAGGGGGAAGTGGGTAAGAATAGGACTCGGCCACCCCTTAAATACTATCACCCTGTGGGGAAATATGAGCACATAATGTCAAAATTCACAAGCTAGGCAAATGAAGGAAGAGGGTTCCTGTTTGGTTGAAAATATAAAGAAACTAGATGCCCGGTGCATGGATTTGTGTACTAGTGGGGTCCCTCGGCCTGGCCTGTGGGGATTGGGCTGAAACCGGCTCTCTGACATCCCCCAAGGGGTCCTAGATTGCTAGAGAGTAGTTCTTGGGTAACACACCCCAGAAATGGGCTCCCTCCTCTCTGGTTCCGGGTGCGTCACCCAAGAACCATAGCTGCCAAGTCACCACAGCTCGGCAGCTCCTGCGTTGAGCGTCTGCCCCCTGGTGGTCAGTACCCATCATAGCTATTGGTCAGAGTGTCTGCCCCCTGGTGGTCATTGTACATCATAGCTACCAGTTGGATGGTCGGACGGTCAGATGGTTGCTTAGGTTTTTATATATATAGATAGATGATGTGTTGGCTTTACCTCCCAATGTTCTGTTGCTTCATTTGAAGTTCAGTAAGTTTTCTACAGATCTTAAAGATTGTGAATAACTAGTATTACTGGTATAAGAAGGCAGTACATATAGCAGATGCATGGTTAACTAATCATATACACAAAATATATGTCACTATGACCATCACAACTTATTCCCACAGGAGTGATCACACCACTGCCTTCCCGCTAGTGTGCTGTGTATGAGAATTGATGAAGGAATTATATCAGAGTTTCCCACAGGATGAACCCTGGAGCCCTCTCCAATCACAGACTCCTCAGAGACAGTAATACAGGTTAGTGTATTAAGAGATGTGAAAAATAATGTAATAAAGAAATCTGTTTTAGCTCTAGCTGGTTTTGTTCAGTGGTTAGAGTATCAGCCTGTGGACTGAAGGGTCCTGAGTTCGATTCCGGCCAAGGGCATATGCCCGAGTTTCAGGCTCGATCCCCAGTAGGGTGAGTGCAGGAGGCAGCTGATCAATGATTCTCTCTCATCATTGATGTTTCTTTCTCCCTCCCCATTCCTCTCTGAAATCATAAAAGTGTATTTTTAAAAAAAGGAATTTGTTTTACTTTGCTTAACTAGCATTTCTCCAAATCCATCTTTTAAAAATCTTTGGCCAACAATATCTATTCTTCTGTGGAAATAGAATTTCTTTGAACATGCATAGGAAAATGCATTAGTATCTCATTCAAATACCCTTGGCACATGCCACCCTTCATTAAACAGTTGCTGTTCATTCATAAAGACTGGCTGTATTGTCCAAGCACTAGAAATGCAGAAATGTATGAGATCCATTCCCTGTCCACCAGAAAGTCACACCATGTAGGGGGCACTATGGGCAATTGGCTTAGCAGGGACTGTGTAAGTCCACAAAACAATTGAATGGGACCTGTAATCGAGGAAAGCATAGGGTGCTAGCGAGGCCCGGGAGAGACCATTAGACACGCTGCCTGAGCTGAGCTTTGAAATCAAGGAACTAGCCAGGCTCATATTGGGAGAAGAATGTTCTAGAAAGAAGGAACATCTTTTTTTTTTTTAATATATTTTTTTATTGATTTCAGAGAGGAAGGGAGAAGGAGAGAGAATCATTGATCGGCTGCCTCCTGCACGCCCCCTACGTGGGATCAAGCCTGCAACCCAGGCATGTGCCCTTGGCCGGAATCGAACCTGGGACCCTTCAGTCCGCAGGCTGATGCTCTATCCACTGAGCCAAGCCGGCCAGGGCAAGAAGGAACATCTTATGGGGGACTCAGAGACACAAGCAAAAAGAGCCTACACAGGGGATGACTGGAGGAAAGGGTGTGGGTAAAGGAATGTGGAGAGGGGAGACTGGAGAAGAAGGTGGGAACAGACCGTGGAATCTACTGTCTTAAGGAGAGAGGACTTCATCTTGAAGGCAATGCAGCCTCGAGGAAGGCTGTAAGCATGTAGTTGTCTGGCCTCCTGATAGTGCCGGCACGAGAGGCTGAACTGCAATAGGGTGGGGACACCCCAGCACAGCGATGGAGAGACTTCAGACAGGACCTACCAACCTGGGCAAATGCAGCATCCAGATAAGCCGTGTTCGTCAGATAAGTCAGCCAAGGGAAATCCCACAGCGGATACCATACTCCACACAGTGAAGCGGTGATGATCAGGGAATTCCATCACCAGGGTGTGAGGCCTCTGGCACAAGGCTGGAGCGCAAGACTCTAGTCCTGGGGACAGGGAGGAGAGAGGAGATGGAGAGACAAGGGCAACCTGTGGAAGCATTTCTTACAAGGGTGAGGAGTGGTTACGAGGTACAAGGGGGTAGTTGGAATTGAGGTACGAGTGAGAACCAGGTGTCAAGGACAAAAATCAAAAGCGTTTGTGATACAATAAGAAGGTCAGAGGCTAAGCATGAACACCAGAGTTCCTCAAAACTGGTGGCTAAGATCACGGTTGATTTCAGAGCTTGAAGAGAGGGTGTCGACTGGCTGGCCTTCGCTGAGAGGTGGAGGAGCTTCATGAAAGCGGGAAACCAGGCAGGGCCTAACCAGAGCTGCACCTGCGCCCCACAGGTCTCACACGGAAAGCAACAAAACTGTCCTGATTCCTTGCTGCCATCTAGTGGCTTGTATTAAAAACTGGAAGACCCAGATCTCCAGGCTTGGCATCGCCCATTTCTTCTAGGAATTCCATCATACTCTGCCCTCACCTCTTTACAACGTTCTGTGGTTCTCTGCCCAAAACTTAGTTCCCTCCAGATCAGACACGTGCCCACATGCAGGCTCATCCTCTCTTAACTCTGCATCTCTCCCTCAGCTCTCACCCAGTTACCTCAGGAAAGCTCTCCCCTCCCCGATCTTGCTTTCATGTGTGTTATTTTGGAACATGGGCAGGTTTTCTTAAACAACCCCAATCACGATGGATAAAAGTTAGCAAAGGATCTGTATTATTGAAAGGAAAATGTGTCCGGTTTGAAGCTAAGCACAATTTCAAGAACAGAACCATGTCATCAGTGTTGATCACACAGCACATATTGATGCCCGGGAACCCTGGTCGGGTGAATGCCAGAGTGTTCATCTACCTCTCCAGCTTCCTCTGATCAAACCTATCTCTCCTCAAGAACCAGCATTTGGGGAAATAAATTATTGTTTTGTCAATTTTGTTATTTTGTTCATTTACATTGTGTTTGCAACATCGTTGACGTTTGGTGCAAATATACAGCATTTTAAGCAATGAGTTTAAATAGATTGGGGAGCAGGGGGGTTGGAAGTATTTTATCTCGTCCACAGGGGAAAGTGTGACTGTTTCCAAATGAATGCATCCATAAGTTGGTGCAACCAGAGCTTTAAGGCGGAGACAAGGCCTAGGGGAGAAATGGAGGTTAAAGAGGACCGCAGACCCTGGCTGCTTCACTTTACGAAGACAGAAAACCCACCGGTTGAACTTCTCTTTCTAGAACTGCTATGATGAGCCCTGTACTGGATGAAGGGGCCCAGGGCCAGAGGAGCAAAGCCCGAGCAGTGGTGGGAGCCACGGACTCTCAGCAGCAGTGCTGTCTTCACCCCTGAGCAGAGCGCCTTTCGGAACTAAAGGCAGGGCCTCCCTGACAGTTTCACAGGTGGGGCTCCCACTGCCTCACGCCGAGTGAGACTTCCGGCTTGCAGCCAGGTCTGATGAGCCAACAGAGACCATGCAGTTACCCTGAGGCTCCCTGAATGCACACAGGCCAGGAAACCAGAATAATGTTTGCAGCCACCACTACAGCTCAGCCGCTCCAACGGCAGGTTCCTAAACCTGTGAGACTGGGTGCCAGTCTCTCTCTCTCTCTCGTCTCTCTCTCTCTCTCTCTCTCTCTCTCTCTCTCTCCACACACACACACACACACACACACACACACACACACACTCTCACCCAAGCCCTCTCCTTATTTGGGGAGGAACAGTGGAGAGCGAGCTTCGGGGACACTTTGCTCCTCCATTTGTAGAGTGACCCCCACCCCACCCCCACTCCAGGAAGCTGAAGGACATGGTCAGATTCCACTTGAGCAGAAACTTCTGGGAGGCCTTCTCCAGAGGGCTCACGCTTGCCCTGTAATGGGAGAACTGGGGGGCACGATGGCAGCCGTGATGGTGCCGGTTGGAGGACAGGGGAACTCTACAGCCGTGAATTTTAAAAAGAGAACATTGAAGCGTCTTTTCTTGCCGTTTTCTTTCTTGTCCCTCTTCTCTGCCCTCCCTCCTGTCGGGATTTTCCGTCCCTTGCCAAGCCTGTTGATCCGCACAGAAGGGCCTTGGGGAGTTTCAGACGGGCCTCTTGAACCTGCTTCTCCGCACAGCACTTTTCATAAGATTGAAAAAAAAAAATCAATTGATCAGATCAAAGACTGGGAGGTGCCGAAGAAGATTGGGGGGCCAGAACCCCGACTCGCCCTGGCCCCTGCCTCCCAGGTCCCTCTCCCATCCCGGCGCCCAGGTCGCCTCCCCGGCTTCCCTCCACACAGCAATCCCGGCCCGCAGGTGGCTATCTGGCTGCCCGTGAGCTGGACAAAGCATTTGTCAGCTTTAATGGATGTACAGCTCCCAGCCCTGACATGTTTTATGCCTCCCCGGGGGGCTTTGATCTCCTTGTCTGCATACATAAATGAGAGGATTACCGCGACATCCAGAACAGGGCACCAAAAGCGTCTTTCACCGGGCGCTTTTCCTCCGCAGATAAGCCTAATAGGCTGCAATGCTGAGCCATTAGGGCCCTGAGCTTGAGGCAACTCCACTCAGGGCGCAGTGGGCTAGGAAGACGGGCCTCGAAGGATCTCCCTGTCATGATTCCCCGATATTGTTTATATCTGGGTGATGTGGATAAAGAGCCCGGTCGCTTCTGGCACCGCCTCACCTCCCTGAAGATTACAAGCAACTGTGGCTGACATTTGACAAGGTTGCTTTGACTGACTTGGCGCTGGCATATGGTTACTGTCAGGGATTCCTGGACGTGGGGGCTGGGAGAGGGCGCGGGGGTGGGGACGGGTATTTTTAGGACACTCGGAGCCCTTGGCTGGATTTAGGCCAGCTCTCCGGACTGCTACGAAGCCGCAATGTCACCCCGGCTTTGTTCCGTATCCTGAGAGAGAAAGGAAGAACGGAAGGTTGTCTGGGGACTGTGGTCCTGACCACTTTGGGTCCTGGGCCAGTGTCTGGAGGTGAGGTTCATTGAATACACACCCAACGTTTCAAGATGGCAGGTAGATAGGGTAAGCAGCAGAGAGATCGGGGAGGAGGTAATCCGTGGGCAGGTGGGAAGGGCCTCATTATCCACTAGTCAGGCGGGAGGGACTGTGGTAAGTTGCTCAGTTGGGCAAACAACAGCTCTCATCCAGTTCTCTGACTCCCATTTGTTGACTAAGGCGCCTACATCCACTGACATATTCACCACATGTGCCTATACGTTCTAGGGGCAGGTGAGTCGATGACAAAGAAGGCATATTTCTTCCTTCAATGAGCTCTAGATCTCATCATCATTTCCCTCTTAGTCAAATAATCGTACAGGCTCTCTGGGCTGGACAAGATCCTGAAAGGCTAACCCAACCTCATCTAATGTTTGAGGTCTTTCTGCAATATCACGAAGAAAGAATCATCTGCCCAAGCTTGAATACACCTGGTGACGGGCACCTCGCTACCATACATTTTGGGCACCTTTGATTATGGTAAAGCTCTTTCTGGGTCAGACCAAAACTGGCTTTCCCACGGCATCTACTAGTACTCCTTGGTGTTTGTTCTTGTCTCTGGGGTCGAGTAGAATGAGTGTAACCTACTCCACAGGTCCTGTGTGGAGTAGAGTCTCTCACCCACTGGCAGGTCATACTCCACATCTGTCAAATGGGGAAGGAAAATTAGGTAATGTCTAAATGATGCCCTTCACCTCCACCCCAGGCCACCCCACCAGCCTACACAGGAGTTTTGTGTGAATTAGAAAATGGTGTCTTACAGCATGGTGATCATCAGAGGGGAAGGGGGGACAGGTAGAAGAGGGTAAAAGGGGGGATAAATGGTGATGGAAGGAGACTTGACTTGGGCTAGTGAACACACACTATACAGATGATCTATTATAGAATTATGCACCTGAAACCTATATAATTTTATTAACCAATGTCACCCCAATAAATTCAATTTAAAAATTTTTATTTTTAAAAGAAAGAAAATGACCTTTCTCCAAGACACATTACCGCCACCTGCTGGAAGATTGCCACAATGCTCTGATGCAGTGCCCAGCCTGTGGACCAGTCCCTGGGGATTCTGGATCTTCCCAGGCCCCAGCACTGGGGTTCTTGACTACCTTCTATTCACCACGGGACACGAGAAGAAGGAACGCTCAGGCGTCTCAACATTGGAAGGAGGTTTCTGTTGTGCGATGTAAAGCCAAAAATTAACACTATTTTTTAAAGAGAAAACAAACAATTCTTAAGCATCTAGGGCAATTCTCCTAAATTTCAGAAAATATCTCACACTCCCAGATGCTTTTTGCCTCCGTACCTACCTCTCTTGTTTTCTTTGCTGCCTTCTTTCATGTTCTTTCCTGTGTTGGTGCCTCATTCCCAGGACCCCAGCCTCTTCTAACTCATTCAGGAGTGGATGGGATGATGGACACCTGCTAAAGAGTAAACCAGTTTTATAACCCACCCTGCCCGCCCGCCCCAGTTACCAGGAGCTTTCGGGAGAGTCAAGCTCAGTCATCCTTGCTCCCGAAAGGTCTGGGGGCAAGAGACCCAGCCCTGCTCTCCAGTAGCTTCCAACCCAGTCAAGGGTCTAATTTGAACCTGACACAGACATTTTCTTCTTGGGAGAAAAAGTCACTCTATCTGTCTGAACTATTCAGTTGTTCCAACAAGTGATATTCCGTGCCAGGAACACAGTACCAAGCCCCGATTTGGCATAAGCTTTGGGCAACATGCAGACCTTTGCTCTCTGTCCTGTACAAGCCACCTGGGAATGCAGGCGTGGGAGAGGCTGCCTCCCCAGTGCAAGTTCCCAGGTGACTATGACCCTTCATTCCTGATGTACTCGGCAACTATGTGCTACACAGGTTGTGGAGGAGGCGACATTTGAGCTGGGCCTTAAAAGGCAGGTAGATTTGGGCCCTGGCTGGTGTGGCTTCGTTGGTTGGAGCATCGTCCCATGCACCATAGGGTGGCTGGTTCAATTCTGAGTTGGGGCACATACCCCAGTTGGATTCCCCAGTCCTGGTGTCGGGGGGAGAGAGGAGAGGGGGACGGAGGGCGGGGGGGGGGGGTGAGCCGATCCATGTTGCTCTCTTGCATGGATATTTCTCTCTCTCTCTCTCTCTCTCTCTCCAATAATAAATAAGTAAATAAATAAATAAATAAATAAATAAGTGGCAGCCAGCTGTTGAACTCATTAACTCTGGGATCTCCACTTTGTTAAATGATTCTTTTTAAAGGCAGGTAGATTTGGAAAGGCGGAAACAATCTAAGTTACTACCTATGGATCAATAGATAAACAAAAGGTGGTATAGCCATACAATGAAGTATTATTCAGCCTTAAAAAGGAAGGAAATCCTGACACCTGCTACAACTGGTGAACCTTGAGGACTTGGTGCTCAGTGAAAGAAGCCAGTCACCAAAGGACAAATACTGCAGGGTTCCACTTATGTGAGCGACCTATCGAGTCAGATTCAGAGAGACAGAAAGTAGAATGGCTGCCAGGGGCTGGGGGAGGGGGAATAGGCAGTCAGTATTTATCAGGGACAGAGTTCCCGCTGGGGATGGCAGGAACGTTCAAGAGGTGGATATGGTGATGGCCACACAGCGCTGTGAACGTGCTCAATGCCACTGAGCTGTGTATTCAGAAAGAGTCAAAATGGTAGGTTTTGTGTTAAGTATGTTGGGCCACAACTTTTTAAAAAGATAGGTGTGTTTAGAGATTGGAGACCGGCGGGTCAGCGTTCCGCGTGGTGGGACAGCCTGAGCAAAGGCGGGGAGTGACTGAATTTGTCCCAGATGTGGAGCCTGAATTCCTCAGTGTGATCATTTCTAAAGAGAAAATCACCCCACAGCTAAGTCACCCCACATCCTTCCTTGGTAACGTGTGATAATATTAATCCCTGCTCAGTGTCTCTGGTAAAGGGTCGGTGAGGAACAAACAGCCCAGCCTCATCACAGAGCTTAGAAAACGCAGGATCATGAGGTGGTCATGGTGACGCTGTTGCTGGCAGCTGTGATGAGAAGGACGTGGGCTACACTCAGACACAGGTTCAAATCCCAACTTCTCCACAACTGGTTTAGTCATCAAGTCACTCAATGCCTCGTCTGGGTTCATCTCACCTGTAAAACGGGGTCCACATGACTGCCCCTTGGGAAACGCAGCAGCCGGAGCCCAACCAGGAATGAGAAATCCACTGTGAAATGTGAAGCAGCGGGTTTCAATCGGAGGCCTTGGTTATTCAGGTGATGGAATGGCTGAGGAGTCTACAGAAGGGCAGTGAGGCCCCCAGAGAGGAGCCGTGGCAGGGAGAGGCCCCCTGGGGCACGGGGATGAGGAGGAGGCTGTCACTCAAGTCCAGACACCAGACAGATCCAGAGGAAAGGGGAACGAGGGTGGGCCTGCTCAGAGGAAGCACAGGGCTGGGTCTGAGGGCCAACGGGACCTGAAACCAGCACCCATGCGCCCCTTTCAGCAGGTATTCGACTCAAAAACAACTGCCTCACACAGCAACCTTCCCTGAGGGCCAAGCCCAGCCCGAAGCCAGAGGGCACAGGAGGCCTGCAATGTCCACTCAGCCTGGGCCTGGCTGGGGTGGGGGGGCGGGGGCGGCCAGGTGGAGAGGAGAGGAGGGGAGGGGGAAGGATCTTACATGTCTTGCCCAGGAGAGTGCACTGGGCCCTGGAGCCTGCAGTGGAGGCTCAAACCCTCCAGGTCCTCTGTGTCCTCACTCTTCAGGTCAGGTTTGGGGACCACGAAGGTGAGACCAGGTGAGTCTGGTCCAACCCCTGGCATAGCCTGGGGCTGATGAACTTTCAGGCCATTCCTGCCCCGCCTCCACCCTGCCTGGGAGTCTGACTCCTGTTCAGTCCCACCCAGTGACACACCCTATGGGTCATTTCAGCCTCGGCCTCAGCCTGGCCACCTCCCTGGCACTCACCCAGCAGGACTCTCGGCCACCCTCCCCCACCTCTGGGTGCTTTCTGTACCACACAGAACCCAGCGGGGGACCTCTCCAGCTACTGCCCCTGCCTCCGGCTTGTCCCTGGTGTGGCTTCCCTGGGCGGGCGCTGTCACCCTGATGGGCGGTCCCTCCCACAGCACCACAGCGAGGCAGGGCACAGGCCCTTACAACCTCCCTGTTCTCCTCAACCCGCCTAACTTGCCAGCCCCTGCAGGGGGCACGGGGTAAGGAGAGGCTGGGACACATGGCCTCACCACCCTCACCCTCCCACTTCTCTCTCCCCAACCCAATCCTCCAGGAGCCTGGAAGCAGGCAGTGTCGGCTTCCTCCTGTTTGACCAGGACACTGCCTGGGGCCATACCCTCTCCCCTCCTGAGATGGCAGGGCCGCTCCTTCCCCCAGGCCTGGCGCTCCTGAGAGTGGGGGCAGGAGAGGGAGGCCAGCTGGCCAGTAAGGAACAGAATTCAGGAGGAGTTTCAAAAGGTGAACGGTGACTCAGGTGTTGGCACTGGAGCTGAGCTTGTCAGATCTTCTGGGCTCAGGTGAGAGGGAGTAGCTCAGGTGAGGGCAGGCCAGAGGGCAAAGGCGCGGGCCTCCCGGATGCCAGAAGCTGCCTGCTCAGCAGTGGGAGGATTCCGAAGGGGAGCTTCAGGAAAGCAAACGGGGCCCAGCTGGGTGTGGCTCAGTGGTTGAGAATCAACCTATGAACAAGGAGGTCACGGTTTGATTCCCAGTCAGGGCACAAGACAGGGCTATGAGCTTGATCCCTGGTGCAGGGTGTGCAGGAGGCAGCCAATTAGTGATTCTCTCTAATCAGGGATGTTTCTACCTCTCTCTCCCTCTCCCTTCTTTTCTGAAATCAATAAATATATTTGAGGAAGGAAAGAAAGAAGGAAAGAAGGAAGAAAGGAAGGAAGGAAGGAAGGAAGGAAGGAAGAGGGGAAGGGAGGAAGGGAGGGAGAAAGGGAAGGAGGAAGGAAGAAAGGAAGGAAGGAAAGGGGATTTGTGTTCAGAGATTTAAATTGGGCCTTGGGGCCTAACCCTATTGAGGCCATGAATGGACAAGTTAGGCCGATGGGGTAGAGTCTCCTTGAAGGAAGATCGTGGAGGAACAGGAATTACAGGCAGCCTGCAGCTCCCTCAAGACCCTCACCCACAAACACGTGTGCCTGCCCTGCCGAATCTGCTTTCTTGGTTGCCTGAATACTCTGCTACGCCCCTGGACACCCCATCTCCCCTCCCCCGCCCCCCCCCCCCCCCCCCGCCCTGCCCTCTTCATTCCCTCTCTGCACCAACCAGGCTCCCAGGCATCCCACCCACCCTCATCAGAGTCTCCTTCCTCCCACTGAGATGTGCTCTGAGCGGGAACTTGAACTGACGGTCTGTTCCCTAGAGGTTATGCCAACGACCACGGTTGGGGACCACCACACACCAGACATCCACCCATGTAGCTCCTCCGTGGGGTGAACAGCTTTGGGGGCCAAACCCCGAATGCAGAATTAGAACCTGGATTTGAGTCCCAGCTGCGATGCCGAGTGGCCTCCCGGAGCTGCCGTGTCCTCGTCGGTGACACGGGAAAGGTGTGCCTAACTTGCCTCTCTCGCCAGGTTGTTTCCGAGGCCCAGGCGGGATACTAAATGCATCAGGGTGTGGCTGGTTCCGTCAGCCGGTAGATGAGGGAATGCTGTTATTCTCCTGGGCACTTTAGCAGCGTCCATACTGTAGTTACAAAGACAAGTCCTGAGTTCCACACCGACTCCCCGACTCTCTCCCTGTAGACACCTCTGGGCCCTGCTGGCTGCCAGGCTCCATCCACAGGCAACGGGATGAATTAAGAGGGTCTTCGGATGCCACGGATTCTTTAAAATATGTGTATTTCAGTCACTGCATATTATTCTTTTAAATTTCTGAAATGCCAAGAAAGCAAAAGCCACCTCTGACTACGTGCTGCTGCCTCCCACCCCGTCAACCTCCTGGGGAAGGGCAGGCCAGGGCCTCCTGCAGCCCACACTGCCGCCCGCCCGAAGCCTGGCGCTTGGACCCGGTCCAGCCCCAGGGCCAGGATAACAACGCAGTTCTCCTCGGAGCATTTGAGCCAATTAAAAAGACAAATGACTGCAGGCTTATCTTCCCTCCTCCCCTGCTCCTCTCTCCCTTTCCACCCCCACACTCGGGGCCCTCCCCTCCAAGGGAACGGGGCCGGGCGAGGGACCTCCGGGCTGTGAATCCCTTCTGGAACAACTGTGAGCCCCCCAGCCTCTCTCCCACCCTCCAAACCTGCCCTGGGGCCTTTCAAGCTCTTGATGGATGACAGATGGCGGGTTTCTGGCCTCCTCCTGGAGCTTCTGAGTGTCCCTGAGATCGCTGACTGGTGGGAGAACCGTGGGGGCACAGGAGCAGATGGGAGAAAGCAAAGAAGAAAGACCACAGGCTCA
Source organism: Eptesicus fuscus (assembly GCF_027574615.1). NCBI lineage: Eukaryota > Metazoa > Chordata > Mammalia > Chiroptera > Vespertilionidae > Eptesicus > Eptesicus fuscus. The sequence goes on from NC_072478.1 coordinate 34,359,546, forward strand.
AAAGATTTCTATTTTTCTTTCATGGAAAAGCTTTCAGGCTTAATTTTAAGCTCTGGCCTTGGGGCTCTATGTCTGGAGGGGCAGTGCATTCATTTACTCCATGGTTGAGATGAACAGGTCTCCTGCTTTGAAGGAGAGCCAGGCTCCGCGGGAAAGAACAAGAGCTTTGAAGGTGGAAAGCCCTTGGTCTAATCCAGCCTCCCGCCAATGAGGTCTGAGACCCCAAGCAAGTCGCAAAAGCCCTCTGAGCCTGCACTCGCATTTGTCCAAGGCCTATCTTGCGGGAGGGTCAGAAGGAACAAATAAGACCTCGTGCATTAAGTGCCTGGCACAAGGCATACTATCACGCTGTCCATTTCCTTCCCTCTGTGACAGCCTCAAGACATTCATTCGAATTTCTGTATGGCTCACACCTCCTGTCATAACTTATTTAAGGGTCTCATAATCATCACCAATAGAAAGTTTATCCTGAAATCGAACCGAAGAAGGGAAAAAACCCTTTGTAACCTTCACTCCCTGATGAACTCCTCTTCATCCTTCAAAACCCAGTCCAATTGTCACCTCTCTGGCTTTTGCCTTCTCCACCATTGTCCCAGCACCTTGATCACACTTCCATTCTTACTCTGTAATTGTTGCAATTGTTTCATTAAGTTAATGAGCATTTATTGAGTGTCTGCCGCATGCCAGGCACACTGCCCGTTCCAGGGAACATCTTGGTGAATAGAACGAAGAAAATCTCCACTCTCCTGCCACTTACATTCAAGTTGGAGGAAACAGACATGAACATTTTTCTGAAAAATGACTGGCCGGTGTGGCTCAGTGGTTGAGCATCGACCTATGAACCAGGAGGTCACGGTTTGATTCCGTGCCAGGGCACACGCCAGGGTTGTAGAATCCATCCCCAGGAGGGGGCATGCAGGAGGCGGCCAATCAGTGATTCTCTCTCATCATTCATGTTTCCAGCGCTCTCTCCCTCTCCCTTCCTCTCTGAAATCAATAAAAATACATTTTGCTTTAAAATTTGCTGAAAAATAAGCAATATATCTGTCTCGTAGAGTAGACTCTGTGTCCTCTTCCCCTTTATGGTCCGAGGAACTGCATGGCGCCGACGGAGTGGAAGCCCCGCTGGTGGTATTTCTCCTCATCGGGCCAGGCTCCGTTCCCCACGTTTCTCTCCTCTGGGAAGATGACGAAGGCCTGTTCACAGACCCTGCTGGCAATCCAGGTCCACTGCACTTAGGTCTGCCCGGCTCTGGCGCCCTCTTTCATGGACGCTCCAGCAGACTCAACAGCCCACGCTGCCAGAACAAAGTGCCACCAGACTCTAGCTGCCTTTGAGGCGGAAAGCACAGCAGAGAAGCTGGACCCACTTCTCCCCACGGGCTGGCACCTGGGCACAGGTGAGGGCTCGCTCCATGGTTGTGTGTGCAGGCTGGAAGGAAGCCCCGCTGGCAGCCAGGAACCGCCTTCCGAGTCCTGCTCCGCTTCCCAGGGGACCTGAGAGGCAGGAGCCGGCGGGAGCTGGTTTCCTTCCTGTTCCTGGTTGCAGCCAACTTTCTGGAGAGGAGCATTTTGGGAAATGTTAGGCTCAGCCAAGGCATGGAGTCATCAGGGACCTAGAATAATGAAACTAAAAAGGAATTCGGAGATCAGCCAGCCCAAGTCCCTCATGGATCGAGAAGACAGCTGGGACCCAAAGCGGGGACGAGTACTATTTTCAATGAATAGGGTCTTAGAGATTGTCTCAGGTGATCCGAGACAAGGCCTCCAATCCTTTCATGGACCTCCAGGCACAGACTGGTGAGCCAGCCCATGAGATAATGATGATCATGATGGCTCATAGGTATAACACTTGTTTTGTGTTGAGTCTCCCATAGGCATGGCCTCATTTGATTCTCAACACTGTGAAAAAGGGACGGTAAGTCCTAACCCAGTGGTCGGCAAACTCATTAGTCAACAGAGCCAAATATCAACAGTACAATGATTGAAATTTCTTTTGAGAGCCAGATTTCTTAAACTTAAACTTCTTCTAATGCCATTTCTTCAAAATAGACTCACCCAGGCCGTGGTATTTTGTGGAAGAGCCACACTCAAGGGGCCAAAAGGGGCCAAAGAGCCGCATGTGGCTCGCGAGCCGCAGTTTGCCGACTACGTCCCTAGACTGTTCACCACAAGTAGAAGGTGTTGGTGGAAGTCAAGATGCCCCCATGTTTATGGCCCCAAAAGCCGCTGCCAGCCCAGTCCATGGCTCACAGAGGAGGTGTGGTACCTGAAGCAGGGGATGGACGACCCAGTCCCCTCGCCTGTGTACAGTCCCACCTGTGCTCCCCATCCATCTCAAGCAGCTAGACTGTGAACACATTGCAGGCAGGGCTTTGTCCCAACCCTGCTGGGTCCCACCTGCCCCAGGTACAGTGGTGTAGGGGAGGGAAAAGTGCCCCAGATCAGAAGTGAGGAGAGCTAGTTGAAGTCAGCGTGGCTAACAACTGGCTATGTGGTCTTGGGCACTCACATAACCCCCAAGCTTCAGCTTTGCCTGAGAATTGAAACGTGTTAGATAGTGAGGGGATCAAATGAGCTCGGGCAGGCACGGTCACAGTCTCAGAAGCCAGGGGGCTTGTTCTCAGAGGCAAATGCCATCACCTACCAGCCCAGCAACCCTGCGCCAGTCATCCCACTCTGCTATGCCTCAGTTTCTTCACCTGCAGGATGGGGGTGTGGACAGTCAAATCTGCCTCGCCCTTTCCTGTGCAGATCCAGTGGGGAGCTGTCTGTGAGGCAGCTCTGCAGACCACTGAGCCCCACGCAGATGGGACCTGGCACATGCTGGATAAATAACCCCCGCCTGACACAAAGAACCCTTGTGTCCAAAAGCAGCAATGTTGATGGCACAAAACCACAGTTATAAAATGTTGCCAGCTGCCCCGGGTCCTGCCGATGTCCTCATGCTCCCCCAGGGTCCTACCTAGATAATCAGCTGCAGTTTCCGTGGCCGTCGGTCAGGACCATCCCCTGCAAAGCACAACAAACAACTAGAACTTGCTGGATCTCCCTGTGCAGCCGCAGCTGCTGCCTGAGACATCTCTGTGCCCTTGAAGGTAGCTGGCTGTTGCTAGTTTAGTCTGAAATTCCATTCTGGGGCCTCCCCCAGCCCGGGAGCAGGGAACGTGAGGCCTTGAAGATGCTGCGTGCTGTGTGGGCCGGACCAGGGGAAAGTAACTGTGTGAGAGAAAGGGGAGCCAGAGAGGGAGAGCCTGAGCGCAGTGATAGGGGGTCAAGGCCAGGAAGCACAGCGCAGACCACAGGCTTCCAGGATCCCGCTTCTGGTTGAAGCAGTTGTTCCTGGTGATAAATAAAAACGAGCCTTTTCTGTAGCAACTTCATCTCATGACCTCAGATCGTTTTGCAAATACCAGTTCCTCTCTAGCACCCTTTGTCCTGGAATAGCACAAACACCTTTGTGACTCTATCACAGTTCTCCTGCATCTTGTAAAGGGTAGACCCTTGGGGTCATTCCCCGCCACCCTCCAACCCCACAGCCTGCCCTGGCATTGTTATGGGCTGAATTGTGTCCCCTCCAAATTCCTGTGTTGAAGTCCTAACCCCCAGTCTCTCAGAATGCAACTCCATTGGGAGAGGGGATCTTTAACGAGGTCATGAAGGCTAAATGGGGTCATTAGGGTGGGCCCTAATCCAAACTGACTGGTGTCCTTATAAGAGGAGGTGATTGGGACACAGACACACACAGAGGGAAGGCCACCAGGTGAGGACACAAGGAGAAGATAGCCATTTACAAGCCAAGGTGAGAGGCTTTAGAAGAAACCAACCCTGCCGATACCTTGATCTTGGCCTTCCAGCCTCCAGACGGTGAGAAAATAGATTTCTATTGTTTAAGCCACACAGCCTGTGGTAGTTTGTTGTGGCAGCCTGAGCAAACAACACTGATCTCAGGTTAGCTACAGTGCAAGAGGTGCAGATTGCCCAGCCACTGTTTGCCAGGGACCAGGACAGACAGGGCAGGTGCAAAGCTGAAAAAGACACAGTCCCGGCCCTCGAGGTGCTCATGGTCCAGGGAGGGCTCAGACAATTTTAAGGAGAGAATTCATGTTGAGGGGGTTTAGAAGGAGTGCTGAGTATGTATGGGATGATTAATTATGTGGAAATGTCAAGGAAGACTTCTCAGAGGAGGTGAAATCTGAGTAAGTTTTACAAGGACAGAAAAGGCTGGACAAATGACCAGGCAGAAAAGAAGAGGGAGGGTATGCTTGGCAGACACAGATGCACAGAGACGTGTGGTGAGTTTGTGAAATTATCCAGATTACAAGAGCAAATCAAGCACAAACTGGGATGGGTAGTGGGAAACCATGTGACCTCTCTGAGCTTGGTTTGTCCAACTGTAAAACAGAAATATTCATATATTAGGCAGGGTGATGTAAGGGCCGACTATGAAAAAAGGCAAAGAATGCTTATGGCAAAGGACACAAATCTTACTTCAACTAAAATCATCAAAACCCCTTATGTTTTTAATTCTATTCACCCCCACTATCACCTATAACCTCTTTTTCTTTTGGCCTGGGCATCAATTAAACCAGGCCATATCTGATCTTCCTTTTAATTAGAAAAATTAAAGCCCTGGCCTGTGTGGCTCAGTTGCCTGGAGCATCATCCCGTGCACTGGAAGGTTGCCAGTTCGATTCCCAGTCAGGGCACAAACCTAGATTGTGGGTTTGACCCCAGTCGGGGCACATATGAGAGGCAGTCGATGTTTTTTTTCTCTCTCTTTCCTTTCCCCTCTCTAAAAAAAAAAATAAATAGATAAACAAACATATATCAATTAAAAAAAAATCCTGAGGTGAGAATTTTAAAAATAATAATAAAATGAATAAATGAAACATTCTTAAATTTATTTTTTTAATTAAAATTTACAAATAGATTTAGATTTGCAGGAAAGTTGCAAAGATATTACAGAGCGTTCCCATACAACCCCACCCCGTTCCCCTTATTGTTAACATCTCTATTAATATGATACACTTGGTACAATTAAAGAACCAACACTGATACATTCTCATCTGAAGGCCATAGTTTATTCAGACTCCCTTCATTTTACCTTTTTCTGTTCCAGGATCCCACCTAAGATACCCCATTACATTTAGTCATCATGTCTCCATAGGCTCCTCGCAGCTGTGACAGTTCTGGCCTGATTTTTTTATTTTATTTCAAAGATACAGCATTTACAAAGAAAAGTACTAATGCACAGAGGTAGAGAATGGGGGAGAGAGTGGGAGGGTTTTCTGAGAAAAATGTGCTGTGTTTCAGCGTTGTATTATTTGGCTTGTCAACAACCTACATTGGCTACAAGTGAGACTTTTCTGTTCACTGAAGGAGACCTACAGGGACTGGGCTTGTTATATTCTCAGTTCATTCTATCCTTTGCACTGAATAATTATGACTAATTTAAATTAGTAAATGCACAATTGTAGAATTCTCCCCCAGGTCCTTTCCCCCTTCCCAACAGCCCTCTCTGGTCCCAGGTGCCTTGTGCTCTTTAGACCACCTGAGTTCTCATGCCCCTGTTTCTTGGAGGTGAAGGACTGCCTCCCTCTCTGAGTCCTGGGGACCAACGGGGTGGGGGAAGAAGACAAGGGCAGCACATGCCCAGTGTGTCCATTCTCTCCGAAAACCTCCACTGGAGCCCCAGTCCACACACACACACTGACAGGTCGGATAAGATGCTTCCACTCTAAACCTAGCTGGGGGGCCTGGGCGGTGGGGTAGGCTGGGGTGGGGCTGTTATTGGCTGTTCCTTATAAGAGGGTGGGGGAATGTCAGTGCAGGCCCAGCCTCCAGGCTGCTGCAGGGAGCAGCTCCCCAGGTTGCCTACAAGAGTGGCCATAAAGGGAAAGTGTACCCCTGGTTTGCCAGGACAGTCCTCTTTGTCTGCAACGCTAGGTTCTAGGATTCTGTCCATGCTCAGGTTTCACATCAAGTCCCCCTGGAGGAACCAAAGAGGAGAACTCACAGTAAAAGCAACATGAGCCTGGATTGTCAGAGAAGTGCAAGTCCACCTCCCCCACCCCCACCCTCTCCCACCCAGCTGGCTACAAGGCCACAAGAATACAACTCACACTCTTGGCTGAGCTCATTCCTTCTCATCTTTTTTTATTTAAACAAAGAAAACTTTTTTTAAGTCAAGTCATTCTAAAAAAATTCAGACAAGCAGATGAAGTGAAATATCCTCTTTAACACTGCTCAGTCCCCATCCTGTCCCCAACGATAACCGATACCATCAGCTGAGTATGTGTCCTTAGAAACCCCTTATGACTGATTTGCATGCTTACATTTACATGGCACATTTAGAAATAGAGTATATTTCTAACATGCTATATTAATATACTAGATATGTTAATATTAGTACACTGTTCTCATATACTAGAAATAGAGTAGAGACTTCTACATTGGGTCTCTAAAGTAAGGATCTATATATATAAAAGGCTAAGTGACCATCAGACTGCCGGACCGTCTGACCAGTAGCTATCACATGCACTGACCACCAGGGGGCAGACGCTCAATGTAGGAGCTGCCAAGCGACAGCAACTTTGCAGAGTGCCCTCTCACACTCCGGGACCCCTCAGGGGATGTGGGAGAGCCAGTTTCGGCTCCATCCCTGCAGGCCAGGCCAAGGGACCCCACCTGCTGGAGGCATCTCGCTCACTCTGCAGATGCCCTTCGAGCCATGGAGCCACCCCAGATGTGGCTGGCTGGGGAGGGACCACGGGAGGTTGGCTCCAGGGCGTGTCCAGCCCATCTCACCCAGTCTGTCCGTCAGCAACCTTCTAATTAATTTCCTTTCAATGTGCACGAATCCATGCACCAGGGCACTAGTACAGTATAATTTATATAACTATTTACTTACAGAAATTTGGGTTCTTTCTTATTTTTTTCATGCTGTAATGAAAATGTGTTTCTTTTTTTTATTTGGTAGGCAAGGCTAGTGGGTGTCCATGTCCCCACCGAAGCTAGATGACCGTGCATCTTTCTGTTTCTCCTGGGAACAGCAAGAGAACACCCTTGTGCACAGTTGCCCAGTGCGACTTGCTTATGCAGCATGGCCAACAGCACCTGATGTCCTTCCCCAGTTGCATCTACTCCTACAAACACAACTGATGGATCATTGAAAAGGTTGGTGTTGTTGAAAGGCATCTCTAGCCCTAACTCTTATTTAGGCTTCAGACTTTAGGCCTGAAGATGACCATAGAGGTAATATCAAGTTTGCATCCGTACACTGTGGCTGTCATAACAAAAGTCTGGCAGCTTCAAAGAGCAGACACTTATTCTCGCACAGTAATGGAGGCCAGAAGTCTGAAATCCAGGTGCCTGCAGAGCCATGTTCCCTCCAAAGGCTCTAGGAGAGAATCCCTCCCAGCCCCTCCCGGCCTCTGCTGTCTCCAGGTGTCCCTTAGCTTGTGTCTGCATCACTCCTGTCTCTGCCTCTGTCTTCATGTGGTCTTCTCCTCTGTGCCAATGTCTCTTCTTCTGTCTCTTATAAGGCCATTTGTCATTAGATTAGGGTCTACTCAGGTAGTCCAGGATAACCTCATTTCAAGATTCTTAACTTAAGCACATCTGCAAAGACATGCAAAGATCTTTTTCCAAATAAGATCACATTCACAGGTTCCAGGGGCTAGGACAGGGATACATCTTTGGGAGCCACCATTCAACCCACCACTGGGATTATTAGCTCAGACCCCTACTTCACAAATGAGAGTACCTTCTCTGACAAGATGATAAATTCTATGGAGAAAAATAAAGCAGAAAGAAGACGCAGGAAGGTGCCAAACTAGGGGTGGGGTTCCTATTTTAAATAGAGTGGTCAGGGAAGAACTCTCTGATAAGATAACATTAACTAAAGGACTGAAAAGTGAAAATGTGACTCAGACAAGTGTTGGAGGGGAAAGTCTTCCAAGCAGAGGACACAGCTAGTGCAGGTCTGGTCTCTGCATAACCTTGGCACATTGATTCTATTCTTGTAATAATTTACCAGATTACTTTTATTTTAACTGGATTAGACTGTGAGTTCCTTGAAGACAGAAACTGTGTCTTTCTCCTTGGAGCATCCCCAGCACCTCACCTAGTGCGTGATGCATGCTCAGCAAATATGAATGACAGAAGCAAATGAATGACAGAAGGTATGAAGGGATGCATGGCTTAAATGACTTGCCTGAGATCACACAGATGTTCAGGAGCAATGCCAAAACTAGGACACCAGAGCTCTGGTTCTCATGATAGATTAAGGTAGTGCATTTCCATGGAAGCTCATTTTTTACTCAATTCTCTCTAAAGAATCAATTTACTATGTTGAGACCCATGGAGTAGAAGTGACTATATGATGGGATAGAGCCACAGTCCTCCTCAAGTCATGGGCCTTATTGAATAAGAACATCTCCAATGCTCTAACCCCAAAAAACATTTCATAAATGGCTGGACATGGGGCCAGAAAAGAAGAATGAACAAAATCAGTAAGTTGGGTGTTTCTTGGGAGTCAACCAGATTCCAAGTAATAATCACATGTGAATCAGGTGGCTATGGCAGGAGGTGTGGGACAGAGTGCCATCAGTGCTGGACAGTGGGTCAGCTGACAGAGATAATGATAGTTAAGAGTGAGCCCTGGAAGGACTAGGAGGCCATCATGGACTGGGTCAAGTGAGCTCAGGTCAGTAGGACCTAGAAAGTAAGTGAAAAAGAAGAGTATTATAAGTCAGACAGGCATGATTTAGTGAGGTTTAAAGTCAGGCCAAGGACACAGGTAGAAGAATGGAGGGTCCATTGGTAACACAAAACACAGGTCAAAGGACTTGCAGGACCTTGGATAGCTCCACAGAAGGTTCTGCTGAGGGGCACTGGGTGATTGAGCTTTCAGCCTCCAAGTCCCAAGGTGAGCAAGGGGATCCACCTCTCAGAGGGAGCTCTGACACTTAAAGGACCTTGTACAATCCTAGTGGCTCCAACGCTTTGGTTGTGAGAGACAGAGGGCTACTACTCTCTGAACACATTTTCATAAACGTGGTGGCCTTTCAGCCTGTTTAAAGTGTTGTGGTAACATGACTGATGGTTGTTAAAGCAGCATGAAGCGCGAGAGAGTTCAGAAGTCGAAGGAGGCCTTAGCTGTGTTCTAGATCCCCGCCCTCAATGATGCCGAGCCCACCCCTGGCTTGGCTTGCCTGCTCCAAATGTTGGACCCTGGCTATGCCCTGTGCGAGGAGTAATCTCACCTCCGCAGGGATCCCCAGGCATCTCCAGGCCATGCCAGGGCACCTACGCTGTGTCAGAATGAGTGTGGACTTTGGAACCATTTAGCAGCAGAGAAACTTACTTCTCTTCTTTGAGCCTCTATTTGCCACCTTTAAAGTGGGGGCAATAACCTCTTGCAGATGATTGTAAGATTAGTCCATCTATACACAGTGCCTGGCACGCAACAGAGGTTCCACGAGTAATCTCTGCTGTTAGAGCCATGCGCCCTCCTTCTTAGGGTCACACTGGAGGTCTAGTGCACACCTCTCAGAGGTGGCATCGTCTTCTTCTCCGGAGTTTTCATCCCCTGCCGCATCTCACCCAAGTTTGAAGCTTGAGTCCAGGCAGGATATTATGACATGAGAGAAACAGATAGTCAGGAGACTGGAGTAGGATCTTCAAAAACCTGCAGAAGGAGTCAATCGGTTAACAGTCGCTTCATACCCTTGCAAACATAGCATTTGTGGAGACTCCAGCTGCACAGCCATGAAGACTGGCTGGAGAGGAACATAGTAACAGCACAACCTGGCCAGACTCTCTGCCCCCAGAATCAAGCGGTGCCTTTGCCCTGAGGCACCCACTTCTCACCAACATAAAACTGCTGCTGGGATTCTTTGTGATTTAAAACCTCATCCCCTATGAGGAAGAGAAGCCAGGATGCTGGGATCAGACATCTCTGGACTCAGGCCCTGTCTCTGGCTCTGGGTCTGTAACCTTGGGCAAGTTACAGAGCCTCACTGGGCCCTGGCTTCCTTCTCTGGGGTGGAGGGTGAACGCCTACCTCAAAGAGCTACACTGAATAGTAAAGGAGGAAACAAATAGTAAATGGGAATGTGTGTCTACAGTTCCTGGCAGATAGTAAGCACTCAGCAATTGTTAACTCCCTATCCTTCCTGCCATAGGACTGAACATCAAAATTTTGAGGGGAAAAGAAGTCTGGTTTTTTAGAGAATTGGACCGTGTTTCCTTGTTTTCCATAGGCAAAAATTGAATCACAGAATGGGAGAGCTTTAACAATTACCTAGTACAATATCTTTTTTTAAAACCTCACCTGAGGATATATATTACTGATTTTAGAGAGAAGGGAAAGGGAGAGGAAACATTGAGCAATTGTCTCCCGTTTGCACCCTGACTGGGAATCAAACCAGCAACCTTTCAATGCACAGGACAAAGCTCAACCAACTGAGTCACATGGGCCAGGCACCACATCTTTGTTTTGTTTTGTTTTGTTTTAAATATACTTTATTGATATTTTACAGAGAGGAAGGGAGAGGGAGAGAGAGTTAGAAACATCGATGAGAGAGAAACATCAATCAGCTGCCTCCTGCACACCCCCTACTGGGGATGTGCCCGCAAACAAGGTACATGCCCTTGACCGGAATCGAACCTGGGACCCTTGAGTCCACAGACTGACGCTCTATCCACTGAGCCAAACCGGTTAGGGCAGCAACATCTTTGTTTTAATGCATAAGTGAGTTGGAGCCACAGGATCATCCAGACTGCCTTCCACTTTATAGATGAAGAAGCTGAGGCACAGAGAGGATCAAGTTACTTCAGAACAGACATTTGCAGCAACATTTCTACAACATATATTGTTGTACAAAACATGGGCAATGCCAAGTGCTGGCCTAGGGGCAGGGCAACCACCACAAACAGAACTTGGCAGCCACAGCCCATACTTGGACATTCCATGTACGTCTCCCAGGCGATTCAGGTCCTGGAGTACAGCGGACCTGAAGTGCTTCTGTCTCACAAGGACCAGCACTGGGAGAGTTGGCCGGCCTGGAGGCAAGTCCCAGCAGAGTCCTGGTGTCTGGGGTCCCCTCTGCTCTGAGGGATCCCCTCCCGCCCATTCCCTGCACCAAACAAACTATTGGAGCACTCGGGATGCCGGCCTGGACAGCTGTTCCATGTCTATCCCAAGAGCTGAAATTCTAATAGGGATGATTTATGAGTTTCTGAGAGAGGGAAATGGGAGCCGCACTTTCCCCTGACATAGAGCCTGGTCCCGCGGGTGCCGGATGAGTAATGCTCTCCCATGGGGCAAAGGGCTCCTGTCTGAGTCAAGGGATGATTTAACTCAGGGAGCCCGCATTCCCTCCAATAACTCACCCTCCTTGAGAAAGGGAGTGGCGTCCCCCTGTCCTGGCGGCGTCTGTGCCCACTCAGGGCCAGGAGGTGCCTCACAAGCACGCAGCAGGGAAACCCAGTGGTTAGCATCCTGCAGGGTAGGTGGGGGTCAGCAGGCACCCAGGGAGCCAGTCAAGCTCACACAGGGAGCCAGTCAAGCTCAGGCAGCGGCTGCTGCGGGGACACCCAGGGGAAGAAGGCTGATTCCCTGGGCCTGGCCAGGACATTGTAAAGGATACAGGAGGATTTAAGCTCAGGATAAAAAGTACTTTCCAACAATCAGATTTGCATGCACCACCACCCCCCAAAAAAAATAAATAAATAAATAAAGCAATTGCTTCCTGAAGTGGTTGGCAAGGATGTGGAGAAACTAGAACCCTTATGCTTTGCTGGTAGAATATAAAATTGTGTAGCTGCTGTGGAAAACAGTTTGGCTGTTCATTGTAAAATTACCATTTGATCCAGCAGTCCCACTTCTAGGTATACACACAAGAGAAGTGAAAGCAGAAAGCCAAGCAGCTCCGAGTGCACCCATGTTCATAGCAGCATTATTCACAGCAGTCCAAAGGTGGAAACAATCCAAGTGTCCATGGACAGATGAATGGATAAACAAAAGTGGCATGTCCATACAATGGAACATTATTCAGTCTTAAAGAGGAAGGATATTCTGACAGTGTACAACATGCATGAACCTTGAGGACATTATGCTAAGTGAAAGAAGTCAAACATAACAAGACAAATACTGTAGGATTCCACTTACATGCGGTACCCAGATTAGTCCAATTCATAGGGACAGAAGATAGAATGGTGGTTGCCAGGGGCTAGGGAAGGAGGAAATGGAAAGTTGTTGTTTAATGGGGACAGAGTTTAAGTTTGGGAAGATGAAAAAGTTCAGTAGATGGCTGATAGTGCTGGTTACACAACAATGTGAATGTATTTACTGCCATTGAACTGTACCCTTAAAATGGTTGAAATAGTAAGTACATGGTATGTGATGTGCATTTTATCACAATTTTTTAAAGAGAATAAATGGAGCTCAATAATCGTAAGAGAAGGGACTCTGGCTTCTTCAGGACCCAGGTGACTTAATAGGTTGAGCATTGAGGAAGCGAGAGGAAATGGGAACACATATTCTGGTCTGTGGCCAGTGCAGAGCCGCTCAGTCTGAGATGAAGATGCCCAGGGCAAGCGTTGCGCAGTCCTTTGAAAACACAGGCAACATCTTCATCAACCCTGACAATCCGCTTCCTAAATCACTCTCCTGCAAAGGGCTTGCCCCTAATAACTTCCCTGCAGCAGAAATAAGAATTACAAAATCATCATAGCTAACATTTATGAAGAACATACTCTGTGCCCGTCACTGTGCTGAGCACATTATGCACACTGTTCCTTTAACACCCACAGCAGACCCAGGGGATAGGCACTGCCGTCACCTCCTCTGGCAGGTGAGGAAAACTGAGACTCAGTGCAATTAAGCATCTTGAGCCAGAGGTTTCTTCAGAGCTCACTCTCCCACCGGAGCACTCCACAGACCAAAGGGCATGAGAGGTGGGGATGGAGATGGTAGGAAGGTGGCATTTGAGCTGAGCCTTTCAGGGGAAATGGGACTCTGGCTATGACTCCCGGTGCTGGACTCGCTGGCCATTACTTAACATCTCTACGCCTCAGTCTGCAGAGTGGAATGACTATCACCCTGCCCCATGGGTTGGCTACAAGGACCAAAGGAGGAACTGTGGCGAGTGCCTAGCACCGTGCCTAGCACCGTGCCTGGCACGGAGAAAACGCTGATCAGCATCAGCTCTCCTAGCCTCCACCTCTCCCTCTGAACTCTCAGAGCGCTTGGTGTTCACTCCCCTTGCTGCACTTAGCAATTGCTGCCATGCATTAGATAGAGCGCTTTAACGCCGTCCAGTGACCTCCCCACACCCCACAAATTATACATTATTTGAGGGCAGAGGTCGCATTTTGCTCATCGCTGGGTCTCCGGCAGCAGCGTAGGAAGTGCGCAGTAATGTCTGAGTGGATGGTGACATAATAAATGGAGGCATGATGCTCTTTGACCAAAAACAAAACCCTCCCGTGGCTATAATCAGAGCACAGCCACCCCTTTACTGAGGAAGGCCAGAGCACCGTCCCACCCCATCCTTGGCGCAGACAGCCAGACGGCCGTGTCAGACCGGCTGATCTCAGAGAGGATAAGAGGGGGCAGGCGGGCGTTGTGAAGGGGACAGCCTTGGGCCTCCTGGCAGACAGGCCCAGGAGGAAGTGACAGCCCTGGCCCTCAGGCCTCGGGGCCCAGCGGCTCCTGAGGACAGCCTGCGGTGGAAGAGTGGAGACTGAAATAATGAGAGTGGGAAATGGGAGTCAAGGAGCCAGGGGAAACGGCAGATCTGTTAACAGGCTGTTTTTGCTTTTGTCTCTGGAGAAGGAAGAGGATGGAGAGCAAAGACAGGAGAGTCGCAGGCGGCTTCCTGCCCGGCCTGGCCAGGGTGGGATTGCTCTAGATAATGGCTGATAGCAGTGGAAACTGGAGACAAGATAAAGGGGAGGCCTGTGGTAGCAGACCCACGGAGCCAGGGAGGGATGAGGAAGACGTGAGGAAGTGCAGAGGAAGTGCGAGCAGAGAGAGAGAAGAAAGACCTCTGTGAGGCACCAAGACTGACCAATAGCTACCAAACTGGCCCAGGCCCTTAGGGATCAGACGCTGAGCTATGACTCAGGCCTAGGCAAATGCCACTTTCTCCAGCAAGTTCCTAACCATCCTGACTGTCCGTACCTCAGTGGTAAAGATGGTGGCTATGGAGGTAGGTTCTTAGAAACCTAACTTCTCCCAAGGGTGTTTGCTAAGAGATTTGAGATGCCTCAGGTTAAGTGGCCGGTACAAAGTAAGTGCCCAGTTAAAGGGTCTTTTCCTCTCCTTCCCTGAAAGTGGCTTCAGAGATGACCCGATTCCTCCCTGTAACTCTCCAACCTCGGGAGCAGGTATGGGAAAGGGTCTTTGCCCCATATTCCCTCTGCGCCAAGAAGTCTTGGTCAGTAGCCCCCTTGGTGCCAGGGCTTCCTCTGGCTTTGGGTGTCAGCGGTGAGTTGGGAAGCCTGTGTCTCTGTGGGAACAGCTTCTTGGTGAGGTGTTTTCAGTCCTGCACATGCCGTCCTCCTCTCTACTTTCCCTCCTGAGAACAAGCCTAGTGCTGCCCGTCCATCCCGGGCACAGGCCCTGTGCAGCCATCTGAGCTTTCTGACTCAGTCACCTGGGAATCTGACACTGCCCCCACTGCTTCCTCCCAGAGCCAGGCTGGGCACTCAGAGAGACCTCAGCTTGGCCCCAAGAGATAGCACGGAGCCAGAGGTGAGAAGAGCCCCCATAGGCATCTCCACCTGCACCTGTACCCGACCCTGGAAAACCCTTTCTCTTTTAGTGTCAGCTTCCTGCTCTATTCTTCATGGTCTCCTCCGGCTCCTGAGCTAGGAGGCTGGAATGTGGGAGAGAAGCCATCTTGCTGCTTTGTCATCACAAGCCCGTTTCTTCCATCCAGAGAGGCCTCTCTGCTTGAACTCAAACCCTATCGTTTCTCAGGACACAGCCCGCTTTCCCCCGAGCACCCAGGCTTCGTCAGCTCATTCATTCATTCCGCCCCTATTTACGGAGCCAGCCCTGCGCTGAGACATGGGACACAGTGGGAGCAAGTGACCTGCTCCCTGCCCCCATGGGGCTTGCGAACTAGAGGTGAAGACAAGAAATGAGCAAATGAAAATTACAAAGCACAGCAAGTGCTAGTAAAGGTCCAGTGAAATAGAAACGTTGGGGAGGAGGTACTGATCAAAGAAGAAGATATGTTTTCTCATGTAGGCCACAGGCTTCTTGAGTGAATTCTTATTTCATATGCAGACTTGCAGAGCGCGTGTGAGGGGGGGGGGAGGGGAGAGGAGAGGAGAAAGAGAGAGGAGGAATGTGAAGGTCAAAGGCAGAAAGGAGAAAGGGGACAAACTGAAAGGGATGATCTGGGCATTGTATGCTAATGCACTATTTGTAAAGCTCTGATTACTCTAAACTAAATTGTTTATCTGGGAAGGGAGGAGGCACTTCAATGTATGTAAGAATTTTCCAAGAAACCCAGCTGGATTCTCTAACACTGAGATCATCAGAGCTTAAGCAGCACAAGTACATGGTTGAGCAAAGCGACACCCAAGAATTGCTGCCTTAAACCAAGGCAACTGCGGGAAAACGTGCTCCGGTCATGAAACTGGAAAGGAAAGGCTAGCCCACCCCATGAAGAAATGTGACTAGTCTGGGAAAACTGTCACGGAGATGGCTTGTCTTCTGTCCTAAACCCCTTTCCTCTTGCTAGTGGCCCCCCGTATTTTTAGTCGGCACCTAGCACTGTCAGAAGAGAGGGTGTGAGTTATTCATTCACACTAAGATATTCATGACTGTGTTGGCCCACTGGGAGATATTTGCACCTTACAATGAGGCAGTTGGAAGGTTCCTTGGTGGGATATGACCTAATCCGTGGAAAAAAAGATGTGAGATCTATAGGAGCCCTTCAAGTCCTTCAGGGTAAGAGAATTTATTTCTTGAAGCTGCCATTGAAAACACCATCTCCCATCCACATGGCCCATTATTTCTGCCTCCCTCTCATTCTGTCTTCGACCTTTACAACTTCCAAATGAGAGTCCTCTCGGGAAGGAGAAGGTGGAATCCAGGTGCTCTGGAATCAGGACCACGGCCGTGTACCTGTGTCCTGGACTTCTGGTCCCGTTAGTCCTGGTCTCTGGGCCACGATCCCCAAGGATGGCAGGGCTCATGGGAATCTGACGAGTGAAGATCACGTGGTAACACAATGGCAAAGCAGACAGACCCTGCCCCGATTTTCTAAGCCTCTTTTCTCCCCAAGAAGATGTATTTGAGAGATGCCAAGTGCTTCATCTGCTGTCACTCGACGGCACGGGAAAGGGACTGGATGTGGACACACACAAAAGGTCCAGGTTTGACGTCTAGCTTCTGTGGGCCTGCTCCTTGGTGTAGCACACGTGTAGCGATTCACCCCTAGAGAGCCTCACAGGGGCTGGTGAGACCAAAGGGGATAAGAGTCCCGTGGACCCCGACCCTCAGGGGCTGCTTTTGTTATCAGCCTGGGGGTCTGGAGCTCTGGGAGGGGAGTGAATGGATGAGAAGGGGTGCAACAGCTGTGGTAACAGCTCCTCCAGGAGCCGCGGGGCGGGTACTGGACTCTCAGGGACCCAGCAGCCCTGCTACGCTCTGGTGTCCTGGGCAGGCCCTGAGCCTCTCCTACCCTTTCAGAGAGCAGGCCCTGCTTGCAGGGTGTGTGTGTGCGTGTGTGGGGGTGAAGTTAGGTTAACATGTTGAGGCCACTTTGCACAGGTAAAAACTACCTTCCAAGGAGTGTCACAACCATGCTCCAAATGACATTTCCTCAGGAACACACTTCAAAACTAACCCCATTGTATATAAACGTTGATTCCACGGAGACCAGAAGTTTCCACATGCTTACTATATGCGTTTATTTTCTTTTTAAAGCTGAGGCAAGAACTGGCGGCCCAGCGGGCTCCTTTTCCCTCTGGCAGCTCCACATGGGCTGGCCTGGCCCACGGGCCCACCTCCTTCTCTCCGCCCAGCTCTCCAAGGAGCGGCCAGGGGAGTGGCCTCCACCCCCACTAGCACCTCTCCTCTGTCCTGCTCACCAGGCCCCACACCAGAAATAGCTCTACTGAGAAGAGCTGCTGGTTGCTGAGGGCAGACTCTGCCAGGCCCCCAACTAAGCACCTCAAATATTTCAACTCCGGCCTCAGGCCAGTCCCTTGAGAAGCTACCCAACAGCACCTGTTTAATGGATGAGTCTAGGAAAGGTTAAGTCATGCGCCCAAGCAAACTGCAGGGGGACCACTTTCTGTCTGAACCAGATTCTCTGAGGGGCTTTACAGCAATGGTGCCCACCACACACACACACACACACATGCACACACACACACACACACACACACACACCAGTGTCCCCATCTCCTGTGTTCTGCCTTCCACTGTGACAAACGGGATCGGAGAAGAGCTGAGCAGCACAGAGGGGAGAGCACAGACCATACTTTGAGGACTTTCCTTAGGAGTTAGTACAATTGTGGGGGGTGGGGGTGGGGGTGGGGGATAGAGATGCAGTTGGTCTTGAGTTTTCTCTCTGCTCTCAGACTAGACCTTCCCAGCTGGTTCAATCCTGCATCTGTTTACTGATTTCCTACTAAGAACAGGCTCTGGTGGGGCCTTTAGGGGCGGTAGTAGCTTCAGAAAGGGAAGCGCCATGGCCCCTCCCCACCCAGAGCTCCCCGGAGGGACAGGGCAGGTCTCCAAAAGCCCTGAGCCCAAAGCCCAGGAGGAGGAAAGCCGTCCCCATCTTCCTCATCACCCTCCTCAGTATTCCAGCTCTGAGGGAGGCCAGCGGGTGGAGTCCCAGGGACAGAGAGAAAGGCCAGGAGTTGGGGCTGGGAACCCCACCCCACCCTGGCGCCCTCCGCGGCCCCATTGGAAGGAGGCAAGGGGTGAATTCTCATGAGAATTCTGATAAAGGGGCTCCTCCACCCCTCCCCCTCCCCCAATTAAAGCGGAGCTGTCCGAGCGCCGAGATGCAGAAACCACTTCCAAGCCAGGCATGACATCAACATTTCAGTGATAAGAGCTGGACAATGGGGTGTTAGACTAATAGAAAAACACCGCTGGATAAGGCCGGCTCCTGATATCCAGGCTGATGGGAAATACCATTGTCTGTCCGCTGTCAGCTGAGTCCCGAGGCGACAGGGATTCCAGTGGCTACAGGCAGCGGCGGGGAGGGGGTGGGGGGCGGCCTGCGGGC